>NC_064244.1:83824563-84134563 GCF_003254725.2 Canis lupus dingo | reverse complement strand
CAGTGGTGAGAGTGGACATCCCTGTCGTGTTCCTGCTCTTAGGGAAAAAGCTCTCAGGATCTCCCCATTGAGAATGATTCGCTGTGCGCTTTTCGTATATGGCTTTTTGATACTGAGAAATATTCCCACTATTCCTATACTTTGAAGAGTTTTAACCAAGAAAGGATGCTGTATTTTGTCAGTGCTTTTTCTTCTTGTATTAAGAAGATCATATGGTTCCTGTCTTTTCTTTTATTAAAGTGACCTATTGGGATCCCTGGGTGGCTCAGCGGTTTAGCGCCCGCCTTCAGCCTAGGGTGTGATCCTGGAGTCCCAGAACCGAGTCTGGCATCGGGCTACCGCATGGAGCCTGCTTCTCCCTCTGCCTGTGTCTCTGCCTCTCTCTGTGTGTGTCTCTCATGAAAAAATAAAAAAGTCTTCAAAAAAAAAAAAAAAGAAGTGATCTATCACATTGATTGATTTGTAAATGTTGAACCACCCTTGCATCCCAGGAATAAATCCTACTTGGTCATGGTGAATGATCCTTCTAATGTGCTGTTGGATCTTTTTGGCTAATATCTTGGTGAGAAATTTTGCATCCGTGTTCATCAGGCATATTGGTCTGTAATTCTCTTTGGTGGGGTCTTTGTCTGGTTTGGGGATCAAGGTAATTCTGGCCTCATAGAATGAGTTTGGAAGTTTTCCCTCCATTTCTATCATTTGAAAGAGCTTCCATAGAATATGTATAATTTCCTACTTCCCCTGGGAAGCCACCTGGCCCTGGGCTCTTCTTTCTTGGGAGGTTTTTGATGACTGTTTCAATTTCCTTGCTGGTTATTGGTCTATTCAGGTTGTCTGTTTCTTCCTCTTTCAGCTTTGGTAGTTTATAGGTATCCAGGAATGCATCCACTTCTCCCAGGTTGCTTAATTTGTTGGCATATAGTTGCTCATTATATGTTCTTAAAATCATTTGCATTTCCTTGGTGTTGGCTGTGAGCTCTCCTCTTCCATTTATGATTTTATTAATTTTGGTCCTTACTCTTTACTTTTGATAAGTCTGGCTAGGGGTTTATGTAACTTTTTAATTCTTTCAAAGAATCAGCTTCTACTTTCATTAATCTGTTCTACTATTCTTCTATCTCCTGTTTCATTGATTTCTGCTCTCTTTTTTTAATTATTTCTCATCTTCTGCTTGGTTTAGGCTTTGCTATTTTTTTCTCCAGCTCCTTTAGGGATAAGGTTAACTGGTGTATTTGAGATTTTTCTAATTTTCTGAGGGAGGCTGGTATTGAAATGTACTTCCCTCTTAGGGCCAACTTTGCTGTATCCCAAAGGTTTTGAACGGTTGTGCTTTCATTCTCATTAGTTTGCATGAATTTCTTAAATTCTTCTCTAATTTCCTGGTTGGCCCATTCATTTTTTAGTAGGATGCTCTTTAGCTCCAAGTGTTTGAGTTCCTTCCAAATTTCTTCTTGTGATTGAGTTCTAGTTTCTAAGCTTTGTGATCTTAAAATATGAAGGAATAATCCCAATCTTTTGGTATCGTTTGAGACCTGATTTGTGATCCAGTATGTGGTCTATTCTCAAGCCCCTTTCAGGATTTTCTCTTTATTTCTGAAATTCACAAGCTTCACTGTTATATATTGGGATCTTGCTGTATTTTTATTGATTTTGGGAGTAATCCTATCTACTTTTTTGGATATGAATGCCTATTTCCTTCTCCAGACTAGGGAAGTTCTCAGCTATGAATTCATCGAGTATATCTTCTGACACTCTATCTCTCTCTTTGTGCTCTCAGGTATTCTAATAATACTTTTTTTTTTTTCAAACCATCACTTATTTCTCAGAGCCTCTCCTCATGGGCTCTTAGTTGTTTTTCTCTCTTTTCCTCAGCTCCTATCAACTTATCTTCTATGTCACTTACTCTTTCTTGTGCCTCATTTACCCTAGCTGTTAGAGCATCCAGTTTAGACTGCATCTCATTAGAGTATTTTTTTCTTCATTAGAGTATTTTTAATTTCAGCCTAATTGGATCTCATTTATGCCCTAAGAGATTCTCTACAGTCTTTGATTTTTTTTTAAGCCCAACTATAATTGTTATCCTGAACTCCAACTCCAATATTTTACCTAAATCCATATTCATTATATCTGTGGCAGAGAGTATTACCTCCGGTTCTTTCTTTTGTTGTGAATTCCTTTTTCTAGTCTTGTTGTCCAGTGAAGAATGACTATACGAGTATGCAGAGTCAAAAATATCAACCGTGACCTAAACAAAATACAGACTAGACAATTGTGAATAGTTCAGGAACCAGAAAATAATAGAAAAAATACAAAGAAAAAGAAAAGAAAAATGAGAGAGAGAGAGAGAGAGAGAGAGGAATGTGTGGTAATGAGAGAATATAATCTCACAGAGTGGACAAAACAGGGTGATCCACTTGTTCCTGAGTGTATTTTGTTCTCTGTGTTAAAAGATACGAAATTCCAATGGCATAAAAAAGCAAAAAGAAAAATATATATATATATTCACAAAAATAAAATTGAATACAGATAAAGGAAGCAAAAATGAAGATATGTTTATAACATGTAATTGTAAAATTTAAAAACCAAAAGACTTAAAAACAAAGAGTTTATAAAATAAGAAACTAGGTGAAATGGAAAAGAGAAAAAAGTTGGAAAATTTTAAACTGAAAGATAAATGCATCATAAGAAAAAAACCCCTCAAGTTCTATATACTATTTTTTTTTTCATGTAAAGAGACCATGTTTAATGAACACCAGAGTTGGTGCTACAGCAGAGGGCTGTGGGGGCTGCGGAGGGGGGGAGGGCAAGGGCAGCAGTGGTCTGCGGGGGCCATGAGCGGTGATACTGCCTCCCAGCACCTCTGCTCTCACGAGGGACCCACACTGTCTGCCTTGGAGCCTCTGGACAGTCCCATGGGGAGAGCAGAACAGGATGACTGGCCTCATTTTACAGTTGGAGGAATGAAGTTCCAGGCAGATTCGTGGCCTGCCCAAAGCCACACAGGGCTCCCTCCTGCACCACTGGCAGGCGCTCAGAGGAGACTGGAATAGGTGGGCAGGGAGGGCCAATGACCCACAGCACGGGCGAGCAAGATGGAGATGGCAGAGGGACGGTGCATGGGCCATCGAGGGGCTGGCTGCAGCCTTGTGGGGATCAGGCTGGCGGGGGGGCGGGGGGGGACCCTGGCTCCTGGGGCCCAGGCTGCCACAGGCCCTGCATGGCCTCTTGGGTGTCTGTCGGCTTCCCCTCCTCCCCCAGCCCCAGTGCCCAGGCCCTTTGGGCCAGCTGAGGAAGGTCACGAGGTAGGAGTCTGCAGAGCCTGCGTGGGGCCGGGCTGGGCAGGGCAAAGGGGGAGAGGAAGCAGCACAAGAAAGCCATGATATACACCAACCACAGGGCTGCGAGTGGGATGCAGAGGGGTGTGTGGTGAAGGAGCCATGCAGGAAGGACCTGGTCTGGGGAGGTTTGTTTGTTTTTTTTAAGATTTTATTTATTTATTTGAGACAGAAAATGGGAAAGAGATCATGGGCAGAGGGGAAGGGCAGAGGGAGAAGCAGGCTACCCACTGAGCCGGGAGCCCGATGGGGATCCCTGGACCCTGGGATCACTACCCAAGTGGAAGGCAGACACTTAACCGAATGGGTCACCCAGGTGCCCAAACTGGAAATTTTAAAATGCATCATAAGGGAAAAAAACCCCTCAAATTCTGTATACTACTTTCCCCTAGCCCTGGAGTTTTCTAGTCCTGTGAGTTCAGTAAACCTGCTGTTCACCAGTTCTCGCAGCGGGGCCTCTGGAGGTGGGCCCTGTGCAGATTCTCAGCACCACTCCTGGTCAGGGGGCCAGACTCAGCTGAGCTTTTTGCTGTGTGAAACTTTTGTTCCCTGGAAGCTTTCTGCTCCTATTTAGAAGGTGAAAATAAAATGGCCATGCCTGGATCTGCAGCCCCAGAGCTGAGAGACCTGGGCGGGAGTCAAACTCTGCAGACTCCTAAGGCAGAGGGACACGGATTCGTGCAATCTGCAGCACTCTGGCAGGAAGAGCCTCTGCCTGCTCCGAGCACGAGCACTGGCCCTGCCCTTCCGGGAGGAGTCCGAGGCTTGCTCTGTTTCTGTCGTTGCTGGGCCCCGGAGCCGAGAGCCTTCCCCCAGGCATCTGCACACCAGCTCCACCCCTCCCAGAGGAAGGCAGAGTGTTGCTGCATTCTAGTCCTTTGCTGGAACTCAAGGAAGAAAGGAATCACCCCATCCGGGTGGAGGTCAAGGTTTATGGCCAAACAAGCAGAGGCCCCTCCTGGGCTCACTCACCTAAACCCGTTTCCCCACTTCAAAGCTTGGGAACTCTGCAGGCTCAGGCGTTCCTGTTCTTTCTGTGCCTCTGGGAATGTTGGGACCCAACCTGCAATTCTGCGCCGCTTCACCTACTTAGGAAGCACAAATCGAGGTCTGCTAGGGAGTGCCAGCTCCGGCCAAGGGCCCAGGAGCTGTGGCAAGAGATGCCGAGGGTATAGGCCCTAGACCTCCCTGGCTGAGCCTGCCATCCCCGGAGACTTAGAAGAGAAATCATGATATTTGACTGAAGCTTGACAAGAATTACAGGCGACCACAACGTCCACCACCTCCAGTATTCAGAAAGTTGGGGTGTTAACTCTTAGGGCTCACAGGCCTCAAGGCTCAGGATGCCCCAGCACCTTAGCGGAGAAATGGGAAGGGCCAGATCCGTGTAACATTAGTAATAGAAGGAAACAGACAGGGGCTGTGGGGTTAGATACTTAAGCGTGTTGGCATAAAGCGAAGGTTCTTCCGTAATAATTGGGTGTGTCCGGATGTTTAGTCACGTTGACTCAGCATATTTCTCTTGCTAAATCTCAGGCTAGAGTAATCGGCTTGTCCCTCTCGACAGACGTCGGTGGCTCCTTGCCCTGAGCCCACGAGCCCCCAGGACGGAGCAGGTGCAGCTGGAAGGTCGCCTGTGGGGGCTGCTCGGCCACACGAGTTCCAGAAGCGTGGTTTGTTCTGCAGAACTAGTCACAGAAAGGCAATTCCGATGAAGTTTTCTTTTTTCTAAAGATTTTTATTTATTCATTCATGATAGACATAGAGAGAGGGGGGCAGAGACACAGGCAGAGAGAGAAGCAGGCCCCACACAGGGAGCCGGACGCAGGACTCGATCCTGGGTCCCCAGGATCACGCCCTGGGCTGAAGGCAGGCGCCAAACCGCTGAGCCCCCCGGGATCCCCTGTAGTTTTCCTTTAAAAGTCAACTGAAGGTCACGAATATGCACCTAAACCCAGTTTCTCTGGAACCGCATCTCCTGGGTCGCCTGAGGCTGGGAGTGCTGGGCCTGCGTGGCCTCCACAGTCCGTCCTGCCTGACCAGCCTCCTCCCACGTCCGAGGGGTGCCCATGGGGCTCGGCTGGCTAAGCGTCGGACCCTTGATTTCGGCTGAGGTCGTGATTGAGGGTTATGAGATCGAGCCCCCTGTCGGGCTCCACGCTCAGAGAGGCGTCTACTTTTCCCTCTCCTTCCAGCCCTTGCTCTGTTTCTCTTTCAAAAAAAAAAAAAAAAACCCGAAACAAATCACGTAGCAATTGGAAGTTTCCAAGGAACTTCCCTACTTATACTTTCATCTGCCCACCCTGGGAAGGAGGCAGGACAGACAGACAGGAAGAGTACCCCTACAGGACCTTGCAGATTTTTTTTTTTTAAATAAACTCTCCTTGGGGTGTCTGGGCAGTTCTGTTGGTGAATCGCCTCTGGGTCGAGCCCCACATCAGGCTCCCTGCTCACCCGGGAGTCTGCTTCTCCCTTTTCCTCTGCCCCCCTCCCCTGCTTGTTCTCTTTCTCTCTCGTAAATAAATGAGATATTTATAAATAAATAAACTCTGCCCAAAATGGGGCTCAGACTCACAACCCCAAGGTCAAAAGTCACCTGCTCTACTGACTGAGCCAGCCAGACCCCGAAGGACCCCGCAATCTCTTATTAGGCCACTGGGGAATCACAGGAGTTGGGGGAGCTTCCTGACGCGCTTGTCCTCCCCGAAGCTTCTCCATGTTCTGCTTGCTGTGTCCCCTCCTCTGCTAGGAGGCTGGTGCCAAGGGCAGCCCGTGGAACAGGATTGCAGGGGCCGCAGCCCTGCCACAGGGTGACCACACTCTAGGGGGCTCAAGGCAAGGCCCTCACTGCAGACATAGGGCGGCGCTGTGGAGGGAGTGCTGGCTCCGGCGGTCGGGGGAGGAGAGGCAGTGCTCTCTGCAAAAAATAAAACTCATCAAACTTGGAAGAAGTATTAAAAATGTTTCAGGATGGGACACCTGGGTGCTGCAGTTAAGTGGCGTACTCTCGGTTTCAGCTTGGGTCATGATCTCGGGGTTGTAAGATCGAGCCCCACAGCCGGCTCAGCACTCAGCACAGAATCTGCTTTAGATTCTCTCTCCCTCTCCCTCTGCCCCTCCTGCTGTGTTCGCTCAATCTAAGGTAAATAAATAAATCTTTAAAAAAATGTTTCAAGGCTCTGGAAATTGACCAAATGCAAACAAATTAAAAAGCACTTATTCTTGGGAAAAACTACTAGAGCTTCAGGTGGGAGCAGTGGAGGCGCCCCCGAGGCCAGAGGGGCTCCCTGCCCCACGCTCTCTGATCGTGAGGGAAGCAGCGGGACCAGATCAGGCTTTGCTCTGAAGGGAGCATTTTTTTTTGTTTTTAAAGATTTTAGATTTTTTAAAAATTTTTATTTATTTATGATAGTCACACAGAGAGAGAGAGAGAGAGAGAGGCAGAGACATAGGCAGAGGGAGAAGCAGGCTCCATGCACCTGGAGCCCGACGTGGGATTCGATCCCGGGTCTACCAGGATCGCGCCCTGGGCCAAAGGCAGGCGCTAAACCGCTGCGCCACCCAGGGATCCCTGAAGGGAGCATATTTGATCATGTTTTGTTCGCGGGTCGCAGAGGAGAGCTGTAGGATTTTCATCAGCTAAAAGCAGCACAAGTGGTCAGAAATGAATGGGAAAAACCCAAGGCTTGCTAGCCCAAGGTCTCAGCTGGGCAGGCAGCCAGCTAGCCAGAAACTTAGTGGGAAGACTCTAGAAGGTAGAAGGTGTAAGGAGTGGGTTTGCTCTCGGCACATCCCCGGCCACCAGAACCTGCACTTGTCAGGCCCCCGAGTCAGTAAACCAACACTCAGTACCTCACCTAGCTGCAGTTCCAACCCCCCAGAAATGTGACTTTTAACCAGAGAACATAGGAATTTCCTGGTCAACATTAGGAAATTAACTGATGGACCCTTCTGCTCCCCTTAGGAGGGGGACCCTGCCTAAAACAACGGATTTTTTGCTGACAATTTCCTTGTTTTCCACTCCCCTCTCTACCCCTTTATTTTTTTTTTAATTTTTATTTATTTATGATAGTCACAGAGAGAGAGAGAGAGAGGCAGAGACACAGGCAGAGGGAGAAGCAGGCTCCATGCACCGGGAGCCCGACGTGGGATTCGATCCCGGGTCTCCAGGATCGCGCCCTGGGCCAAAGGCAGGCGCTAAACCGCTGCGCCACCCAGGGATCCCCCCTCTCTACCCCTTTAAAAGCCTTTCCTTTTCTGTAGCCCTTGGGAGCTCCCCTCTGCGGGCTAGACAGGATGCTGCCGATTCATGAATCGATTAAAAAAGCCAATTAGATCCTTAAAATATATTTGGTTCAATTTTAGTTATTTAACAGATTTGGTGGCAGCAATGGAAACCAAAGTGAACTTCCAGCAGCATTCGGGGACAACAAGAAACAGGTGTGATACCCATGAACCATTTGAGTTCACTGCCTTTCTTGATGCTTCTACGGGCTGTTGGTGAGATCCTCCCGGATCTGAGCTCTGCCCTTTTTGTGTCCAGGCTCCTGATCTCACCAGCTTTCCTTTACAGGGCAGATCCGTTTGAGTGGCAGAGAGTTACGCCTGGAGCGCAGTCGAGCTGGCAGTGGGTCTTCCCAGAGCCAAGGCCCTGGCCTTTCAGATCACAAGTCCCGGGATGGAAAACCTCAGCAAGTTTCCACGGGTATTGGTGGTGGTACACACCGGGCTGTCTTGGGGTCAGGACACCATAGCATCTCTTGGTTACTGTCAATACATTACGATGCACATGTTTGCCTTGTTTTACGTAGATAAAGGCCTCCTAGAGGGGATCTCAGAAGAGGCCAAAAGCCACAAAAATCAGTGGGCACAGGTTGAACATTTAAGGATTATGAGAGCACTTGCCACCTCCAGAAGACTCCCATGATAAGAGAAATTGGTCATGGAACAGATTAGGCTGACATCAGGTCACCCACCAACCTCAAGAAAACTTCTGTGCAACGAGGCGCACCGTAGAGCACACACAGCCCTCAACCTCGTGGCACATTCCTTTTAGGTTATCATTTCGGCTATGAGACACCCAAAGTCTGAGCTAATGGGATCCTTAAATGCTAAAGAGTCAATGCCGGGGGCACCTGGGTAGCTCATCAGGTTAAGCATTTGCCCTCAGCTCAGGTCATGATCTCAGGGTCCTGGGATCGAGCCCTGAGCCCCAAGCCCGTGTCAGGCTCCCTGCTCAGCGGGAGTCTGCTTCTCCCCCTCCTTCTGCCTGTAGCTCCCCCTGCTTGTGCGCTCTCTATCTCTGTCAAATAAATAAAATAAAATAGAGTCAAGTGCTTAAGCTTCCAGCACACCTGCTTATTTTGTGTCCAAGAACAAGAGTCCCAGAAGTTGTAGATACCTAGCAAAAACAGCAAAATCTCACTAGGCTTGTTCTGTGTCCTGAGCAATTTGGCTTAGTAACCATTAGGCTGGAGCCCCTAAACAAAGCCAGATGGAAATGTGAGTGACACCCCCCGCCCCAATGGCGGTTGGATATGGCCCTACAAACATGAGAGTTAGCTCTATGTGCAGCCAGGGCCCTACCGAGCTGCAAGCCCTTAGGAGAATTGCAGCCTAAAAATATAATGGCCACCGTGGGGGAAGATTCCACTTAGAAAAGATCATTTAAGAAGTACCCTTGGAAGCAAAGTTTCTCAAATTAAGCCAAATGGGATACCTGTTTTAATTGGCAAGCAGAAGCCTCTAAAAGGTTTCAAAATTCCAAAATGGTTTCATTAAAAGATGCATTGCAAAAGGGTAATGAGGGCGGCCTGGGTGCCTCAGTGGTTTAGTGCCGCCTCCAGCCCAGGGCCTGATCCTGGAGACGGGGGATCGAGTCCCACATCGGGCTCCCTGCATGGAGCCTGCTTCTCCCTCTGCCTGTGTCTCTGCCTCTCTCTCTCTCTCTCTCTCTCTCTCTCTCTCCCCCTCTGTCTTTCATGAACAAATAAATAAAATCGCTAAAAGTTACCTAAAATGAAAGCCTGCGGCTCCCCTCTGTTCTCTGTTCGGTGCACTAATCCTCTGCATTGTTTTCCCACTCCCAAAGGACCGTCCCATAAACACAAGTCCACCGAGTCAATGGCCTTACACACACCCCCATAGATACCTTCAAAGAAGGGCCCCCACGTGGGCCCTTCAGTGACAAAACTGAGGGATTTTCTGGTAAATGGCCAAGGGGAAACTGCTAGATATCAGAGCCAGCAGAGAGGATCCTGGAAGAACTGGCAGGAGCCAGCAAAGGGTGGAAACTCTTACCAGAATCAGCTCTTCTGAATCTCTGTGTGGAGTGTCCAGTCGCGAGAGGAAAGTTTCATGTTGTCCCTTTCCAAATCCAGACCCAATGGTCATTGATTGTTTGCGCCCCAGCTCCTCCCACCTTGCTCACCTTGCTCACCTTGCTCACCTTGCTCACCTTGGCACAGCTGGGCCTGGCTTTCTGCCTGCCCAGAACTTGCGGCTGTGTTTCTTTCCTTTGTCTCTCCCTGAGAGTAACTGCATCTTGGGAAGTTACTGTCCCTTGCATCCCCTTTGTGGACCGTCTCACACAGAAGAGGGGATTATTCACTGCTGCCAGAAATATCTCAAAGTTGAGCTATGCACCGGGAGGGAAGAAAGCAAATTGAGATAATGTAGTTGGATAGGTGGATCGACTGTGATATCATTTAAGTTATAACCCAATTATTTGAGGAACTGGAAGCAACTGTCCTCATCTTTCAAATCTTTACAAAACTAGAAACGCAGCCCTAGAGGCAATTCAAAGTTCACCTGTTTCTTTCCCAATCTCCAAACTTGCCCTAATTATCTTAAACAGCTTGTGAACAGCTTCAGGAAACCAAAGTCCTTTGGAGGAATGTGAATTCTTTTTCTTTCTCTGTCCCTCAAAGTTACACATCTTATCAGGACTTTGAAAGGTAAACACAGCCCACAATCACCTGAGATTGAAGGGGAGAAAAAGGGGGAAAGAAGCCTTTTTATAATATAAACTAAATATAAGCTGAAGGGGTTCTCGTGCCCCAAACTTTAGCATCTCTTCCTTAAGATCAGTTCCAAGAAGAATAAAAATCTTGAAAATCTTTTTCGAAAATATTAGTAGCTACAGGACCGTTACATCTGTCTCTCTGTGTGTTTCCATACATACATATGGTACAAATGTGAGATTTTTCTACCTCTGAGAGTATTGCTAAATTTAATTTGTTGAGAGCTCTATTTCATTGGACAAGTGCTTGTAAGTATTGGGCTTTCTAAAACTCTCAGACACATGGAAGCTAATCCAAATGTTGTTTCAAGTTCACATGATCTGGGAAAATATTCAGTTGCTGGTTTAATTAAAATAGATTTGTCTCTAGAGTTATTAACAAATTAGCTCTCTAGAGTTATTAGAAATTAAAACTCTGGGCACCTGGGTGGCTCAGTAGGTGAGCGTTGGCCTTTGGCCCAGGGCGTGATCCTGGGGTCCTGGAATCGAGTCCCCCATCGGGCTCCCTGCAGGGAGCCTGCTTCTTCCTCTGCCTGTATCTCTGCCTCTCTCTGTGTCTCTCATGAATAAATAAATAAATAAAAATATTTTAGAAGAAAGAAAAGAAAATTAAAACTTTCAGGGGCGCCTGGGTGGCTCAGTTAAGCATTTGCCTTCACCTCAAGTCATGATACCAGGGTCCTGGGGTCGAGCCTATGTCGGGCTCTCTGCTTAGAGAGGAGTCTGTTTCTCCTTCTAGCTCTGCCCCCTGCTCGTGGTCTTGCTCTCTGTCAAATAAAAAATAAATCTTAAAAAAAAAAAAAAGTATCTTTCAGCAGGGTCTTTCTCTAACTTACTTGATTTTAGTTTGATTCGCAGGGGCCATGGCTTCAAAGAGTACTCCCAATATTGGAAGTTTTGTAGTCATCATAATAATCTCCCTGGTGTGTTATGTTCTCTCAAAAGCCTCAAATGCATTTTTGCAGCCACTAACCCACAGCAAATGATCTCCCTGAGACCGGAACATCAAAAAAATGGATAATAAAGAGGACAACCAGCTTAAAAATTGTGAACCTGAAGTCCTAACCTGTGAATATCCCAAGAGATTAAGTAAAAACGTCATGAACTGTGAATACCACACAAAGGATCAACAGAAGCTTTGCAAAATAGAGCAGTAGCCGAGAGTGGCGTTGACACCCTAAATTTTGATCACATCTTTCAGCTAAGCTGAGAGTCTAATCAAGAGGGAATTGTTAAAGAGAAACTACAGACCTGAAGTTGGTTTCACCTAGATTAAGACCCCAAGCCAGTAAACAATACCTAATCTAACTGTAGTTTCAGCCTCCCACCCCCACCCCCAGGTGTGTAACCTTTAACATAGGCATTTCTGGGTCAGCATTAGGAAATTTACTGAGAGACCCTTCTGTTCCCATTAGGAGAGTGACCTTGCCTAAAACAACGAATTCTTTGCTAACGGTTTCTATATGTTCCACTTCTCTCTCCACCTTTAAAAGCTTGTCCTTGGGATCCCTGGGTGGCTCAGCGGTTGAGCACTATCTTCGGCCCAGGGGGCGATCCTGGAGTCCCGGGATTGAGTCCCGCACTGAGCTCCCAGCATGGAGCCTACTTCTCCCTCTGCCTGTCTCTGCCTCTCTCTCTCTCTCTCTCTCTCTCTCTATCATGAATAAATAAATAAATCTTAGTAAAAATAAAAGCCTGTCCTTGTCTATAGCCCTTTGGAGCTCCCCTCTGGGTGCTAGACAGGATGCTGCCGATTCATGAATCGACCAAGTACATTAAATCCTTAAAATGTACTTGGTTGGAGGCGCCTGGCTGGCTCAGTTGGTAAAGCATGCAGCTCTTGCTCTTGGAGTTGTAAGTTTGAGCCCTACTTTGGGTGGAGAGATCACACACACACATACATAAAATCTTAATAAATTAATCAAATGTAGTTAACAGATCCAAAGAGGAACATTTCATGATGGCGAGGGATCCCTACATCAGGAAGATATCACCGTTATGATCATTATGTGCCTATTACATGAGGCAAAGAGAAGAGAGAGAAGTGGGCAACTGAACATTCAAAATAAAAATTCTCAACAAGTGAAAAATAAAATAGAAATTTCTCAACATAAAGGCATCTATGAAAAACCTATAACATTATTCATAGTAGTGAAAAACTGATGCTTTCCCCCTAAGATTGGGAACAAGGCAAACACATCTCCTCTTACGGCATCAACATGATATGATGTTAGACGCAAGATGGTCAGTCCAAAAAGCAAGGAAGATGAAAGGCATTCAGATTAGAAAGGAAGAATTGAAATTGTGTTCATTCACAGATAACATGATCACAGATGACAAGGCGTCAGGACACAAGATCAACAACCAACCATTAGGTGTGTTTCTATGTACCGATAACGAACAGTCTGAAACTGCACACGGAAACGTCTCATCCACAATAACATTCAACGGAGTATTTAGAATTCAGCTAAAAACGTGCAAAGCCCCTGCACTCAAGCTACAGATATTGCTGAAGCAAATTAAAGAAGATCTAAGTACATGGAAACATGATAACGTGTTCATGAACATATAACATGTTCATGCTCCGCATCCTTAAGGTGACCATCCTCTCCAAATTATCCTATATGTTCTGTGCATTCCCACCAGATCCCAGGGTGCTTCGCTGCAGAAACTGACGAGCTCATCCTGAAATGTACATGGAAATGGCAAAGGACCTGGAACAGTCAAAAGGGACACCTGGGGGGCTCAGCGGTTGAGCGTCTGCCTTCAGCTCAGGCCGTGACCCCGGGGGTCCCGGGATCGAGTCCCACGTTGGGCTCCCTGCATGGAGCCTGCTTCTCCCTCTGCCTGTGTCTCTGCCCCCCCGCCCTGTGTCTCACATGAATAAATAAATAATTTTTTTAAAAAGGACCTAGAATAGCCAAAAGAAAAATTTTGGAGAAAAACTCAGTTGAAGAACTTAAATTACCTCACTGTAAAACTTACTATAAGCTACTGTAATCAAGACAGTGTGGTGCTGGCATCAAATCAATGGAACACAGTAGAAAATCCAGAAACATACATTGCCATTTGGCCATACAATGGCCATACAAACATACAATGCCATTTCGACTGATTTGTTACAAAAATGCCAAGGGTATTCAATAGTCTTTCTGACAATTGTTCCTTGAACAATTGGATATACAATGCAAAACATGCAAAAAATAGGAACTCAGACCCTTACCTTACATGTTATATACAAAACTTAACTCAAAAGGGATCATGGACCTACATGCAAGAGCTAAAACTATAAGAAGTCTGGAAGAAAACATAGAAAATCTTTGTGACTTTTGGTTAGGCAAATTTTTTTTTTTTTTTTAGCTATGTCACCAAAAGCACAATAAATTGGACTTCATCAAAATAAGAAATCTTTACCCTTCACAAGACACCACTGAGAAAACAAAAAGACAAGCCCCAAACTGCGTGAAAATGTTTGCAAATCATATCTAATAAAGAACTTGTATTGAGAATACACAAAAACTTTTAGAACTCAATAGGACAAATAATCCATTTTAAAAAAACAAACAGGCAAAAGTAGGCTGTACTTAGTGAATGGCCTCCAAAGAATAGATCATGGAAAAGAGGAAAAAAATAACTTTATAGTGGGGAAGGTTGACAAACACTGCCTCGGCCGGTGGTCGGGACTCACACCATCCCTGTCCATAGCACGTACCTTTGATACGATGGCAGGAGAACGGCACTTACCTCTGTGGTGTTCTTCCACAGAATCCACAACCCCAGTATAACCATGAGGAAAAAAATCCAAACCAAAGGACGGTCTATACAACCCCTGACCAGCATTCCTCAGAACTGAAGGTCAGGAGGAGTGCCTGGCTCACTGCGTCGATGGAACGTGTGACTTGATCTCGGGTTTGTAAGTTTGGGCCCCATGTTAAGAGTGGAGATTACTTAAGAATGAAATATATATTTTAAAGATTTTATGTATTTGACAGAGAGCACAAGCAGAGGGAGCAGCAGAAGGAGAGGGAGAAGTAGACTCTCTGCTGAGCAAGGAGCCCAATGCGGGACTCCATCCCAGGACCCTGAGATCATGACCTGAGCCGAAGGCAGGTGCTTAACCGCCTGAGCTACCCAGACGCCCAAAGAATAAAATCTTTACAAAAAAATGAAATGTCATTAAAAGCAAGAAAAAAAAAACCCAAGAAATAGTCATAGCCCAGAGGAAACTAAGAAGATGTGATAACGAGATGGCCCCCCACAGGAAACGTGCGTTCCTAGAAAACGCAGTTCTAATGCCGTCTGGAGTTCATTTACCAGTGGATGCAAATGCTGGTTTCTCAGTTGTGACAAACATCGTGGTAATATTAAGATGCGAACCACAGGGAAAACTAGGTAAAGCTTCTAAGGTTATTTTCTGAACTATCTGCAACTCTTTTAAAAATCTATTCTAAAATGTATTAAAGGCAAACAAACAAGGGACACCTGGGTGGCTCAGAGGGTTAAACCTCTGACTCTTGGTTTCAGCTCAGGTCATGATCTCAGAGTCGTGAGATTGAGACCCTCGTCGGGCTCTGCACTAGGCGGGAGCCTGCTTACGATTCTCTCTCTCCCTCTCCCTCTGTCTCTTTCCTTCCTTTCCTCCCTCCCTCTCTCTAAAAAACAAAGAAAAAAACAAAAGGAAAAAATCTGGATATTTCATCAGATAGTGTATGAATACCTAATGAGCTTTTGAAGATATGCTCTTTTTTTCCGCTTTATTGAGGTATACTAAGATTTAAAGGGTGTACATATAAGCTGTAAAAAGACACATCCCATCTAGTCAACCATCTGTCACCTGGTATCATTTGTATACGTGTGTATCTTGGGGAAACGTTTCAGTTCTACTCTCCCAGCAAATGTCAATCGCACAAGACAGTGTTACCACGCATGAGGAAGCCTGGGAGAAGGGTTCGATTCGATCCTATTTTCCACTACAGTTTGCATTTCTTCCGTGTCCTTTCTGTCAAGAAAGGCAGAGGCTGGCATGTGGGCATGAGGTCCAGATGCGAGTCCCTGTTTGGGTCATTTCACCCTAGAGCTACCTCTAGGTGAGGTTTTGTCCTTCCTGTTTTACACTTGAAACTCCTGAGACTCAATTTGTCCCAAATTGCACAGCCAGAAAGAAGCTACGGAGTGAGCTACGGACAGTGTGACAGCAGAACCCATTCCTCCTTCTCTAACACACAGCTTCCAAGAAATACATTCCAGGTGGTCTGAGGAGTCATCTGATTTGACTTCTGTGACATCGTGCTGTCCTACCACTGAACCGTCTCGAGACCCCAGGGTCCACTGAGAAGGTCCTTGGAGAGCATCCAATCTGTCCCTGAGGGGCAGTTCTGGTGCATGGCTGGATTAAGCAAGTCTCGGCTCCCTGAACCCCAATTTCCTCCTTTCCAAAACAAGAGTGGTTTGCAAACCACTGCTCTCAGACCCTTTTATACTCTTAAAAATACTGACGATACAAAGAGCTGTTTTTATGTATTATCAATATCACCATTTTAGAAATTAAAACTGAGAAACTTTTGAATAACAATTTCCCAAAACAAGAGGAAATTCAGTGATCCATGTCATTGTTTGGCAGTTTTGCAAATCTCTCTGACATCTGGCTTACTACAGTTTAAGACAGCTGGATTCTCTCATTTGCTTCTGCATTTCATCTCTTCAAATCACGTGTCATAGAGCCTCTGGAAAGCTCCATTGGACACTAAGAGAGATGAGGATGAGGATGAGGATGAAAGAGAATGAGGATGAAAAAGGCAAGTCAGATCTTGCTGGTGCTATTGAAATCGTTTTGGGCCCACTTGTCTGCAGGGGTCCTGGACCACCCTTTGAGAACTATTTCAAAAGGTCATCCAGAATCACCTGGGGTGATAAACACACACTTCCTGGCCTAGCCCCGATCTGTGGTGTCAGAGTTCATATTGATCAAACTTCCTTGAACACTGGAGTGTGGAGATACCCGGTTGGCAGAGCCCCAAGATTCCTGCCAGCCTGGTTCATCCAAAACCGCTGAAGCCATTGTGGGTGTATGTGAAATGTTTTTATGGGGTTTGGGGTGGGAGCTCACCGGATCCTGATTCGGATGGTTTGACTTTTGTGTTTCGTATCTAATAAATTTCATGTTCTTTAGAAAATATTTACATGCAAGGTAGATTGTGAGATTTTAAATATTCAGAGTGAGATTCCATAATGCATTTAAAAACCTTGTTAACTGTGATTTTATTTGTACCCATCCTCCAGTAGGAAAAAAACACTATGGTGGGACACAGGCTTACATGTAAGTCATTTATAATGTATCTGTTAAAACGTGTATAATCTGTGCAATTGGTGTGATCCAACTAGTTTAGGCCTTGAATTAGTCACAACTGGGTCACTAACGAGCCATCAACCACCTGTGACTCGTTTCTCGTGAGCACTGTGTGCAAGGTGCGTGGTAGACGGTATGAAGGGTCCGCAGAAAAAATCCTCACATGTGCTGGAGGCGCCAAGCCTGGTTCCGTAGCACCGGCCTCCGGAGGCCGGCGGGGAGGCAGGGGGGTGCAGGGCGACGGGAGATGCCGGCCGCATCGGGGCCACCGGGAGGCTGCGGGGTCGCCTCTGGGTCCTCTGCGCCTCGGGAGGTCAGCGCCGCGCCCGGGCCTGGCCTCTCAGGCCCCATCTGCTCGCCGCCTCTCGGCACCTGCTGCGTCCCCCCGCGTTCCCCGCTCCCACTACACCCACCGGCCCGGACGAACCGCTTCCCCACGGGGTTGAACCCCGCAGCGCGCGGCAGCGATGGCAGGAAGGGGCGGGGGGGGGGGTGGCTCAGGCGACAGGCGTTGTCCCTGTCCCGGGTACCCCCTCCGCGCCCGGGCCCCGGCCCCGCCCCCGGCCCCGTGCTCCCCGGCCCCCCATACCCCCGGCCCTCGCCCCGTGCTCCCCCGCCCCCTGGCCCCCCGGCCCCCCTGCCCCGCCCCGCCCCCTGTATCCCCGGCCCCCCCGTACCCCCGGCCGCCCCCTGTGCCCCCTCCCCCGGCCCCCGCTGTACCCCCGGCCCCCCCCGTACCCCCGGCCCCCCCCGCCCCCTGTGCCCCCTCCGCTGGCGCCGCGCCCTCCCCGGGCCCCCGGGCCTGTCCCGGGCACCCCCTCTCCGCGCCCGGCCCCCTCCGCTGTCCCAGCGCCTGCGGCCCCGCGCCCAGCCCCCCGCCCGCTTCCGCGAGGTCATCGATGTGCTCGGCGCTCTCCTGGGCCGGCCTGGGAGTGGGCGGGCCGGCTTGCGTCGGGTGGTCTAACAGGCGCCGGGCGGGGCCAATGGCGCGGCCGCACGGCTCCGCCCCCTCCTTCCGATTGGTCGGCGCCGGAGGGGCCCGGGAGCCTGGGGGTTAGGACTCAGCCTCACCGCCGCGCCGCGCCCTCAGCCCCCGGCTCCGTGGTTCCTGCCCGGCCGCCGCCGCCGCCGCCGCCATGGCCGAGTGAGTGGGGCCCGGCGGCCCCGGACTTCCCGGCGGAGCCGCCCCGACGTCCTGGGCCACGCGGTCCTGGAGCGCGGCCCGCAGCCCGGGTCCTTCGGGGTCGCCGCCTCTGGAAGGCCCGGGGCGGGGGTGGAGGGAGGGCGGAGGGGGCCGGGAGCAGGGGGCCGGGGGGCCGAGAGCAGCCTGGGGGGGAGGCCCCGGAGCAGGGGGTGGGGGGCGGGAGCAGGGGGCCGGGGGGTGGGGAGTCGGGAGCAGCCCGGGGGGGACGCGGGTCGTCCGCGGCGAGCTCGGGCGGGCGCGCGCGGTGGGGATGCGGTCGGGGTGCGGTGGGGACGCGCGGAGCGGAGCTGACCCTCCCCCCGCCCCCCTGCAGGGCCGACGTCGCGCTGATCGGGCTGGCGGTCATGGGCCAGAACTTGATCTTGAACATGAACGACCACGGCTTCGTGGTGAGTCGTGCGGGCTGCCCGCGGGGCCGGGGGCGGGGCGCGGGGCGGTGCTGGTGGCCCCGGAGCCCGACCACCTGCTGCTGCGGCGGCTCCCGCGGGACGGGGCCTTGGCCCAGGACGAGAAGCAGTGACCTCGTGGAGTGTGGCTCGGACGCCGCGGGTCTGCCGCATCCTCCACCCTCCACCCTCCATCCTCCACCCTCCATCCTCGAGGAGGCGTCCCCCCCGCCCCGAGAGCGCAGAATCTCACCTTGATGCCGGCTGAGACCTGGGCGGAGCGAGGAGTGAGCGGCGCAGCCGGACGAGCCCACTCGGACCCGAGTACTGGCAGCGGCTGCTGGCTTCTGGCCTGACGCTGAGCCCGGCGGGGGGCGACCCCGCTGGCCTCTGGCCTCTGGCCTCTGCCCGGGCTCACTCCTCACCTCGGCCCGAGCAGCTTCCCCGTAATCTAGGGTCTGAAGGTCCTCTGTGCCCTGGGTCCTCCTCATCCGACCGTTTGTCCTTCTAGGTCTGCGCCTTCAATAGGACCGTCTCCAAAGTGGATGATTTCTTGGCCAACGAGGCAAAGGGAACCAAAGTGGTTGGTGCTCACTCCTTGGAGGAGATGGTCTCCAAGCTGAAGAAGCCGCGGCGGATCATACTGCTGGTGAAGGCTGGGCAGGCCGTCGACGACTTCATTGGCAAACTGGTGAGGCTGGCTCTGCGCCCAGCTGCTGCCAGCGAGGCAGCTTCTCCCCTTCCTTCTTTCGGTTATTTTTATTTAGGAGATTTTTTTTTTTCTCTCCTGTGTCTGGATGCGAACTCCTCAGTTCAGACAAAACGATGCTTAAATGTCTCCGTGTTGTTTAACATGATTGGCACTAATTAAGTCACCGCATATCCTCAGGTGGTAATAATTACGTAAGAATGAAATTCTGAAAAAAAAAAGAAATTCTGAGGACACTAAGACATTTCCATAAGAATTCATCAACAGTAGGAACAAACAGTATTCATCTCAGTCCCTGTCTTTCATATTCAAAAAAACTTATTATTTTGGTTGTACATAAAGCATGTTTAGTTCTCTTCACTAAAAGAAGATTTCATTTTTCTCAGCATATGTATAAAGTAACAGCTTGTAAATCATTGTATGATTTAATATGAATGATGAGATTCCCTTAGGGAATCCTAGGAACTACATGCTGGGTACTTCTTTTTTTTTTTTTTAAAGGTTTTATTTATTTATTCATGACAGACACAGAGAGAGAGAGGCAGAGACACAGGCAGAGGGAGAAGCAGGCTCCATGCAGGGAGCCTGATGCAGGACTTGATCCCGGGTCTCCAGGATCAGGCCCTGGGCTGGAGGTGGCGCCAAACTGCTGAGCCACCCGCGCTGCCCTGGGTACTTCTGAATGATCTGTTGACTCTAGCAAGTGTATCTTTTTTTGGAAGAAAAATACGTGTATGGGCTGCAGTGGCCATGCTAGGGCGGGCAGGCGACAAAGTCCCGAGTGCCCCAGAGGTTCTGCTTTGTACTTCTGGCCCTGAGTCTCAGCGGAAGGGTGACTGCTTTGCGTTAGGTGCTAATTCTGGTTCTTTAACGCTGTAGTCTGACCCCTCCTTTAGGCACCCCCCCATGGCCCCAGGGCCAGGGCATGTGGTCTTTGCCAGGCTGTCCCCTCACAGAAGGGCCCACGACCACTCACCCACTGGGATGGCCGGGGGAGAGGAGGAGCCAATGGCGAAAATAGCTGTTTCCCCGGGGACTGTGCCCAGCAACATTGGTTGAAGCACCGATGCTATGAGCGGCTTCTGGGGCCCCTCTGGGGCCCTTCCCTCCACATACCTCACAGACAGTTTCTGGCAACAAGCTTGCTCCCAGTGCCGTGCAGCCTTGGGTGCTCTTCCCTCCAGCAGAACCCACAAAACTACACATGGCATATGGGTGGAGGGGAACCTGGGGAAATGACTTAAGAAGATACTCAAAGCCAGGATCCCTGGGTGACTCAGTGGTGTAGCCTTCGACCCAGGAGTGATCGTGGAGTCCTGAGATTGAGTCCCGCGTCAGGCTCCCTGCATGCAGCCTGCTTCTCCCTCTGTGTGTGTGTGTGTGTGTGTGTGTGTCTCATGAATAAATAAATACAATCTTTAAAAAAGAAAAAAGATACTCAATACCATTTTGTAGGAACAGCTCTGAAAAACCAAGGCATTAGCTGTTTAGAAGAAATGTTTCGCTGTGAGAATGTAGTGACAATAAACAAAGGCAAGGGATGTTTTACGGGAGTCATGTTAACAGTGGGGGTGTCTCCGCCGGGAGAGGACCTTGTAACCAGTGTGCCACCATTAAAAAAAAAAATGATCTAGAAAGGAAGAACACTGTGATAAGGAAAGGACGTACCAAGCTTTCTGTGTAGCAGGATGCTAAGCTGGTCACCATTAGCTACGCACAGAATGGACTGGAAAGTGGTAGTTTATTCTTCAGCATAAGAAAATACGAAGTCGTGTTCGCTGGAGCCTCGTGCAGGGAGTCTGAATAATAACTTAATAGAGTCAGGCTTAGCTGTGCTGTGGAAAGGTGTGCTAGTTTGAGGTCTGGTCTCCTGCCATCTCCAGACAGGGCTGATCACGTCATTTGGTCAGGCACCAAACCAACTGATGGCTACTTATGGACCTCCACTCTGCCCTGAGCAGATTTTACAGGAAGTGGCGTGATCCTTTAGAACAAGTCCTGTTTCCAGCGTTTGGGGATGTAAAGAAGCCAGTGACACACAATGGAAATATAAAATTTTGCAGGTAGGTTTTGGTTGTCATGAAATTTTAAAGAGAACAATCTTACTGGCAGAGAATTCTGACTAGGCTGCTAGCCCTACCCTTGCCCATAGGATCCAGCTCTAGCCAAGGGAGGGAGGACTTACTGAAAACTAAACTATATATACTTTTAGGCTGGATTTATTTGAGAGAAATTCTTGTTTGTTTCAACTGGTTAAAGTACATTCTGTTTTTGTCTTTCATTTCTTCAGCCCACCTTAACGCTAGTATCTGGTTACAGGTACCACTGTTGAACACTGGTGACATCATCATCGATGGAGGAAATTCTGAATACAGGGACACCACAGTAAGTATTCTTCAGTCTGAGTTCTTCCTTCTGAGAACATTGTAGAAAAACGTATCAGTATAGCACCTGTGATAAAGGAGTGGACTGTCCTTCTGTAGTGCTGACCCTGGGGCTTGGTGTGGAGCTGCCATCCTCAACCATTGCTCTGCTAAGACATACCTGAGGTCTCCTCAATCACACGTGGAACTCAGAAAGATGACTTCTGCTTAGATAGAGTAGGGCTGCCCGTGTGTGCCTAGCTTGTCCCTCCGCCTCCAGCCCATGAGATGTCCGTGTACGACAGGGTTGAGAGCCACGGCTCTACTGGCCTCATGTGTAGGAGACCCTGAATGATCTCAAGTGCTGAATGGCAGAAAGTCATACTTGTATGAAACCAGCTCTTAAAAGTAAAACCATGGAAAACCCACCAACTCTTAATGGAGTCTTATGGTACTAGATCTTCTAGGGAACCGAGAATGTGTGTTGGCCTTATTATTTCCTTTTGGGGGAAGGGTAGCTATTTTAAACTTCATGAATTTTTTTTTTTTTTTAATAAGTAATCTCTACACCCACATGGGGCTCAGACTCACAACCTCGAGATCAAGAGTCACCTGCTTTATTGACTGAGCCAGCTGGGCTCCCGGATTTTTTTTTTTCCTAACTCAAACTGAGGCAATCAAATTCCTCTTTTTTATTAATTAATTTTTAATTAATTATTAAAGTAGACTCCCACGCAACATGGAGCTTGAACTCACAACCCTGAGATCAAGAGTTGTATGTTCTACTACTGAGCCAGTCAGGTGCCCCAGGATAAAATTTCTTGAATGATCAGGTTCTTGGATCCTTGGGCCATTTCATATCCAGTGTGGGCTCTCCATACCTGTCCTCTACCTCCTCTTCATTCATTGAGAGAAACTATTTTATGGAAGCATAATGAAATTGTTTTTCTCTCCTGCCAGAGACGGTGTCGAGACCTCAAGGCCAAGGGAATCTTGTTTGTGGGGAGTGGAGTCAGTGGTGGAGAGGAGGGGGCCCGGTATGGCCCCTCCCTTATGCCAGGAGGGGACAAAGAGGCCTGGTGAGTATCCAAGGTGCCACCCCCATGTCAGCATAAGGGAGCCTGAGCTGTGAGGAAGATGAGCCATGGGCATTTCTGCCACCCTGATCTCAGTGGTGCCTGAGTGTTGGAAATGCTGGAAATATTTCTTTTATCTATACTTTTCACTACTTTGACATCACATATGTGCATATTCTCTTTTGTGTTTTGTCTTCTGTTACTTCCTCCAAGACTGACACTAGGACGTTCTCAACAGGCTTAACAGAGTTCAGAGGCTTTAAGGAAGGTTCTGTTCGAATAATGTCCTGGGCACGGTCTGAAGTTAGAAGTAATGTCTGCCTCTATAATTGATGCACAGTCCTAAAATAACTGTTTATTTAACAATTGTGAGTAATGGAAAAATCTGACACGGCCTGCCTGTTTTGTGCCTGGGAAAACGAGGTAGAAGTTTTCTATTTGACTTGTGGGAAAAACGAATTTTGCACTGTTCACTGTGCTGTATGTAAGAGGAAGTGTTGGCCATAGAGGGGGAGGTGCACTGGTGATGTAAGAGGAGGAGTGCGTAAGGCGTGGGGGTGGGGGGCAAGCAGGACAGAGAATCCAAATGAAAAGGTGCTAGTAGTAATAACCCCTGACACAGACTGAGAGAACCAGACAGGGCTGGAGAAGCAGAAGAGAAAGAGCGAGCAAAGGAGGGATCTTGTTGAGGGAGATGTGGAAAGGTACCATTCTTTTCTGAAGGAGTTTGAATTCCAAATATGCTAGAATTATATTAAGTATAAAAGTAAGGAGTGACCCAGCCTAGTTCCCAGAGGTGTAGGGCTTACTGGGGAAGATTATTTTTTAAACTCCCTGTCTCAGGCAGCTCGGGTGGCGCAGCGGTTTAGTGCTGCCTGCAGCTTGGGGTGTGATTCTGGAGACCCGGGATCGAGTCCCACGTCAGGCTCCCTGCCTGGAGCCTGCTTCTCCCTCTGCCTGTGTTTCTGCCTCTCTCTCTGTGTCTTTCATGAATAAATAATAAATAAAATCTTACAAAAATAAAAAATTCCCTCTCTGATGAATAGGTTGGGGAATTCTTTGCAGCATGTGAAATCTAAAGATTTTATTTATTTGAGCAAGAGCGTGTGTGCACAGGTGCACAAGTTTCAGCAAGGGGAGAGGTAGGGAGAGAATCCCAAGCAGACACTCTGTTGCATGCAGAGCCCAGCACAGCACTCGATCCCAGGACCCTGAGATCATGACCTGAGCCAAAATCAAAAGTCAGACCCTTAACCGACTGAGCCTCCCCAGGCGCCCCTGCAGTATGTGAAATCTAGAAGTAGAGAGAGGCCTTCCTTCCTGCCTCTCAGAAGCTTACGAACATTTATCTCGGGCTAGGCACTCAGATGATACACGTGAGGACATCTGATAAGGCGCAGGTGCCCCAGTTGCTCCTGGACTCATTCTCCCAGGCCCAGCTGGAGAAGTAGAAGCCGCACCATCATCTGAAATGCTCAGTACGAGCTCCGTGATGTTCTGAAGCTTAACATTTAGCTGTTTGAGCTCTAATCCTGAACGTTAACTTTGCAATTCTGTCAATTCTGTGTCTTTACCAAAAACTTGTTGTAAAGAAGCCTTTATTAGTAAGTAGTGAGGAGACCAGAAGCAGAAAGCCTCGTGAGCTAACCTGGCCTCCTGCGGGGCAGTGGGAGGGACGAAGCACAGCAGCCTTCCTCGGGGTAATAAGGAACTCTGCTCTGGGAAACCTGCGCAGTTCTGCACTCCCAGGATCGCGCCCCGCCCGGTGACCTGCATCCAGACTCGTAAAAGGCATCTGCCTCTGCAGGAACTTCCCTGTTGCTTGCTGTTTGGAATCACAGCTCCTTTTGACAGTGCAGAGGAAATTTCTCCGGGTGCTTTCATGCTTCCAGCGGGTCTGTCTGCTTTAACCAGATAGTCTGCAGCCTCTGATGGGCTTACCTCGTGGTCTTGGCACATTGGTTACTTTTTCCATGAAGGGGGGTGCTTCCACCTCCTATTTGGAGAAAAAAATCGGGGGTGGCGGGAGGTCCTTGAATATTTGAGATCTCAGTCCTCTTTTCAGCAGCTAAACTACACGGTTCCACCCCACAGGCCCCACATCAAGACCATCTTCCAAGGCATCGCTGCGAAGGTCGGATCGGGGGAACCCTGCTGTGACTGGGCAAGTTCTGGCTTCTCTTTCAAGCCAGGTGGTAACTTGGGCGCAAACATGACACAGTGCACACAGCCAGGACCACCTTGTGGCAGCAGTTAGTTGTGTGACAAGCATCTCAGTCTTGAAGTCGCTAGCGCAGCTGAGGCCCAAGATGCATGCCTGTTTTACATGTCCTTGCATCTTAATATTTCAGAGCCTTGAGGCTGGTATTAGAAATAGGCCTCCTCAATTCATCTAAAAGTTGGATTCTTTAAGAAGGTACAGCAAGGATGAGGTGAAGCGAGATTTGTTTTAGCCGTGTGACTTCATGAAAATGAAGAAAATGTCAGAATCAAAAGCGGGCTTTCTCTGCCTGCATGGAAGGAGGACTGAGTGGCTGATGCGGTCAGATGTCCTGGCCACGGATGTGGACAATCTCTCCCGTAGCCTGGGATGCAGGTATTCTGTGCTTGAACAGAGTACGCTATACATGGCCTTTTGCCTTCACGAAATGGGAGGGAGGCCCAGGCTCACTCCTTTATGCCTCCCTCCCTGCATTTTGTGTTGCTGCTAAAATCAGTTTTATCCCCGCTGCAGCCTCGGACCATGCCATGGGTGGGAAAGGCACTAGGCTGGGAGACCTGGCCTGTAATTCTGGCTCTCCATTCACTGTGTGACATGAGTGACTCAGTACAGTATGTGGGCTTCAGTGTTCTCGTCTATAAAATATGGGGGGTGGGCTGGATGGTCTCCGAGGTCTCTTTAGCTCCTAATCCCATTTTTTAGTTTTATTTTGTATGAGGGAGGTTAAGAGGGGAGATGGAAGAGGCCTGAGGTGTACGAGGAATTGGGGAGGCCTGACCAGGCCCGTGATGGCAGCGGGCACCCCACGCTGGTCCATACATTTTAACCAGCCATCATGGAGTTCGGGCAAAGTCTGCCTAGGCCAAGAGGGTGCTGGGCTGGGTTTGGAGGGTTGAGGATTTTCTCATTAGTATGAAGGATTAGGAAGGGAACTTTCGGGCCTCAGTCGCTGATTACTACAGTAACAGGACAGCAACAGCCCCCTCTTTGTAGACATGCTTAGGACAGAACGGTGAAGAAAAAACTAGCACTGGCCCTCAAGTGTCCCGATCAAGTCGGGGATTGACTTTCTGTAGCCTCAGGGCGTTAGTCTCAGGATATTGAAAAAGCTGGTAGAGATACTAAGAGCAGGGACGCCTTAGTTCATTCGTGAAGTTACAGGAAGGATGGGGTGAAGTAATGTGATTAGCCCTGTTACTCAGCAGCCACAGAAGGTGTCCAAATCAGAAGGGGGCAGCTCAGAGGGTGGAAGTCTGTGATGTGGGCGTCCATAGTACGGCTCCCCGCGGTGACAGAGCAGAGACGGCACACCAGGCCCGGCAGACATCGCAGGGGGACGCCTGTCGTGGGGATGGATGCACCTGACAGCAGCACCCGATGCCACCGAGTATTTGACCACGATACCCCTTTGTTCTGACTCCCGGCCCACTAGACAGTTTTCAGATTATTTGGCTTCCCGCGCAGCTCGCCTGCAGGGACGGAACGAGCCAGTGGGACTGACACTGTAAGCACTAAGGATCCGTAGTCGAGTTTCTTGCCCTAAACTCACAGGCTGGTGTTCTGACTGTATACATCTTGCCAGTGTTCCTAGAAGTCCGTGTCTTGGCCGCTGGGAGACTCTGGCAGGAACACGTTTCTGGGCTTGGTAGCCGTTAGAAACAACCACGATACATTTATGTTTTTAAAAGTACAAGTGATTTACTTAGCCGACTTACTGTAAGCCCGGTGAGTAGGAGAGCGGTGACCTCAGGAGGACGAGGGCTCCTTTCACTTGGGGGCAGGGCTGGGGGCACGGGGCCCTTAGTAGCAAGAGAGGATGGGAGACAGTGGGTGAGGAGCTGTGGGCGCTCGCAGTGAATTGGGATGTTTGGAAAAACCTTGAGAGGAATGAGTTCAGAGTGAGTCTGCAGTCACGCCGGACTGTGCTGAGCTGTGTGGAGCTGTTATGAAGCGATTCTTAATTTTAAAAATACTGCAGATATTTGCTTCATATTTGTCATTTTTTATAGGGGGAGGGAGCCTTGCCAAAGAACTTGACGTGGGCTTTTCTGAGGTATTAACCCGCCGCTTTGACGGCCTCCTGGTGCTCGTTGCTCTGACAGGTGGGAGACGAAGGAGCAGGACACTTTGTGAAGATGGTGCACAATGGGATAGAGTACGGGGACATGCAGCTCATCTGTGAGGCTTACCACCTGATGAGGGATGTGCTGGGCATGGAGCATAACGGGATGGCGGAGGTGAGTCCCAGGCCTTGCCCCTGGCCGCAGGGGACTCTGCTCAGATGAGAGGGGTTTGCTGGCCACGACGAAGCCTTCCTCTGCCTCCTTCCTGTGGTCACTGCTGGTGGCAGGTTGGTCTCGGCCTCCATCAGGGGACGCGGTAAGATAGGACAGCTGGTCACTAAGCCGAGTCCCCAGGTTACCTGGGCGGCAGTCATTACCACCATTTAGTGACCATTCCCTTGTCAGGCCTGTGGCCTTTTACTGGTCCTCTCATCGTCCCCCATGGGAGGTGGAATCGAAACTTGCTTTCCTGGTCAGGTTGGGACTGGCTGTTTGACAGTTAATCAAAAAGGTCAGAGTGGGGGGAACATTTTATCATGAACCAGATGTTCAAACATACAGCAGAGTTGAAAGAACACTTGTGTGTGCACCACCCAGATTCTCCTCTGGCATTTTACTAAACCTGATCGAATATCTATCTGTCTATCCCTCTATCAGTTTGATCTTTTAAAAATACACGTCGAGGTAAACGTCAGGACTCCATTCTCTAGACAGTCTGCATCGTTACTAGGTAACATTTATTTTAACTGAAAAGAGGAAGGCGCATTCATCACCTGTCCAGTCCTTTTCTCGAGGCGTGGCTCTGCTGGCCAGCACCGTAGTCCTCTCTCTCACCATCTGCAATTTCTGCTCCCAGTGACTTCATGTGGAACACGATTTAGGAATACTTACTTGTGAGATGTCTGCAGAAGAACCCTTCCAGAATTTTGTTTACAGGTTTTCCTCCTCATTTTTTTGTTTTATTAAAGTTTATTACCTTTTTAATCGTCTTCACCCAGTGTGGGGCTTGAACTCACGACCCCGAGATCATGATCTGCACCCTCCACCGACTCAGACCGCCCGGCACCCGTCCTCCTGGCAGTCCCCACTTGGCTTCACTGATTTGCCTTGACTGTTCTTTCCAAAACAGTTTAACTTGATTTTCATTGGAAGAGCGCTTTTCATTTTTTGTGTTCAAATGTGACTGACTTAGAGGTTAACGTATCTATTCAACAAATACTGCGCCTGCTGCTTTGTGTGCTAGAAACTGTTCTAAACCTTGGGGATGTGACCAAAGTCCCTGTCTGCACAGAGCTGGGAAGCCAGGCTAGCAATTACGCAGACATTCGTTGGCGGTAACTGTTACACAGAAGAGGAGACGGGAGTAAGGAGGTCAGGGGAGCAGGGAAGGCCTCTGAGGGGGCAGTGGTGTGAGGTGAGGAGCGATCGGCTCTGTGGGAAGAACGTGCTGGCAGGTGCTGGCAGTCACTGGCATGACCACCTGAAGTCACGTACCTCACATACCGCTGACTGGTGGTGAGCAGAAAACTCAGCTTGGGAGGCTCGCACGCACTTAGAGCCCTGGAGCCTCGGGGCGGAGCAGATGGAGCGCCTGGGTCTGTATTTGCAGAGGAAGGCGGTGAGCCAGGGAAGGGGGCCTCTGGGCAGCCCCTGCTTTCTCTCACCCGGTTTCCTCTCGCGTCCCGCACTAGGCATTTGAGGAATGGAATAAGACGGAGCTCGACTCGTTCCTCATTGAAATCACCGCCAATATTCTCAAGTTCCGAGACAGTGATGGCCAACACCTGCTGCCCAAGATCAGGGACAGCGCAGGGCAGAAGGGCACGGGGAAGTGGACTGCCATATCAGCCCTGGAGTACGGCGTTCCCGTCACCCTCATTGGTAACGTGCGGCCTGGCCTCCGCTGAAGCCTCTCGTCTCACTGGTTTTGCTCTCGCTGTCCTGGAAGATGGGGGTAGCCTGGCTACTAGGGAGCGGGTCTTCAGGGGAACGTGGGCGGCCTCCGGTGCCTTCTGCTCCAGCGCAAGAGGCTGATGCCCTTGAATCTCTTCTCTCCTTCCTGTGGCTTTGAGATGCACGTGGGAGTGCCTGGCTTTCCTACCCAGTTCGACCTTCAGGGTTGCTTTTGTCTGAGTGACTGAACAGTGGCTGGTGACCCCCATGACTGTCTAAGGGGGAAGGTCAACGTAACGAAATTTTTCATACACAAGTTTACCAAATGACATAAGCTTACGTACTCAGCATTTATTATAAATGTTCTGCTGAGGTGTCCCCCTTCCCCTGATATTTATTACTTTATTTTATTTAAGGTTTATTTATTTTTAAGTAATCTCTGCCCAGCATGGGGCTTGAAGTCATGATCCTGAGGTCAAGAGTCACCTGCTCTTCCTACTGAGCCAGCCAAGCGCCCTTCCCCCAGATATTTTTTTAAAAAGAGAGTATTACCTATACATTTCAGGTCCTTTATATTCCCTCCCTCCCTTCCTTCCTTCCTTCCTCTCCCTTTAGAACAAAAAGCCACCATCCTGGCCATTCATGTGTGTCTTTTTCATGCATATTGTTTGTTTAATAGCAGTGAGTTAAGCATCAGACTCAAGATACAGGGGAAAGGAAATTCTAGAAAGCAGAAACACACAGAGAACAAATAATAAGAGGATTAATAAAACTACAAGTTAGTCCTTTAAGAATAAGATAGGTACACTTCTGGCAAGATTGAAAATGGAGAATAAAACAAGGTGGCTAGCATGCTGAATGAAAGGCTAATCGTTGCTCCCCGTCCAGTAAAACAGATTCTCCCCTCTGCTCATCCGGTCACGGGCGGCCTTTCCCTCCCTCGTCTCCCCACTCCTTTTCATTTGCTAGAACCATGGCTCCCCGTGACCAGGGACAGTGCTGGGAGGTGCCCTGAGGACAAGTTGGTTGCATAGCCAGCTCTGCAGAAGGAAGCAGTCACTTTTTTGCTAGTCGCTGGGTGCCGCCCTGGGCAGGGACCTCGGGGACGACAGCGGGGGACGGTTTCTCCATCGCGGACTCAACAGGAGTACTGTAGGTTCCTCTCGCTTGAGAGACTTGGTCCCCTTCTGCCAGTGGAAGGTGGGCCAGGCCTACTCCCTCCTCGATGCCATTCTCATTTGGGGAACTAAGGGGGAAGTGAGTCTCGGGCTGATCCTTGGGTAACACCAAGTGTTGCGCCACGCTGGCCTCCTTGCGCCAGCTGTTACCCAGAGGCTTCCGCCCTCCCGCGCTGAGTCCCCCCCTCCAGCACCCAGCCACCGTGCGTGTGCGCTACTGGCATGGCAGGGGTGCTGCCCCAGGATGAGCGATGCTTGCTCGTGGGGTGCTTGGAGTTTGGGCAGGGTGGTCAGGTGTAGGGCTGGTTCTTTTCCTTGAAAACAAAGACCAGAGATTTGACTTCATTTTGTCTGTGGGGGAAGGAATATTTCGAGTAATTTATCCTAGTTCTATAAATTGTCAGCGGAGCAGGAGTCTTCTATAAGGGCTAATTGTTGAAGATGGTAAATGTCTTGATACTAAAATACCATATCATGATGTCATTTATTCAAATAAAATCGTGGTGCTGATGGACGTACTAGAAACTAAATTTTAACAATTACACGTGGAGTTTTTGTGGGTTGAGCCTGTGCTATTAGTCAGTACTCGTTTCAGATGAGCCCCATGTCCAGGCAGTGCAACCGTAGCCAAGCATCCAGCCCAATCCCAAGGCAGCCTGATGGTAACTAGTTTTCGAGGGGGTAGTGAGTGCTTCTAAGGAAGAGAGTTTGAACATTTAAAAATTAAATTTCTCGGGCAGCCCAGGTGGTCCAGCAGTTTAGCGCCACTTTCAGCCCAGGGTGTGATCCTGGAGACCCGAGATCGAGTCCTGTGTCGGGCTCCCTGCATAGAGCCTGCTTCTCCCTCTGCCTGTGTCTCTGCCTCTCTCTCTCTCTCTCTGATGAATAAATAAAATCTTTAAAAAAAAATTAAAATTAAATTTCTCTCAAGTGAAACTTTATATGTGGACCAACGGACAAATTCTGAATAACAGTGGTTTCACCTGTGTTGTGACTCGAACTTGAACTTACAACCCTGAGATCAAGAGTCGTATGCTCCACCGCCTGAGCCAGCCAGGCACTTCCAATTCCCCTTCTGAATGTTGTGTTGATCTTTGTGGTTGATACCTGTATTTATGTTGGAAGATTGACTTGTTTGGACTTGTAGTTCTCAAATTGTCTAGAGCTTTCTCAAAATTCAAAACCTTTTTTAAGCTTAAAAGTTCTTTCTGCACCAGGTTAGATGTTGTGGCCCAAGGTTGAGACTTCAGCTCTTTGCACTGTTGGAAATCCAGCTCCTTTTCTAGTTTTCCTCACCCTCTCTGGCTTATGTGTACTCTTTACCCTCCGGTTTTCTGTGAACTTTGGTAATGTTATCCCCTCCCCTGCGCAGGAGAAGCGGTTTTTGCTCGATGCTTATCATCTCTGAAGGATGAGAGGATTCAGGCTAGCAAAAAGCTGAAGGGTCCCCAGAAGATGCAGTTTGAAGGTGATAAGAAAGCATTCCTGGAAGATATTCGGAAGGTGGGGCCCAGTCCCTGGCCGTGGTGCTTGTTGGCGCTTCGGGAGGCAGTGGGGTGGGAGGACGTGGGAGGCCCAGGTGGGGGCAGCAGAGTCCAGCCCCATCCTGTTACCCCTGTCCATGCTAGGACCTGCACCACGGGCGGGGGGCACGTGGCTGGCTCTCGCTCTGACGGGGCCGTGGTTCTTTAGGCCCTCTATGCTTCCAAGATCATCTCGTACGCGCAAGGCTTTATGCTGCTGAGACAGGCAGCTACAGAATTTGGCTGGACCCTCAACTATGGTGCCATCGCCCTGATGTGGAGAGGGGGCTGCATCATCAGGAGGTGAGTGCGGGGGGCACAGAGAGTGGTGGTCTCTGCGCCTGTGTGGACAGTTTCCCTGGGACTGGTTTATATGGTCACATCCTGCCTTTATGCCGTATGTCAGCTGTTAAACTAGATTGTCTGCGCTACACCCTTTAAAGTGATCCTGTGAGAACCATCGTGCCCTCTGGCCTTGCCTCTTGGGACTCTGGCACCCTCTTCACTGAGCCAGCAGCTGGCTTAAAGGGATGAGGAGAGCAAGCTTGTACCCTGCTAGGGCGTGTGTCTGCTCCCGACTTCTCTCCCTGCTCTGCCGGCATTCAGCGTGCTGAGGCTAACGTTCGTTCATTTGTTCCCTCCTAATTTCAGTGTGTTCCTGGGAAAGATAAAGGATGCGTTTGATCGGAACCCACAACTTCAGAATCTACTACTTGATGACTTTTTCAAGTCAGCGGTTGAAAACTGCCAGGTAGGTCTCCCCCGCTGGGTGGTGGGAACCGTCTCAGCGGGTTTTGTGTTTCACTTACGGGCGTCGATGCCCATGGAATTCTGTTGCTTTGACTGGGAGCGGTTATCTTCTCTGTCTGTGGCTTGTGTTTGCTCAGGACTCGTGGCGGCGGGCAGTGAGCACCGGAGTCCAGGCGGGTGTCCCCATGCCCTGCTTCACCACCGCCCTTTCCTTCTATGATGGATACAGACACGAGATGCTACCGGCCAACCTCATCCAGGTGAGCTCTCGGAGTAGGTGCCAAACATCGACCTGGCTGGTGCTGAGGGCGGCGTGTGCACTTATTACTCCAACCAACCCAATTTCTTGTTTTCCAGGCTCAGCGGGATTACTTTGGGGCTCACACTTACGAACTCTTAGCCAAACCCGGACAGTTTATCCACACCAATTGGACAGGCCACGGTGGCAGCGTGTCGTCCTCTTCATACAATGCCTGACCAGACTGGTTACCCGCCACAATTCCCTAGACTGGGACATTCCACTTGCCACTTGCCACTGCTTACACAGCCCTCTGCCCTACTTTCTGCTCAGACCTTTTAAAGTAGTCTCTCATAAGAGACTCCTGAAAAAGTTAATGTGAGTTTACTTGTAAAGTAGCTGGGTTAGCAGCACCGTGCCCTCTGGCCTGGCCCCCTTGGGGCCAAGCAGGAGGTGCCCGTGTGCACACCAGCGTGAATCATGAGTCAGCTCCCAGCAGCAGTTTTCCACGTGTCCCCTGTGATTAGGGAGGCAGGGCAATTTCCCGATAGAGGCACGCATAGATGGGAAGGGTTGCTGTGGGATTTTCTCAAACTGGAATCTTCGTATCATGTAATAGATTTCCCATTCTCCACTTAATAAAAGGTACATTCTACTTACCGTCTTCTCTAGACTAAAGTAGTCTCACATTGGCCACAGTGAGCCGTCCTCACCCCCGGCAGAAAGGTTTGCAGCAGGTTTCATCACATTGGAGTCTGTTTCCTTTGAGCCTTGTTCACTTTTTCCTCTGCGTTTTCTCCAAAAGAAGACTCCAGGATAATACAAGAAACACAGCAAAGTTAGGATCCTGATTAACTGTGTGGGAAAGGATGAGAAGGGGATACAGGGGATCTGAATGTGTTCCCAGGTTGGGCACTGGGTCCATGGACGTGCACTGATGACAGTCCTCATGCCTTTCGTGTTGTCACACTTGATACTACTACACGACATGGTGGGCTCAGGGTGCCCACCTCTTTCTCTTTGGCCCTGAGCCAGGTGCTTGGTTTTGGGGTGGGATTTTTAGCAACCAAGCCTCCTCCTTGAATCTGGCCTATCGACTTTATCTTATTTACTCAAGGACAAAAGTTCCTGCCAGCATACTTCATAGTGTTCTGTGGCCTGATGCCAGTGTAATTGTCTTATTCCAGCAGCCTAACTCCAGGAAGATTTCTCTGGAATGCTTTAGAAAGCCTTGAGAGTACCCTAGAATAGAGCAAAGGGCTTCCTTGTTTTGACAGCTGGTGAGGAATCTGACCTCTGACCTCTTTCAGAAAAGTGCAGGGGCTCACAGAGCTATCATGGGAGGCGACCCTTTTCATTAAATGTTCCGCGTTTGAAGCTCTCAGCCTGGATGTGACTACTTAGCCAGACAGGGCCGGCACCCCTCCCCGCCCCACCTGCAAGTCTAAGAGGTGCTGAGTCACTGCCCATGACAGGGCTCTTTTGTAAGGGGGAAGAACCACTCCACTCGATGCAGCTTCTCTCACAGGTGACTGGTGACCACTTGCTCGAGGCAGACAGGCGTTCCTAGGATGGAGAGCGAGTTCCCTCAAAGAAACACTGGTGAGGGGTTGGGGACGGAATGTGAAGCTGGACTGTCCACAAGAGTGTCTGAAATCCTAATGATAACCTGCAGTAGAAGCTCCTGCTCACCCTCCAGAAGCCGTGAAGCTTTAGATCCAGGCCCTTCACCTACTGGCTGTTGGACTTGGGCAAATTATTTACTATCTCTGCTCTGAGTTTTCTCATCTGTAAAAGACAATAATAGTACCGTCTCCTCAAGGCTACTTTGAGGATTCGTGGAGTAAGAACAGGCCAGTACCTGGCACATGATAAGCTCCTGTATGTGGCATTATTACGACCATGTCAGGGTGTACCTGTCCCTGAAGCAGTGGGATTTCTGAGAGTCAGAAACCAAATTACTTCTCAGCACCCAGTGGGGAGCTCACTCTGCAAACCAGTCCTCAGAAGGTTCCTGGTGGGGCTCCCCTGTGCGCTGCACGGCAGGGTGTGTGGGTGTGGCCCCAAACTGGGCGACGCCACGTTGGCCACTCGCCCACAAGAAGTGCTAGAGCACAGACGGAGGAGCATCAGTGCACAGGTAAGCTGGGACACCCGAGGGTACACAGCTCTGCTAACCGGCATTGTCCCCACAGGTAAGTCACCTGAGTCCTCCACCTTGCCATTTCTTCATCTGCAAAATGGGGTTAAAAATCACTTCCTCGGGTCATTGGGACAACAAATGGGATTATGGATAAACTACTTGGCACAGTAGCTGGCACACAGCAAGAGCATAGGAATCTGGTGTTAAAGAATGAAACCGTCCTCTGCCGACGTCCTTGGTGGGGACTGGTTTTACTATATAGGCTCCTGTGCTTTTGAATTTTAACTTCCGTGACTGGCTTGAAAGATCAGTAAAAACCTGTACGGGCTCTAGTACGGGCTGCCCAGCTTCCCGGGTAGCCCAGGTCCCTATTCTGTCCCGCCAGGAACTCCCTGTGCTCCGTTTTACTGAGCCCAGGTGCCGGTGTCTGTTCTCATCCACATGAAGAGGGTGATGAGCTGTTCTGAGAAGGAAATGAGTGCTCGCCCAGTGACGACTATTCAGGGTTCACCATTTCTTACCCAGCTCATGTGGAAAGTGGGACTTCTGGCCCTGGGCAAGTCTGTCCCTGCCAACCTGACCACGCAGGGACAGTCTGGTGGCTAGTCCAGCAAAGGGCCTCCCTGTGCAAAAATCCCAGGCCCCTTCGTCTTCAGCCACAACTCCTGCTTTATTGGGGACACAGGTTGGTTATAAAGACCGCTGGATCAGACAAGCGAGTAGACAGGATTTCTCGGCAAGGAGACCTTAGGCGGGGGATGGGCAAGTGGTACGCATTCTCTGACATGCGGAGTCCAACCCTTTGGGAGGAGCAGAGGCCTTCGGGATGGTTAGCACGTATATGCTGTCTAGAAATCCTCTATGTTGTCCCAGGTACTACCGAGTGCTGTGTAACAGACCACGCTAAGCACAGGTAAGAGCCATTAGTAGTAGTGTCCTAGTTCTGTGGGTTAGGACCTGGAAGGGCCTGGGGGCACAGCCTGTCTCTGTTCCACAGTGTCCGGGCCACTCCGTGGCTGGGGTCATTTGGAGGGGTCTGGCCTCTTCATGACTGGTGGTCACTGCCGGCTGCTGGCTGGGACCTCAGCGAGGGCGGAGAAAGGCACACAAAAGTGGCCTCATGCGGCGCTGGGCTGCCTCACAGTACGGCAGCCTCGGGCTGCGCTGGCCTTTTACACAGGGGCTCCGCCCCAGAGGTGAGGGATCCTGCTAACAGCAGACACGCAGCCTGGGCGCCAGCCAGCCGCAAGTCAGGCACAGTGCATCAGGTACAAGCACGTCATTAGCACCTCCACTTCAATGGGGTGGGGAGGGTTAGACGTGACCTCTAGATGGCAGAGGATGTGGGGAGCGTGTGGGCCCGCAGATACTGACTGGATTTTTTGAGGAATGTGATCGTCACAGGGGCTCCCCTGGAGAAAGACCATTCGTCAGGCGCTTGGGCCCGCTTTGGGAGTCTTCTGAGCGGCACGTACAGGAATTCAAGTCACAGGGTGCACCGGGCACTGCTCTAAGTGAACTCCTTTAGCACGACACCCTCTGCAGCGGGCCCTGGCGTCATCCCCCATTTGTCGATGAAGCCCAGGGACGTGAAGTAACTTGTCTGAGGTCACGGAGCTCCTGAGCCCTGGAACCAGAACCTCAGCAACCTGGTGCGGGTTTGTGCCCTCAACCATTAGACTGTCTGACCGCACCCCGTGTACAATTCACGTCTTTCCTCGGCCCCTGGCACACCTACTGCACACCTACCATGTGCCAAGCGCTGTTCCTGGGACCTCGCATCTGTGGGGAGAGAAGACCGGAGGCCCTGACTCCGTGACCCTGTAGAATCCACACCACAGCCAATGCAGGGTTTTTTTTTGAATCAGCATTTTACAGTGACATTTTGGAGGAAACAAATGATGACTCCTACTGAATTACGCACTCACGGTGCCCAGTCTAGGGCAGCGGAGAAGGACCCAGTGAGCCCCCGGACGTCCGCGTCCCGTTTATGGCGAGGGCGCGGCTCAGAAGCCCGGCTGCCCATGGGATCTGGGCTCCACGACGTCCCAGCACGTCGGGGCCTTGTTCCCTCTCCTATCGCGTGGGGCACCTACCTCCCCGCGGCGGCCGCTGAGGTCCCAAACCCGGCAGAGCGGCCCAGGGGCGAGCAAGCCCCGCAGGAGGGCTGGCTCCTGGCGGGGGGGGGGGGGGGGGCGCTCGGTGTGCACAAGGGTCGCCTCCAGCCGCCGCGTCGTGTGGCTCCTCCGCGGGGCGAAATCGCTCCCTCGCAATTGGGCCGTTTTCCGCGATGCGGTCACTCAGCTCCAGACCCTCCTCCGCGGACTCTTCCACGGGCCCTGGAGTAACGCCCGCGGGGAGGCCGCGGCTTTCTGCACGCGGACGCACACGTACGTGCACCAACGTGTACACGTGCACATCAGGGACAGGATCTGAAACCGACGGCGCACAGCGTGGGGCCCGACGTGGGTCCCCGTCCCCAGACCCTGACTTGGGCGGAGATCCGGTCAGGCCCTGCGCGCCCAGGGGCTCGGCGGTTCGGCGCCGCCTGCGGCCCAGGGCGTGACCCGGGTCCCGGGATCGAGTCCCGCGTCGGGCTCCCTGCGTGCAGCCTGCTGCTCCATGAATGTTAAATAAATAAGTTCTTTAAAAATAAAAACTAAAAGCCACCTTGGGCGGAACTCCCTCAACATGTCCTTTGAGGTGGGGGCCGCTGCGGTGCGGCTGCGGGGCCGGGCGGCTCGGTAACTCGGCGTCCCCCGGCCTGCGCCGTGACGGAGGCGCCGCCCGCCCCGCCCCGCCCCGCCCGGACCGCGAAGGAGCTTCCTAGAGCGGCCGCCAGAGGGCGGGGCGCTTCGCGGTTTGTCCCCTCGCGCGGCCCGTCTCCCGGCGCCGCCGCGGGAAATCCGAGGGGCTCCTCCCGGCCGCCGCCTCCCTCTGCCGTCGCGCGCCGGCCTCGTCGGGCCGCTGTCATGGAGGAAGACGAGGGGACCGAGGAGCAGGAGCGATTCTCCCACCGGCAGGTACAGGAACGCCGGGTCCCGGCCCGGCCGCGCGGGGGGAAGACGGCGTCCAGCTCCCGCGGACGGAGGGGCCCCAGGCCTCGCCCGGGCGCTCCTCGGGGCGCGTCCCCCGGGCCGGAGCGCGCGCTCGACACGCCTGCGCCTGCGCGGCTGCCGCGGGGGGTGCTGGGAGGTGGTCTCCACGGTGATGGGGTCGCCGTCGGGCGGCTGGGGGCGGGCTGCGGGGGGGCGGCCGCGGTCTCCGGGCTCGGACGTGGCTGTGCTGCGCGTGGGGCCTGCGCCTCGGGACACCCTCCAGCCCACGCCTTGGCGCGGGCCCGGCGCGTGGCCGCCGTGACGGGCGGGGCGGCCCCGGAGCGCGCGTGCGCCGCGGGCTCCTCCCGGCGTGGTTCCTGGCCCCGGCTCCGCAGCCCCGCCCCCTCCCCGCAGCCCCGCCCCCTCCCCGCAGCCCGGTCCCCCGCTCCGTAGCCCCGCCCCCGCGCGCCCCGCCCCCTCCCCGCAGCCCCGCCCCCGAACCCCCGACCCCCGCCCCCGCGCACCCCGCCCCCCGCAGGCGGCGTTGGGGGGTGGATGCTGGCCTCCTCCCAGGCGCCGTGACGGTGGCGGGCGGCCCCGGGGAGCACACGGGGCAGAGCCGCGAGAGCGGACCCTGTAACGGGGGGATCCGGGGGCGAGCCCAGGGCACCAGAGTCCTCCCGCCGGTGTTAGGCTTCGGAAGCCCTTCGTTCGCGGCCTCCCGTATTGGGGGAAGCACAGCGCAGTCCACGGCCGCAGCTCCACACCCGGATTCACCAGCTGTTAATCCTTTGCTGTATTTCCTCCTCTGTTCTCTTTCTTCCGAATCATTTCAGATTTAGTTGCAGGTACCTTGACACCTTCCCTTTAGGTTTTACTGCTCTGGTGTGCCTCCCCCGACGACGAGGGGATTCTCCTACACAACCTCAAATAGCACACTCAGGAAGTTTAATGCGGTGAATCCTGGTGTCTAATGATCCGTCCATACGCACACTTCCCCAGTCGTCCCAAAGCGGTTTCTCCTGATCTGTTTTCTTTCCTCCAGGATCCAGGCAGGGGTCATAACTTTCATTTAGCAATCCCGTCCCTTTGATCTGTCCTGGGACAGTTCTCTCTGTCTTTCCCACACTGGTGGTTTTGAAGTGTCCACTGATGGCAAAGGTGTAGTGGGAGAGAAACCCTGAGAGCCGGGCTGTGCTTTTCCTTTTCGTATTCTCAGCCCCCGGTACCTGCTGGCTGAAGAGATGAGTAAGGCTGCAAAGATGGGCTGAGAAATCGGTGAGCTGGTTGAGGATCCCACCACCCATTCAAGCAGCTGTTCTTGGCCCAGAGTAGGGAACACAACTGACAGGGTCCTGCCCCTGGGGAATGTAGGGTCTAGGGAGTTAGCCTTGAAGTGCGGTGTCATCTGTGGCATTGAAGAGGCACTTGGCCCTGCCCAGGAGGCATGCAGGAGGAGGGTCAGAAAACTTCCTGGGAGGCGTTCCTCTAAGGACACTGCTACTCGTACCTAAAAAAGATGATGGTGGCAGGCCATATTCCTCCCAGGGTGATGGTCCTTTTGTCTCCTCCTACCATCGGTCTTTTGGTTTCTGAAACTAAGGAAGGTAATTGCCCTTGCTTATCTGCCTGGCCTCTACCCTGGGGTCCTGGACCTGTGTTTCTGCAGTTCCTCCTCATCCTGTCTCAGCTGTGAACACTTGCTGAGAGACCTTACGCTGTTTGGGGTACAGCTGTCCCCCTGTCCGGTTCAGTTCTGTCTCCAGCACGGAGAAGGAACACAGCCAAGGGTGCAGTAAGTTTGTGGACATGAGATCCTGGCTTGGCTTTGTTTTGCTCCTTTGCTCCTCCTCTGCATGGGAAAGATATGTTCTTCAGTATCTGAAAGGGTTGCTGAGGAGCAGTGAGGGTCCTGGGGAGGTGGGCTAACAAGCCAGCAAGTCCAAGGAGGGTCCGATGTGCCCTCACAGGCCTTTCCCAACATGGCCCTAAGCATTTGTCCTTTGTCACATGCAGGCCTGGGTCTGGCAGAGACTTAGAGCAGAAGGATGGGATCCTTTTGCATTTCACTAGATTCACCTTTGTCTGGTTGTTCATTGTTCCTGAAACACCTAGCATATGCCTTTACTCAGCGGGAATGGGTACCTATTTATGGAGTAGCTGAGTAAAGTCGTGCAGATTCTTTCTAAGTGCAAGTCTGACTTTTCTCCCTGCCAACCTGCCGCTGTAATTCCTTATCTTTACTTGACCTAAATCATAACCATTAACTAGGAAGTAATGTTTCTACAAGTCACACTCCAGAGGGCCTCATTAATTTATTAGTACACTTGAAAAGTCACTCAGCCATTAGGAAAGTGCCCAAGGAATTGAGAGCAGACCCTCTCTTTGGTCTTAATTTTCTAAAATGTGAAAACCTCTTCTTTGCAACCTGACCTATGAAGTGTTTCAATTTTTGCTCCAGAGGCTAAAAGCAGCAGTGCACTACACTGTCGGTTGTCTTTGCGAGGATGTCGCATCGGACAAAGAAGTGCAGTTCAGCAAGCAGACCATTGCAGCCATCTCAGAGCTGACCTTCCGCCAGTGTGGTACGAAGCCAGGGCCTTCCTCTGTGTACAGAAATCCCCAGAGTTGCTTTTGCCTGGGAGCAAGGTGTGGGGTGGGCGGGTTAGCATCGGGTGCTGTGCAGGAAACACTTCCTGGCTGTAACATCAGATGTTTTATGGGCAGAACTTTTGTTTTCTCTATTACCCAACACTGGGCATGAAGACCTTTATTTTATTGTGTTTAATTGCCTGGAATGTTACACGTTAAAGTTTTAGATCATTGCTCTCTAACATTTGTATATTGCCAGTGCCAGGGTTTAGTTGACAGCTGAGCCTGTAACATTGGTGTCTGCTTGAAGTTCCAGGAAAGTAACATTTTCTCAAGCCCTAACTTGTAGCAAGATTTAAAGTTAAGGGCCAGTTTCATGGAAGGAGGTGTGGCCACAATGACCACAATTTTGAGGAGGTCGCAATGAATAAAACGGCTGATAGCTCGAAAAACACAAAACCAAGACCGGCTAAAGGCTCCCAGTCTGGGGATGGGGTGGCCCAAAGTGCCTCCACCCACCTTGGAAAGAGTGACGCAAGGATAGCTAAAGCACATCTTTTTCTCTTTCAGAACATTTTGCCAAAGACCTTGAAATGTTTGCAAGGTGAGTAAGGAGCTTGCGTTTTGCTGTGTCTTTGCATCCTATTCATACCCTCTGCCTGGTGGTGTATTTCAGGAGGGCTTTAGTCTTTCTTGTGTGTGCGTTTTGTGGAGGCTCATCTCTAATCATGATTCTGCAAGAATACGAAATCTGCTCTAATCACGTCCATTCAGATTTGATTTGGCTTGTTTGTTTTCGATGCCTTCCGAGTACCTTTTTATCAAAGCCGCAGAGTCGTTCAGTTCCCGGTTAAGAAGGTAGGAAGAACAGCTCCGGGGCTGTGAACGTGTGGGGCGTGTGTGCTTTGAAGAACGTTTCTGCAGGACGGTGCGGGGCACGTGCGCGCTGAATGCCCAGCAGTAATTGCAGGTGGGCCTTGGGGCAGCACCCAGCACCCAGCACCCGCCCGCAGTCAGCCTCGGGTTTGCAGCATCTGTCACCAGAGAGACACACACTCCTTGAAAAGCGGGTGACTTGCTTTCAGTGGGTAAGCTTTGGCTTTTACAGGTGATTTATGCTCATCTCTTCAATTAGTACCTCAGGTAATTGAAAACAATCGCAACGAATTGCTTTTATGAAGCAATTTGAATGACTGAGGCCGGAAAGGGCTAAAGCTTTCCGATTTGCTCACACTTCTGATTTGGTGCCAGTCTCTCCCGCACCCCGAGCTTTTCACCTTGCTTCTGTTAGCTCTTGGTTGCTCGGGTGAGTATTTTGAATGAATTAAAGCAGTAGGTTCTCAGAGGGCAGACTCTAAATCTTTGCTGCCTCTGTGTGTATGAATCCCTAAAAACCGCTTAGCATCTCCAACTTGGCCAAAAAGGGAAAGATAATATGGAATACTAATAGCTCCTGCAGTTTATTCATCGTTAATTTAGGTGGTGGCTCCTTTGCGTGGCGCCCAACCCCACCCCCCAGCTGCTGCATCACCTGTGAAGTACCTTTATCACCTTTCCTTGCCGTTTCTTTCCTTTTTTTGGGGAAAATACAACTTTTTATTACAGAGTGGCACAAAAATATGAATATGTAAGCCAGTGATTATTTGATTTGAGCGTAAAGTTAATCAACACAGCATGGGTTCTCCATCTCAGCATCACTGACATTGGCTAATTCGGGGTTGTGGTGGGGACTGTCCTGTGCCTTGTACGGTGTTCATGGGCTTCTCTGCCCTCTGCCTGGTAGATGCCAGCAGTAAGCCCCCAACTGTGACTTTTCCTGCCATTTCTGGGGTAGCTGTGGGAAAAGACAAGGTTTTTAGATGCTTTTATAAAAACACTAGAAATAACGAATTTGGAAATATTTAGCATTGTAATACCTTGAGCTTTCATGGGCTCTGTGGGTTTTTTTGTTTTTTTGTTTTTTGTTTTTTTATGTTAAGAGGTTGATTTCCTTTGCTGGGTACTTGGCAGGTAGAGGGTGTGGTGTGTGTGTGTTTTACTTGAGCTGTAAGCTCCCCAAGGAAGGCCAGCACCTAAGCCAAGGATCTGCGCAAAGGCTGTCAAACTGCTGTTGTCTAAGAGAGAGGCAAGGCTTGCTGGCTGAGCTGCCTTACCTTTTGCGTGTCCAGGGGTGTCCAATGCTCTTCACACTCTCCCAGCCCCCAAACCCTGAGCCAGCAAAGTGCAAATTTTCTTTGAAGACTGGACCTTTGCCTAATTTCACACTGATCTTCATAGTACTTCAGTTTGCTAGCATATTAAAAAAAAGAATCGTGTTTTAAAATTTCTCACAGGGGTTGCCTGGGTGGCTCAGCTGGTTAAGTGTCTGCCCCCAGCTTGGGTCATGATCCCAGGGTCCTGGGATTGAGCCCTTCATGGGGAGGGGGTGTCTCTGCTGAGCCGGGAGTCTGCTCTCCATCTCGCTCTGCCTCTCTTCCCCGCTCTTGCTCTCTCTCTCTCAAATAAATAAAATCTTCAAAAAAAATAAAGTTTGTCATGGAATGACATTGATATTCCCAGGTCAGCTTTGTTTATCGTGTGGCTTTGTTTTGTCCCTGCGGCCACTGTCTTCTAGAACTGTGAGTCCTGCAAGGAGTCTGAAGGACTGTTTTCAGGCCCACTGTGTATTAAAGGGTCTTTGTAGGCTGGCTGGGAACCCAGCCAGTATTTTAACATTGTTTCTATGGAAAATGCATTTAAATTTAAATAGTTCTCCTGTAAACTTTGGAAAATCATCTCCCGATTTAAGTTGTGAATTTCCCTTAAATTTAGCTTTGAAATCTCTAGTCATCTAATATCATTAATATGTTCAAGATGTAACATTTTGAAGAAGATAGATATTAGACAGTAAATAAATTCTAGGAATATTTTGGGAATAGTCTTTAAAACCTGTGTTGCTGAAAGTATTACATGAAAAACTGCTTTATAATTTTCCCTTGGGTGACTTCCTGGAGTCAGAGGTTTGATTTAGGAGAGTCTCTGAGGTGTGGCGGCGGCGCAGGCTGTACCTGCCCTTCCGTTTAGGGCAGTGTTAGCCTTAGATAGGCGGGTGGTGGAGGGGGTTGGCTTTGCCGCTTCCTAAATGCTTCCTTGTGAACAGACTAAACTTACCCTGTAGACAGTTCAGTAGGCTGCTTCCTTTCATCTGTTCCTTTTGTGGACTTGGCGAAGGGCGTGAACACGGGCAGAGCGGCCGGACGGTGGGCCTGAGGGCCCCGCTGCACCCGGCACCTAACCGCCTCCACCTGCTGTGGCCCCTTGGGCCTCTCCCCTCCTCTCCTGGTCCCTTGCACATGGCTAATTAGGAGCTGTCTCCTGGAACGGTCCAGTCAGCGCAGGCGGGGTTGTCAGTCATGAGGAGGGACACATGGTATCTGCGCATTTAGCAGGATGTGAAGGTTTAATTTGGCCAAATTATAGAGTGTGATTCTGTGTGATTTTACCGTTAACAGGTATTCGGTGAGGACTTTATGTATGTTGGCCACTTAACTGGTTATTAAGGGTACAGAGATGCCTACTTACTCCCGTGTGCAAAGTCTCTACTTATTTTTGGAGCAAATTGGAAATGGCAAGGAATGGTGTATTTAGAGCAATAAATTACTAACTAGAGCTTATTATCTGAAATTACCTCTTTTTTTTAAACAATTTTATTTATTTATTTGAGACAGAGTAAGCACACAAGCGATGAGAAGGGTCAGAGGGAGAGGGAGAAGCTCCCTTCCTCAGTGGGGAGCCCCACGCGGGACCCAGGACCTGAGATCATGACCTGAGCTGAAGGCAGATGCTCAACCGACTAAGCCACCCAGGCACCCCTGAAATTACCTTTTAAAGCAAAGATAAGAGAACTGGAATGAGAATTTGAGTCCCAAGTTGTGAGCAAGACACAGACCCCAGTTCCAAGGATGTTCTTTGTTCTGGCTTGGCTGTCGACGAGGAAGCATGTTAGCTCCTTGTTGGGAAGTGGGGTGTTAGGGGACACCTGCCCGAGCCTCTTCCTGTAATTTAGCCCTTGGAGAAGAGCTTCAGGATCTTGGTATCTTTGTTCTTGTCTTTAACGTCTGTGTAAGCACAGGCGACCTATGTGTTGGGAGATACCGTGTTGTGTCATTTTCTCTCTTCACTAGAGGCATGCCCAGACACTACTTGCCACGACCCCAGCGTGTGCTGTGAGCGCCGTGCCCATGCAGGTCTCCGCTCGGGCACCCGTGGCCTCGGCTGGAGGTGGACAGATGGGCTTCTGCCTTCCATGGTCTTTTTATTTAATTAGTATCTTGGCTAAGTCACTTCACTCATCTTTATGTCACTGTTGGTTAATGAATTTAATCTAAAAAGATGGGCTACTTAGAGATCCTTGCTAGTTTGGAGTCTGACCATGAACTTTTGGGTTTCATCAAAACTTGAAATGATACTAAACATTTTGGTGAATTGTTCCTGCCCTTTCTACAGACATGCGAAAAGAAGCACAATTAACACTGAAGATGTGAAGCTCTTAGCCAGGAGGAGTAATTCACTGGTGAGAGATGAATTTCTTTCCTCACTCCCCTTTCCCATCAGAATACATTATTCCCAATTAATCACTTGCAGCCATGAAGCGATTCCCTAGGGCACCTTGCATTAAAAACGAGAGACGGTTGAACCATTCAGACCTGCCCGCAATTTATAGTCTCTCTTTCATCATGATGGATCTTGCTAAGCCAATTTGAAATTTTCTAATCAGCACTCTCTGGATTTCATAATTTGCCTTTTTTGTAACATCTCAAAACTTTGGCCCTGTATTTCATTTACAGCATGATGTCAGAGACAGGCCATGGGTTAGAGCATGTGGGGATAGTTGTGTTACGGTGACCACAGCTCTGATGGGCCAGCTGTGGAAGGAGTGTGTGTACGGCTGGGACGGGCAGAAAACCGCACACATTTTCTCTCTTTCCAGAGAAATCTAGACATCGTCTTGACCGTGCCCTCATTTTACAGGTGATGCTGTGATCATCCCGGGCTAGTGGCTGTGGCCTGGGGCCCACCCAGGGCACCTGTGAGGTTCTCTGACCTTGTCTAATCCTTGCAGTAAAAATACTTTACGTTCCCTGTCATGTGAGCTCCACCAGGGCGGGGATCTTTGTGTCTTCTCTGCTGCATCTGCTGTGCCTAGAATAGGGCCTGGCACACAGCAGGTGCTCAATAAGTAGTTGTTGAATGAGTCTGTATAGCAGTTGACAGTTGACAGGGGTCTTTTGTCGTTATTATTTTACATACATTATTTAAAACCTCACAACCACCCTCTGAGGTTTTTAGTAATGATCGATTGGCCCAATTTTACAGGGGAGGCAGCTGGAGTTCAGTAACTTCCCGGAGCTGAGCTCGATTCTCCCTGGTGGAGAGGCGCAGTAGCCAGCACCACTTCCCCTGGGCTCTCTTTCCCCCTCTGCTCTTCTACCGTCCTCTCTCCAAAGTCTAAGTCAAGGTGAAAGACACTGTGATTCCTCGGGAAAACAGCTAAGGTGGCAGGAGGGGCTGCGTATCCGTGAGGAGGACCCTTCTCTCTCTCCATACGTTCTGTGCGGGTCATACTGGTAGGTGGTTGGTCTCAGGGAGCAGTTTCTTCTTTTTGCAAAGGAATGGTCAGTGCAAGTCATCTTAGAATATTAATTGGGAAGTTACCTGTTTATTGCACATTTGTTTACTTCCAAATACTGTTTTTATTTTGGGCTCTTAATTTTTTTTTTCATGACAGAGGTGCAGTTAAATTTACCCATTTGAGAAAATCCTCCCGGAGGGCAGGGACTTTGTGTTACTTACCTAGTATCCCTAGTACCTGGTGCATAGCAGTTGCTCAGTGACGTTCGTCGGGTACACTTAGAGGCGGGTGTTGATTGTACTGGTGCTTGGTAGAGTATACGTAGGCCTGGCGTGCTCCTGCACACTCCACATTTTAACTCTTGATTCCCTGGGGAGCTCCTACCTGTTTGGTAGGAGTGTGGGCAGCAGTTGGTTGATTTTTGTAGTTGATGACCTCTTCCAGGAAAAACTGGAAGTTCTATTTTACTCTAAGGAACATAACCCAAGCTTTTCCACCCAAACTCTTAGGGCAGGAGTGGTTAGGAGGGGTATAGATTCCCACCCTCCCGCCCCCCACTTTAGAGGGGCTTCACAACCAGATCAAAATGGAATTCTTTACTTTTTTTTTTTTTGTAGCTAAAATATATCACAGAGAAAAATGAAGAGCTCACTCAGTTTAACATAGAGCAAAGAGCGAAGAAGAAGAAGAAGTTAGAGGATGACAAGACAAAGTCATTGGCACCGGCAGAGGCTGCAGCCTCAGGAAGGGACAGTTTGGCTCTGTCGCCAGGGGCAGAAGCAGCCTTCGGGGAGGGCCGCCAGGAGCAGGTGAGGCCCTGAGGGATTTTCGAAGGGATCAGTAGAGATTAAAGGAAAAAGGCGAGGCGGCTTGCTGGGCTGCGCGCTCCTCCGGCTGTGGCTGCAGAACTAGTGTCAGAGCCGGAGAGTCTCCAGGAAAATGCTCCCCATCTCCCCCGCTCTGACACACGACTCCGAGGGGCAGAGGTCGGAAATCGTATCCGTCACCATTAATAAAATGATGTCAGCAATGAAATGTGGTCGGCTTCTTCAAGCAAACATCTTAGTTATTTCTTTATTCTTCTACATAATTCTTCAGGCTGACAGCCCCGAAAGACGAATGAAGCTCTCTGCATTTATATTGTCCTTTTGATCACCAGTGTAGCTTTGAAGCCTGTGCCACGTGTGGCCACGAAGCCAATGTGATGCTCACATGTGGATGTTTGGAAAGTGTCCGTTCTACTTTTTAAAGGTGATTTTCCCCAAAAACATAGTTTATGCAGTTTTTCTCTGGCTCTTTTGTAATTTTACCACCGGGCAGGAGTTTGCTTGAGAGGAAGACCTGCTGCACTCCCAAGTGCTACCACATGTTGTGCTGGTTCAGTCAGCGAGGGCCGGAGCTTCCAGTCCTGCTGCCTTCTCTGCGGGCGTCTGGGGGCCCAGGGCGCACCGCTCCTCCCACAGGCCGGAGGGACAGGGAGCAGGACTGCGTCTGGGGGCCGTCCTGTGCGCCAGGCTGCCCCAGGGCCCCGCGTGGAACCCCAGCGCGTCCTCAGCCTGACGGGGTGCATCTGATTGTCCCCGGGTCTTCCTGATGCGCAGGCTGAGGCTCAGAGGCGAGCTTGCTGCCCGATCTGCTGGGCCGTAGAGAAGCGTTCACCCTGACGGTGCTGCCTCAGGAGGACACCCGTTCTGGATAGAACCACCCATGCCCGGCATGATCCGTAGAAGACACCCCCCCCCGCCCCCGTTTGGCTCTTGAAGGGACATGGTAAGCGGTGCCCCCAGGAAAACACTCAAGCCAAGCTTCCTGGCCTCATGTTCTGCAAATGGTGTTATCTTTCCACCTCAGAAAATGAGTGTGACATCCGTGTGTCACATCAGTGAAAAGAAAAGGAACCCTAAAGCTTCTGTCCTTCCGATCATACTCCGTGTGTGTGAGCAGCTTCCTTTTTGGGTCAAGGCTCTGCGACATGGCATCAGGAGAGGTTAGAGCCGGACACTGTGACCTTGCAGAGGTCCGCACTCCGGTGGCTTCCTGGTTTTGCGACTCGTGGCCGTGTCTCTAGCTTTGTGTCCTCATCAGCGCAGGAGAGTCCACGGTACTTGGCAGTGGCCTGTGTGTGACAGAGGAGGTGCGTAGGACTGTTATGACGGGTCTTGGCTTTTGTTTTTTAAAGGTTTTCTTTGAGAGAGACTGAGACGGCACAGAGAGAAGTCACGGGGAGGAGAGGGACAAGCAGGCCCGCGGCTGAGCGGCGAGCGCGGGGCTCCATCAGGACCCCGCATCCTGACCTGAGCCGAGGTTAGGTGCTCAGTCGCTGAGCCACCCAGATGCCTGAGCATCTCAATTTTTAATACCATTTGTGGGAACTTTTTTTTTTTAATTTTTTTATTTTTTGTGGGAACTTTCTTAAGCAAAAGAATCCGTCTAGAAAGAAAGGGCGAAGCACATGCAGTAAGGAGCTGCGGCTCCTTGGGCCACCCCTTTAGCCTGGAATCTTCACAAGCCTCCGACCAAAAGGAGTTTAAGATGGAGATTTCCCTTGTGGGGGCGGGGAGCCCGGACCTTGGTAAAGTGAAAACGTCAGCGTTCGCTTCTGGAGAGAGTGGCTGGTTCGGTGGCTTCGCTCCCACCTGGAACGCTGCCTGGTGGCCACGTGTAGCAGGCTTGGGGCGGTGCCTCAGTTTACCCGCTGTCTCCGCTGGGTGCCGAGGGTCTGCCGTGTCCTTGTGGGATTCTGAACCGGATCGGGGAGGGCAAGGCCGGGGGCAGCCCGAGGAGGGCCCCACGCTCCGGCCTTCCCAGGAGAGTGCAAGTGCCGGCCGTTGAGTGACCCCGCGCCACCCGTCTCTGCTCCTCCACCTGACGCGCTGGGGTTTCTGTTTCGTTGGCGACGAAGTGCGAGTTTCTGGTCGTGAGTGGGGGCTCCAGCAGCGTGGGGCCCGGCGCCTCCCCGGGTGCTGGGCGGGATGGCGGGCCTCGCTGCTCCCTGGCCCGCGGGCAGTGCCCGCCTCTGCCCTCCGGTCTGGGTGTCGGGTGCAGGCGCGAGCCGAGGCCGGGGCGGGTTGGGGGCGCCGGTGCCGAGGCCTCCCCGCCGGGTCCCGCCGCGCTCACCGCGTGTTGCTCACGTGGCTCCCGCGGCCGCGGCGCGCGTCCGGCAAGTGCGCAGCCCGCTCTGTGGGCGCCTGTGGGGAGCCGGTCGGCCCCGCTGGCGGCTGAGGCGGGCGCCCGAGGGACGGGGCCGCGGGCCCTCCCGCCGGCTGAAGGAGCGCGCCGCCCGCTGGGCTGAGGGGCCTGCAGCTCCGCCCCGCGGCCCCGGCCCCGCTGTCCCCCGGCTCCTCCGCCCCGGCAGGCCCCTCGCCCGGCGACTCCCTGGCGCCTGCAGCCCGCGGGTCCCCGGCACCGGCAGGGCCGCCCCTCGCCGCCCCTCCGCGCCCGCCCGCGCCGCCGAGCTCGGCCCACAGGAGCCCCCGGCCCGCACCTGCCCGAGGGCGGGGCCCCCACAGCCTCCGCCGGACGCTGCCCGCTGGCTCCGAGCCCTTGACGTCATCACGCTCTCCGCCGTGAGGGCTCCCGACTTCGTGAGGTGATTTACTTTTCTCGCTTTTCCATTTTGAAAAAGTTCCAGGAAAGTACATAAAGTTGGCCATTAAAAATGGATTTTCCTCTAAAATTACCAGCCGAGTTTCAGGCGCGTCGTTTATCACCCGCTACCCCCGGAAGCTCCCGACGGACTCCGGGAGCCGAGATGAGCCCCGACCTGATCGCTCTCGAGTGATTTGTGGGCGCCCGGGAGGCCGGCCCGCCGGGGATGATGGATGGCCCGGCCTCCTCTCACCGAGGGCCTCAGCCAACGTGATGGGCCAAACCAGCCGGTTTTTCGTTGACTGAAAATTCTTGACTTTTCCTTCTCTGACTAGAGCGATTTCCTTAAGGTCTTTGCTTAGCCTTCTCATCCTTCATTTTTAACTTTCTCATCCTTTTTTTTTTTTCTCAAGGATTTTATATATTTATACCTGAGAAACAGAGAGACAGAGAGAGAGAGAGGCAGAGACCCAGGCAGAGGGAGACGCAGGCGCCATGCAGGGAGTGGGATGGGGGACTCGATCCTGAGACCCGGGGTCAAGCCCTGGGCCCTCCGGGCATCCCTTTCTCATCCTTTTATTTTGTTTTTGTTTTTGTTTTTGTTTTTTTTTCTCATCCTTTTAATGGAAATACGATTTATTCTTCTGAAGCATCTCTTTTTGTTTTTTTTTGAGGAAGGAGTTATGGATCTTTTAATGCTGGCCAATCCAGATGGTTATTATCCTTTCCTTTGTCCTCTGCTTCTTTTCAAAAGCATCTGCAGGAAGGAGGTGATAGAATTGAAGAAAAGCCTCATGACTTTCCTGGCTGGGTGGTCCCAGTGGATTCCCCCAGGCAGGTGCAGCGCCCTTCTCAGGAGAGGCAGCAGGGGAGGCACCCGAGTGGCAGCAGGTCCCCCCACTCAGAGGTCCCTACAGGAGAAGGCACCCTGCAAGGTTTTCTGGAAAACCTCCTCCCGAAAAGAAAACTCCACCCCTGATTACCCATATAAAGAATTGTAACGATGGATTGGAATAAAATGTATAAACAGCCGCGATCTTTCTTCTTTACACACTTGTCTTCTCCTTCCCGTGTAACTTGAAAAGTTTTATTTATACTTTAAAATATTTTATTTTTAGTAATCTCTATACCCAACATAGGCTCGAGCTCACGACCCTGAGATGAAAAGTCTTGTGCTCCACCAACTGAGCCAGCCAGGCGCACCCCAAAGTCATCATTTTTGTTGTGGTGGTCGTTTTTTAAAGATTTTTTAAAAATTTATTTATTCATGGGAGATAGAGAGAGGCAGAGACACAAGCAGAGGGAGAAGCAGGCTTCCTGCAGGGAGCCCGACGCGGGATTTGATCCCAGGTGTCCAGGATCATGCCCTGGACTGAAGGTGGCGCTAAACCGCAGAGCCCCCAGGCTGCCCAGGGTGAAGGTTTTTAGATGCTAAACTTTGAAGTTCAGAGATTCATACCTAGAGTTACAGGAAGTTTCTGAGGGTCAGGCCTAACAGGAGGAAAATCGGCAAAGGCCAGCTGGAGGAGCGCTGTAATCTTTCTCTCTTCTCTGGACACCAGGGGAGCAGACGTGGAGTATGACTGCTGACCGTTCCGTTCTGTTTTCTGCAGAGCTGAGCTCATATTCATAATTACTAGCTGAGTAAAGTATAATGTGATGGAGGAGCCTTAATAGCATCCATATTTCCAAACACAGCAGCTTTAGACCAGTAATTGGGTCAGTGCACTGGTGGAAGATGCCAGCCTGAAAGGCCAGCCAACCATCAGAACTTTGTCTTTTAACATTTTTCTAGAAGAAAAACATACTGATTGTTTTTCAGTTTCAATTGGGGTCATACATACACAGTCCTTAGGACGAGGGACCTAAAACTTTGAACTAAGTTATAGCTGAAGGATAATGAGGCCCTACTAATGAGACTGGCAGGAAATCCATCAAGTAACTCTAAGCTTACCTTAGTCAAGGGGACTTAAAAAAATGTTAACTGGCTTTGACTGCATGTTAGATTAGATTAATATGCTCATGATGAATACATTAGGGTAAAAAGGGTATATTAGGGTCATTTTCTATCATCAGGTTTTGGGTAGACTGTTCTCAACGTATACCTTTCTGTAGTTCAGTATAGACAAGTGTGTGGATGTGGGCCTCAGCACCTGGACAACTTATAATTCATTTTCGTGCATTTTTTTAAAGATTTATTTATTTTAGAGAGCGAGATTGAGAGAGTGAGTAGGAGGGGCAGAGGGAGAGGGAGAGAATCTCAAGCAGATTCCCCGCAGAGTGTGGAGTCGGACGCAGGGCTCTATCCCACGACCCTGTGATCACAATCTGAGCCGAAATGGAGTCAGACATTCAACCAATTGAGCCACCCAGGCGCCCCGCTTGCTTAGTTCTAATATTTGGCACCAGAATGGATCCTTAACTGCTGAGGAAGAATTGAGTGTGACATAAACCTTTGATGGAAATCCTTCATAGTATTCATGTTTCAGGGCTGACGGCCAACTGTTCTAGGCTTTAGGAAACTCAGACCAATACACTTCAAGAATTTAACAGCAGCTGCTCAAGGCACCACCCACATCTTAATAGCAGCTTCTCCAGTAGAGATATGGATTCTATTTTTTTAAGTTTATTTAAATAATTTTTACAACCAATGTGGGGTTCAAACTTATGATCCAACATCAAGAGTCACACACTCTTCCAGGATCCCTGGGTGGCGCAGCGGTTTGGTGCCTGCCTTTGGCCCAGGGCGCGATCCTGGAGACCCGGGACCGAATCCCACGTCGGGCTCCCGGTGCATGGAGCCTGCTTCTCCCTCTGCCTATGTCTCTGCCTCTCTGTCTCTCTGTGACTATCATAAATAAATAATAAAAAAAGGATAGCTAAAATCCATTTAAAAAAAAAAAGAGTCACACACTCTTCCAATTGAGCCACCTAGGGAGCCCCCGAGTTCCATTTTCAAGAAATCAGAAGAGGAAAAGTCAGGTAGGTATTAAAAAGAAGGAAAATTTCAGTTTCTAGACAAGAAAGGAAGAGGCAAAGGGCACCTGGGTTACCCACTATTTCTAGCTTGTCATAACCCTAATAAAAGTAATGCTAATTTATCTGTTCCACTTATAATTAAATGATCAAAAATACATGCACTTTTAAAAAGATTTTATTTATTTATTCATGATAGACATGGGGGGGGGGCAGAGACACAGGCAGAGGGAGAAGCAGGCTTCATGTTGGGAGCCCGACGTGGGACTCGATCTCGGGACTCTAGGATCACGCCCTGGGCCAAAGGCAGGTGCTAAACCGCTGAGCCACCCAGGGATCCCCCACTTGTCTTCTTAAAATAATTACAAACTGTCAGAGAAGCTAGATTTTTGGCAATAGTTCTTGGAAATATTGAGGAAAATCCAGTATTTATGCATGAAGCAGTTGGTTCACTTCCTTGTGACTGCAAAGTGTGTTCTTTTATTTTTTATTATTATTTTAAAATATTTTACTTATTTATGAGAGACACATGGATAGAGAGGCAGAGACACAGGCAGAGGGAGAAGCAGGCTCCCTGCAGGGAGAGCGACATGGACTTGATCCCAGGACACCGGGGTCACGCCCTGGGCTGAAGGCAGCGCTAAACGGCTGAACCACCCAGGCATCCCAAAGTGTGTTCTTTTAAAAAAGATTTTACAGGGGATCCCTGGGTGGCTCAGTGGTTTGGCGCCTGCCTCTCCCTCCGCCTGTGTCTCTGCCTCTCTCTCTCTGCCTCTATGAATAAATAAATCTTAAAAAAAAAACTTCAAGTAATACAAGACACAGCTGAGATAATTTAAGGCAAAACCCTACAAATAAAACAGAATGGAGAAAAACCCTGAAGGCAAAAAATTTTTGTGGATGACTAAGAAATAAAACAGCTAAACAATCAATCTGGTTAGTAAAGGCACATTAATCATTTTTGTAATTAATGCAGGTTTTCTTTTCCCAGACTACTATTATTTTAGCCCTTCTCTCTGAAAAATGAAAACCCATTCGCTTTTTTTTTCCTTTTGCTTTTCCCCAGAAATTAGAGGTTGGTAAGTGGTAATTAGCACAGCTCCTGTCAAAGCCAATTGCCTAATGGGGACCGACATTTGACTGGAGTCGGAGGAATGGAAGGAAGACGGCTAATGCGGAGCTCATTAGTCCCCGCTGGTTCCTTGGACATTCTCCTCTCCTGAGAGAGAAGGGCAGGCTGCCCTGCTCGCTCTCCTATTTTTAGATATATTGCTGTGCTGCTACGTTTCTGTTCTAGAAGGCCTGGAGGCACGGGGAAGGTAAACGGCACCAGGGGCAACATAATGCGTCTGCAGCTGTGCACGCTACGCACTTGGCCGGAGTTTGCAGACTAAGGTCTTCACCTCATGGACCCAGACGGGAGCCTCCGCAGCTGTCTTGCTCCTGCTCCGCGCTGTCCCTGGGGAGCTGAGGGGACCTGCTCCGTGCCAGGTACTCGGCTCTTCCTCAGCCGCTTCGTTTAACCGTTTCAGCTGCAGGCTGGGCTCGCCGCTCTGCTCGGCGTCGCCCGAGCTGCTGACTGAAGCTCTGCGGTATACCGGGCAGACTAACCCCAGCCAGTATTTTTGATTTGTGGGGCAAAGATGGAGATGTTGAAAATCTGTTCCAAATCGGTGTACGAAACCCTAAGAACAAGTCTGTACAGGAACAGGATGTATATGGACCAGAAGCCTCTGCTCTGCACCCAGAGACACACACAGTCGTTTCGCATGGAGATCAATTTAATGACCTTTCCTCCCAGCAGCTGATAAAACAGATTAGACAACTGGCAACAGACATAATCTCACAATTGGAAATGGCCAACCACACTCTCCCTGTGTCCCTAGGTCTGCAGACTTAATACGCGCCTTTACACAAACCGAGAAACTCCTGGAGAAACAAGTTTGCGGCTGTAAACCAACTCTGTTACGTCACCTTCTCCACCATGATTTGTGTCTGACATTCTGCAGCTCTGGCTTCAGAACAAGGACGGGGAGCCTGAAACACAACCCTTTCTCTCCACTGCGCTTACAGCTTCTGTCCAACGGAGGACGCGAGGTGCCCTGGGAAGGCGTGGGGCGCCGTTGCCGCAGCTGAGCATCCAGGGCAGGCGGAGGGCTCTCCGGGCGGTGGGAGGCTGGTGTCTGGCCACTTGCAGGAAAGCGGGCGAGGCAGGGTCGGGGTCGCGCCGTGACGCAGCAGCTCGGGAGATCCAGGCACAAGGGGTTTATGGAAAATAAAACAAGGTCACCGGCCTCCCAGCTGCGGCTACGTGGGCTCCCGCCTGGCTCGCTTGGGCTCCTGCGGTCGTGCGGGCTGCGGGCTCCTCGCCGACACGCTCCGCAGGGAGTGCAGGCTCTGCACTTGCTGGAGGCGCAGGCTGAGCTCCTGGCAACAGGCCTGCTGCACGGCTTCCGTCTTCCCGAGGCCCCAGCTCAGGGCAGCGGCCAGCGCCCGCGGGTCTTCCCTGGTGACCAGCTGTGGCGAGAGAGAACCAGTGACAGCCGCGGCCGCCCTCCTCAACAGCGGCCCCCGCGCCCAGGGGCACAGCCCGCGCTCGTCTGCACGCTCCAATGCCGGCTTCGCCCAGTCGGCGGTCACGGACCTTGTCTTACCCTCTGATGCCAACAGGAGAGGGTCTCTGCAGGGAAGTTTCCCGGGAGCAACTGTAAAGTCCTCCACTTAGGGAAACGCGGCCGCACGCCGGTCACAGGTATCCCCCCTTCCAGCTACATTGGGGAGGCGCTCGCCGAGGAGGACGCGAGGGACCCCCCGGACGTGCCTTTCCCTCCGATGGTTTACGAGTACGGAGCCTCCTCAAGTGCCGACAGAGCCAGAAGCCTGAGCCCTGCATCCCCCCTGCCAGCTTGGCTCGTTCTGTAGCCCTGGGCCCAGAGCATGATGTCTGAGGAGCGGAGCAAGGGCCCCGTTTCGTTCAAGCCATTTTGATAGAGATTAAATGGGATGGCTGGCACAGCCCAGTCGAACTGCAGCTCCGAGTCAGCTGCGCTGAGCCGCACGCCCTCCCGCCCGGGGGGTCTGGAGGGCTGCACTGCGGCGGGCTCAGGGCCCCCGGTTCTCGCCCACCTCCAAATCCTGACTGGACAGGCTCAGCTCCGGGGCCAGCTTCCCCTTCAGCGTGGTGAGGACGTGGCTCGTGAGTGCGCTCTCGGAGGTGCTCTGGCCATTACTGCCCGTGTCGCCCGCATCCACCTCGTCGCTGAGGTCGCCGCTGGACGCTGCAAAGCAGACGTGAGACGGGGATCACAAGCAGCAATGAGCAAGACGGGAGCGCGCCACTTCAGGAGGCCAGCAGCTGTGGCTTCGCCCTTCCTGGAGCACATCAGGAACGCGGGCTCCCCCAGGAAAGGCTCTCCAGGCCCTCGGCCCTCAGGGTGACTCCCCTGGCCGCTGAGTCCTACCTTGCTGCTTTGACAGGATGCCGCCTTCCTTTTCCAAAGCCTGGAGGTAAAGCTCCAAGAGCTGCTTGGACTGACGGGCTTCCTCCCTCTGGTCAAGAACCTGCTGGAGGGTGTCCTGGAGCCCCTGCACCGTGACGCAACTTTGGCAAAGTTCCTGAGCCAGGTCTGAACACGGAACATCGATGAGCACCTAACAAGCAAACACAGACTTTAACCTAAAGATACTGTCAACACACGGTGGCCCCAACCTGTCCTCGGCAGGCTCCCTCCTTCCTTTAGCAATCCGTGTACTTGCCACCTCTTGCGAACCTGCCAGGGTGTGGCAACCACACTGCTGGGAATTTGTTTTATGGACAAGCATGTGTGCGAGACGACATTGGTCTAAGTTTTTTTGCAGCATAACCCAAACGTCCAAGAGTGGGGGAGACCCCCTTAAACAAGTCATGGTACACGTACAAAAGGGAATATTATGCAGTGGTGAAAAAGGGGAACAAGTGTCTTTTATATACTGATCTAGAATACTCTCCAAACATTTTATCATTGTATTTATTTATTTGACAGAGAGAGCACAAGCAGGGGAAGCAGCAGGCAGAGGGAGGGAGATGCTTTACCAACTAAGCCACCCAGCAGCCCTGGAATATTTTTTTTTAAAGATTTATTTTAGAGAGATGTGTGTGTGCACGTGGTGGTGGGGGGGAGGGAAAGGGAGAGGGAGTCTCAAGCAGACTCCCTGCTGAGCGTGGAGCCAGGACCCCTGAGAGCATGACCTGATCCAAAATCAAGAATTGGAGGCTCAACCAACTGAGCCACCCAGGTGCCGCTCTCCAAATATTTCTTTAAGAAAAAGTAGATATGCTTCCACTTGTGTAATAGAATGGAGGAGAAAGCATATTTGGTATATAAAATATCTCTAGAATGGGAAACTGAGATATTGCTCATCTCTGGGAAGGGAAACCCGGTGGCTAGGGGCAGGACTCAGATTTTTCGTGTATATCCCCCACCCTCCAAAAAACAGCTTTATTGGTATAGAAGACACATGCCACATGATTCACCCCTGTAGAGCGTACACCTAAGTGGGTTAGAACATTCAGAGTTGTGCAGTCATCACCACGATCCAGTTTAGAACATTTTCACTACCCCGAAAAGAACTGTACTCCTTAGTATGTACTATTTCTCCTCAAAGCTCCCAACCCCAGGCCCTGGCAGCCCTAACCTATCTTCTACTTTGTACGGATTTGCGTATTCTGGCCACTTCATAGAAATGTGACTATAAAATCTGTGGCCTTTTTTTTTTTTAAAAGATTTTATTTATTTATTCATGATAGACACAGAGAGAGAGAAGCAGAGACACAGGCAAAGGGAGAAGCAGGCTCCCAGCTGGGAGCCTGACATGGGACTCGATCCTGGGACTCCAGGATCGCGCCCTGGACCAAAGGCAGGTGCCAAACCGCTGAGCCACCCAAGGATCCCCCATCTGTGGCCTTTCATGTCTGGCTTCTTTTGCTCAGCATATTTTGAAGGCTTATCCGTGTCACAGCAATGGGTTAATACTTCCTTCCTTTTAAGGGCTTCGTAATATTCCACTGTATGGACAGACCACATTTACTCATTCATTGGAGCATGAGCATTTGGGCTGGTTTCACTTTTTGGCTACCAGTATATTCTTCTGTACCTCTTGGATTTTGAGCCATGTGAATGTATTTTCATTATTTATTCAAAAATATGTAAGTTTATAAGTTTAAAAAATTACTAAAAAGCCACCTCCTTGCAGGGGCCTCCCTGGAGCCCCCAATCTAGACTACTAGCCCCGCCGCCCTCGGCATACTGCCTCACCTACTACTCCTCCAATATACTTCCTGTTTTGTCTGCCTCCCTCCATTGGAATTCTCTGTCTGGCTTGTTCATCACTGTACCCCCAGACAGAACCATGCCAGGCACAGGGCAAGGGCTCAAGAAATATTTTTTGGAATTAACACATACTATTTTCATCCCAGTTTTACTGGACAGGAAACGCATGCAAAGAGGCTTACTGGCTCAAAGTCATAGTGATGGAGCTGGGATTTAATCTGGCTCCTCCTGACTCCACATTCTTTGGCACTACATTCTTAACTCCTTTGGTGAGCCTAACTAGGTCTATGTGGAGCCTGAGCATCTTTCTTTTTTTTCTAAGATTTTATTATTAGTTATTATTATTATTATATATTTTAAAGATTTTATTTATTTACTCATGAGAAACACAGAGAGGAGAGAGAGAAAGGCAGAGACATAGGAGGAGGGAAAAGCAGGCTCCATGCAGGGAGCCTGACGTGGGACTCGATCCCGGGACTCAAGGATCATGCCCTGGGCTGAAGGCAGCACTAAACCGCTGAGACACCTGGGCTGCCCAAGATTTTATTATTTTGAGAGAGAGGGAGAGAGAGTATGAGCAAGGGGAGGAGCAGAGGGAAGGAGAATCTCAAGCAGACTCTGCATTGAGCATAGAGCCCAACGTGGAGCTCAATCTCACAACCCCAAGATCACGACCTGAGCTGAAATTGAGAGGCGGGCCCTTAACCGACTGCACCCCCAGGTGCCCCCAGGCATCTGTATTTTCTACTGTAGGTGCGAGAATTAGAAAATGAAAAGTCTTGGTTGTCAACAAAATACTGTTTAAAAATTAAGAAATAATTGAATTATTATGGGAAGGCACATGGAAACTAAGGGGTTGGGGGCAGCGGAGGCCGGGTGACAGAGTGTGGCTGCAGGCTGCAGAGGGGCCTCACCTGGAGGTCTTCCTCAGACAGGAGGATGATGCTGGATAGATCTTCCTTCAGCTGCCTGGCCACATTCTTCCACTTCAGCCCTGCCCCACTGTCTGTCTCATCCACATCAAAGGACTCTTGGGAAATCCAGGCTGTGCCTCCATCTGTAGGGGAGAAAAAGACCAGTCACAGTCAGAGTGACCTACAGTGCTGTTTTCACCTCCTCCTCCAACACATAGGCCTCGAGGATATCTGTACGTCCTTCCGACTGACCATTTAATTTCAGTGGTGAAGGAAGCGTCTTTTCTAAAGAATTCGTGGGAAGCACAATCCTCATCCAAGACCTAGATTTTCCCTTCTCTTCTACCTTTTATTTATTTCCATGGGAAACTGCTTTGTATCTTCCTTACAGAAAGAAGCCACTTTAAACCGGATGCATTGTCATGCACACGCAGGACCCTACCACATTTCCCTTTAGGTGAGTTTTTGTCTCTGGGGCTTGTTTTTGTATACAAAGACATTCATTGTCGCCAGCACTTCTGTGCTTGGGATTAATCTTGTCCTTAACTGGAGGAACCGTAGACACAGTCCCTGGGGCTGAGTACAAAGGTGGCTGGCAGGGCCGCTGCTGAAGAGGGATTCCCTCAATTTAGTGGCATGGGGACCGTCTTCAACAGGGAACACTGTTTTAGCCTTCGATCCTATTCATCAATATTAGTCCCTTTGTATCTATAGTAATGATGACGATGTAACATTTACCGAGTCTTTTCAGGCAAGACCTAAATGCTTTTTATCAGTGGTTCTCAACTGGGAGTGATTTTGCCTCCCCAAGAAGACATCTGACAATGTCAGAAGGCATTTTTGGTTGTCATGATTGGGGTAAAGGGACACTACTGGTATCTAGTGGGCAAAGTGCAGGGACGCTGCCAAACATCCTGCAATGGACAGGACAGATGCCACAACAAAGAATTCTCCAGCCCAAAATGTCAATAGCATTGTCAAGAAACCCTGGTTTGATATATATTATGTTCTATCATCCCTACAACACCCTAGGAGAGAGAGGTACTATAATCATTACCTCAGTAAGGTGCTAAGAAGTTAGGAAACATGCCCATGGTCACACAGCTAGTAAATAACAATCTGGAGTGAAACCTGGAAGCCTGACTCCACCTACGGCACTGATTTCCCGTGGCCATGCTGCATTTTAGTTACTTTTGGTCTATAAGTTATTTGATAACTGAGCCCACATCTCATTCATCTTTCTCCCAAGACTCAGCACCATGCCTTGGCATGCAGAAGGCGCTCAGTAAACGTTGGCTGCATAAATGCCGAACCAGACAAGCGGCAACCAGGTGGCTGTGCACTAAACCGAATCATGGCGGTTGTCGTATTGCAGGTGATTTTGTATATGGCCAGAGTTTCTCACCTGAATTGTTGTATGTCCACTTCTCGTTACTGGCCAACGCTACGAACTTAGTATTGGAAGGCAGACACAGGAAGTAATCGTCATCATCCACGATGGTGCCATCCTCTGCCAGGACCAGCGTGACTGGTGCCAGGGACTTATCAATGGCCAGAATGTCACAGGCTGAGAGGAATAGAATATTTGGCAGTTGACAAGAATCCATAAGGAAACTACATCAGTCTCTGGACTCTCACTACACGTGTGTTCCCGGAGCACAGCAGAATTCTTGGTAGTTAACAGGAACTACAATAATAACTACAGTTACTAGCGTTAATATACCACTTCCCACATGCCTGGTAATAAGTGCCTTTTGTATACAGTATTTAATCTCCTAAAAATCCTGTAAGGTAGGTACGATTGCTATTTCCATTTTACAGATGTCAAACTCAAGGCCCAGGGAGGTTAGGTAACTTGTCCAAAGTCCCACAGTGTCAGAGTTGAGATTTAAACCCACAGCCTGACTCCTGAGACTTTCCTCCACCTGCTCTATATCCACATTGGGAGGCACTCGCATCTTTACTTGGATGAAAAACAAAGTCTGATTTCTTGTGAACGAGCGGCCTTTCATTCATTTAAGCAGCGGTCACCTCAAATTCTGTCAAACGTCGAAAGAAAGAAATAGAAAAAAAGGAAACGGCTTTGTGTTCTTCGTGGCGTCGTTCTCTGCAGCCTTTCTAACCCTACACGAAGGCCCAAGAGAAGCAGAAGTTTGTATCGATGGCTTCTCATCTTTATTGTCAAAGGGCAAGAGGCTTGTCCAGGGCAGGTCTGTGACCATCCCATTTAGCGATGGCAAAGCCTAAGATGTGAAAGGGAGGAGAGAGAGCAGCAAAGTGGCCCCGAGACTACCGATCGGGCTGGGTGATGCTGTTGGGCACCCAAACAGAACAGCAAGCCTCCCGAGGCTGCTCCAGAGAACACAAGCTCCGACACCAGCTTCTGTGCCCCGTGCATCCGGACCACGCGCTCAGGGGAACTGAAACTTCAGCAACCCTAATGCCCCAGAAATATACGAGCACTGATGCAGCAAGAACCGCGTCACTAAAGCCTTTATGATGCTTTGTCTGCTCCTGGGCCTGTGGGATCTTGTGGGTCTCGGTGACTCCGAGAGGAAGCACCGCGCACCGACACCCACCCTGGATGCAGATTCCCGGGGAGGGCTCGGCTCTCACCTTTCACCTTTCAGAGCTTCCCTGAATAAACAATCTTGCTACTGGCTCATAATATTTCATGCAAACGCATCATCGGCTTTGAGAGTCGCAACAATCCTGTAATTAGGACTGGAAATCTCCTATTCTGCTCGTGAGGAAGCTGAAGGTGCAGCAGCTGGGGCACGTGGGGCGGCTTATGGCTTGTGCTCCTCGCCCGAGCTGCAGTGTGGTCGCCAGACCCCCGGAGCCCGCCCAGGAGCCTGCAGGGAGCCCCCGGAACCCGCCCAGGAGCCTGCAGGGAGCCCCCCGGAGCCCGCCCAGGATCCCGCACGGAGCCCGCCCGGACCCCGCCGCCCCGCGGACACCCTCGCCAGGCCGGCTCGGCAGCGCCCGCGCCCTCAGCCCCCGCCCGCGCCCACCCTTGCGCCTCAGCTCCTCGAGGCTCGAGGCCGCCACGCCGTGCTGCTCGCGGCTGTGGTTGCGGCGCAGCACACACGGCTTCAGAGTCCGAGTCTCGGCCTCGGCGGCCCCGACCAGCGCCATCCTCCACAGAGCGGGCCCGGCCGACCCGGGGAAGCCGGCGACGCCCTGCGCGACGCCGTCCCGCCCCTCCCCAGCCCGGGGCGTGCCGGGAGATGTAGTTCTCGCTGCGGCACGTTACGCGTGGGACCGAGGCACGCCGGGAGCTGTAGTTCCAGTTGCCGCTAATCACGTCTGGCTCCGGGGGCATGCCGGGAGATGTAGTCTCTGCACTCAGAGCCTTCTTCGTTATGTTGCTGGATTTGGCAGAGAAGTGTTTTTTCTACTTTATATTTAGTCTCAAAAGCGGGATCAAAATGGGGTCAATAGGGATTTATTTTGCATTATGAAAGACACATATATACTCCCTTGGGTTTTTAGCGCACTCTTATTTACATACATAGATGCATGATATTAATACTTAAAACAATCTATCGTTGTGCCGTATTAATTTGTTTTCCCTCTTCATGCTTAAAGGATCTGCGAGATGTCCCAAACCTCAGGATAATCTGAAGGAAGTCAATTTTTTTTCAAGATTTTATTTTTTATTTTTTTATTTTTTTTTAAAGATTTTATTTATTTATTCATAGATACAGAGAGAGAGAGAGAGGCAGAGACACAGGCAGAGGGAGAAGCAGGCATCATACAGAGAGCCCGACGTGGGACTCGATCCAGGGTCTCCAGGATCACGCCCTGGGCTGCAGGCGGCGCTAAACCGCTGCGCCACCGGGGCTGCCCTCAAGATTTTATTTATTTGACAGAGAGCACAAGCAGGATAATCTGAAGGAAGTCAATTTTTTTTCAAGATTTTATTTATTTGACAGAGAGCACAAGCAGAGGGAGAGGGAGAAGCAGGCTCCCCAGAGAGCAGGGAGCCCAACGTGGGACTGGATCCAAGGACCCAGGGATCATGATCTGAGCTAAAGGCAGATGCTCAACCGACTGAGCCACCCAGGCGCCCCTGAAGGAATTTTAAAAATTGATGACTGTAGTTTTCAGTCCTGTTGAAAATTTAACAGAGAAGCATAAGATACTCATACGTTTCCACCAGTTGGATTCCCAGCTTTATCTGTGCAAATTGGGTTGGGATCCTGGAGCGAAACACTTACATAACCAGATTAAACATTCAGGTCTCAAAGAAATCAGAGAGGAAAGGGAAAGATTCGAACTACATCACTGTTTGACATTGTCCAGCTGCTGCTTGGCAATAAATTCCTCTTTTTTTTTTTTTTAAATTTTATTTATTTATCCATGAGAGACACAGAGACAGAGACGCAGGTAGGGGGAGAAGCAGGCTCCCTGCAGGGAGCTTGACGCAGGACTCGATCCCAGGTCTCCAGGGTCACGTTCTGGGCCGAAGGCGGCACTAAACCGCCGAGCCACCCGGGCTGCCCATATTCCTCTTTCTTCTAATACTACTACTTACCCCCTCTGAAAAACGTTTAATATTAAAATAATAGTAAAAAAATTTAAAAAGTTCCTCGCTTAAAAGGGGAGGCCTATTGTGTAAATGAGAAATAGGCCATATTCATTCAGTCTCTTCCATACTTTGTTTAAAAGAAAATAAGGTATTATCTCATAAGATAAGGGTAAGCATTTAAAACAGTGTTGGGGGCACCTGGGTGGCTCGGTGGTTGGGCGTGCCTTTGACTCTGGTCATGACCCCGGGGTCCTGGGATTGAGCCTCACCTTGGCCTCCCCGCGTGGAGCCTGCTTCTCCCTCTGCCTGTGTCTCTACCTCTCTGTGTGTCTCTCATGAATGAATAAATAAAATCTTAAAAACAAAAACAAACCAAGAAACACAAAACAACAATCTTTGTAGGGAGACTATTCCTTGAGGCAGCCCTTTTGAATACTCCATAATCCATCAAAACGCCGCAATATGGACTGACCCCTTGTGTAACACATGCAATCTTGGTGTGCGACCCTACACTCGGCCTAAAACCTAACAACTCGATGACTCTAGAGGACGAGAAGGATCTCCGCCGCGGAAAGCCCCGTTCAGCGTCCCCCCGTAGGCGTGCAAGCCGCGGGCGGGCTCCTCAGATGCTGCGGTTGGGTGAGCATCCGCGGTAGGCTCTCCGCAAACGATACCGAGCAGGACCATTTCTTGATTAACTTCCACGTTCCTTCCCATTCGTTCATTCGTTCGAGACCTAGCGAGTCCATGCCTGTGCCCGAGGCACCGTGGGGCTGGACAGCGACTTAATGCAGTGAGAATGATGCAGCGAGGACGGGCTCAGGATGCTGCCGGAACGGGGCCCGAGGGCACACGCGGGGTGACCCGGCCGTGTGAGCGCGCCCTGCTCGCGGTCGGTGCTCCCGCAGGCGCCCTCATCGACTGCTCAGTGCCGGCTGCTCTGGTCTGCGCGGGCGAGCGCGTGGGGGCTCCTGGGAGGCGCTCGCCCAGCGGCGATGGATTAGCCAGGCCTCAGGAAGATGGCGTCCTCGGAGCAGGCAGAGCCGCCGAGCCAGGTGAGGGGAGAGGGCTGCCCCGCCGCGGCTGCCGCGGCGCCCCGAGCCTCCCCGCCCGGCGGCCGCGACCTCAGGCCCCCGGCCCCGCCCCCGGCGGCCCCGCGCGGGTCGGTGCCTCCTGCGCTCGGCCGGGAGGCGGCGGGACCCTCGGGGCGCAGGCGGCCGCGGCGGCGGGGCTCCTGCCCGGGGGCGGCCGCGAGGGGCCGTGGGCCTCGGGCGCGGGGTGGGGGGCGCGGGGGAGCCGCCGCCTGCAGAGCCGCCCGCTCCCGCCCGTCGGCCGCGGGGTCGGCCCCACGCCTCGCGGGCCTGGGGCTCCTGCCGCAGCCGGGCCCCAGCAGGTCGCGGTGCGGGGCCTCCGGGACGGGATCCGCGGGCGGGGGAGCCGGAGGCCGGACCGCGACCCCGACCCGACCCGACCCGACCCCGATCGCGACCCCGACCCCGCCCCTGACGCCGACCCGACCCCGACGCCGACCCGACCCCGACTCGACCCCGACCCGACCCCGACCCCGACGCCGGACCCCGACGCCGACCCGACCCTGACCCCGCCCCGACCCCGACGCCGGACCCGGACGCCGACCCGACCCTGACCCCGCCCCCTCCCCGACGCGGGACTCCGACCCGACCCTGACCCCGACCCGACCCCGCCCCTCCCTCGCCAGCTCCCTCCTTCATCGCCTGAAGCCGCTCCCTCCGCGTCCCTGGCGGTGGGGCTGCCGCAGGCCCGGCACGGACAGCGCCTGCCCCCAGACCAGCTTCTGCTACAGCGAGCGACTCGGAGACGACGTGTGGGTCGGAGCGGCGGGAGCCCCGGGCGGTCTGGGATCCCGAGGCGGCCGGGCCCCCTCCGGCCTCGCGCCGCGGGGCCCCAGGAAACCCGGCTCTGACGACCGCCGCGTGCTAGGATCGCCCACCGCTCGGACCGCGGCCGTCAGCCCCGACTCCTCCAGGGCCTTAGGTCGCCAGCGCGGGGAAGGCCCCCAACAGCCCGCCACCTGCAGCCGTCCTAGTGCACGAGGGCCCCTTGGTTCAGGAGATTGTCCCCCCGGTAGGTGTGCAGCGGCTCCCAGGCCCTTTGCGGGGCTTTGGCCCGCACCTGTTTGCTTGTCGGCTCTGCCTGTCCTTTGCCCTCCTGTCCAGAGCTGCTGGAACTGGGGTTGCCCCAGGACGCTGGCCGTCTGCGGGGAATTAGATCCCTCCATGCCGGATCCTGTCCGTGTCTAGCACTAAGCCGCAGGTGCACACTGACCAGGAACCAGCTCCCGCAGGACTCGCTTGCCGTTTCACTGTCAGATCCTGATCCGCTCGGCTTCCCTGGTTCTGCAGTCAAAGCAGAGTGGAATGGAAAGGATTACTTGCAAATTCCTGTAAACCTGGTTTGCAAGAAAGAACACATTGTACCTTCGGGACGAGTCAGTGTTTATTTCACAGAAGGTCTCTGTCGGTCGGCCTTGTGGCCTCGGTCTCTCGTTCTGAAAGACACAGGGTGACGTCAACCCTTGCTTCCTTTGAGAGGCCGTGGAGAACAGCGGCATGGGCCCCGGCGCCATCCTGCCGGCTTAGGATCCTAGCCTCACTGCTTACAGCTTTCTTTGGCTTTAGTTTCTCCATCTGCACACTAGGAATAATTCTGGTGCCTGTCTTAGAGGGTTTCTCTGAGGAGTAAATAAATTAACTTATTTAAACTTTTTAAAGATTTATTTGAAAGAGACAGTGTGCGCACCTGTGTGTGCAAGCAGGGCAGGGGCAGAGGGAAGAGGAGAGAGAGAGGGTCTCAAGCAGACTTCTCTGCTGAGTGTGGAGCCAGCCGGGGGCTTCATCCCCAGACCAGAGATCATGACTTGAGCCAAAACCAAGAGTCAAGACACTTAAGCAACTGAGCCACCCAGATGTCCCCAAATTAACTTATTTTGGAATAGTGCTTGTCATGCTGTGATGTTATTATTGCATTCATTAAACTCTGGATTTTCACTCGCCAATGAGAGAAATCTTTCTCAAGCCTTATTATAATGTTTTAGGATATGATTTTTCACATGTTGACTACCAGCCCACTAAAGCTGTTCTTTTCTTTGTTCTGGAGCAATTTCTTTCCAATTTAAAGGAATACCCCAAATGCTGGTGTTTATCCTAGCTGTCCTTTGTGACTCTTAGATGGCGACACACTTGCTTTTTTCATAATGCTGATCTTTTTGGTCTTTTTTCAAGACATTCTCTTGGACTTAGAAATCATATTTATTGCTTCTCATCCTTGTTCTGTTTCCCCCATGTTACTCTAGTTTGCATGGTTGATCTCTTAGGAGAGGCCCTTCTAGTCTGTTCGTGGTATGGCCCATAGGAGTGGGAGCTGTTATCCTGTTTCTGCACTTCTCCACCAGAAGAGCAGAAGCATGATTCAGTCTAATTGTTTAGTGGTTGTTGAATATGGAACGTATTACAGAATATAGATTTCAGGTCCGTTGAGATTCCCTGGATAGACTACATTTGGGATTGAGAAAACACAGAAGCAGGGAAGGGAGAAGAACCCAGTGGAGACAGTAAGGAGTAGAAGAGCACGGCCTTGTGTCCCGACAGACTTTGAACTCCAGCACTCACTTGCCACTCCACCTCTCTGACCCTTTGTAAAATAATGATTACCCTGAAGCATTGTTCTGAGGGTTGACTGAAATCATGAATGTAAAGAACATCTGCTGCACACCAAGTGCTCAGTGAGTGTTAGTTTCCTTCTCGAAGAATCTATGCACAGGTTTGGAAGTCTGCCAAACTCTTGAGTAATAGTAGTTCAAATGAGGTATTTTCCCCCTCAACTTTTTTTTTTATTTTGAAAAATTTCCAACCTGTAGAAATGTTGAAGGAGTAACAGAGGGAACTCTTGTAAAACTCCCATAAGAACTTTGAGATACAGTGTTTACATTTTGCTGAGTTTGCTTTATTTCTGTCTCTTTACATGTATTTTTTTTAAGGATTTGAGAGTGAGTTACAGACATCATGGTATTCCATCCTAGAATACTTCACCTTGTCATAAGAGTGAGATTATTGTCTAATGTAACCATAATACCATTATCACACAAGAAATTTAATATAGATAAAATATTTAATAATACAGTCCACATTCAGATTCTCCCTATTAAGAAAACTCCAAATCCAATCAAGAAATAGGGATTGTATTGATTTTTCTCTTAGTACGCTTTAATCTAGAATGATTCCCTAGTCTTTAAATTTCTATTTCTTTTCTTTTTTTTTTACTGAAGTTTAACATATACATAGAAAACACATAAGCCCTGTATCTAGCTTGGTGAATTTTCAGTGTGAACATACATATGTAACCAGTACTTACATTATGAAATCAAACATTACAAGGACCTCAGAAGCCTCCCTGGTGTCCTTCCTGTCACTGTCCAACCCCCTTAAAGGTTGCCCCTAGTCTGACTATATCCATTATTCATAATCGATAAATTAATTTAATAGCTTGTTGAGTGACAGAGTCCTTATGGCCAAAACTTTTACTGTGGAATTCTAGTAGGTGTGTTGTGGTCAATTTAATGAGTTTTGACAAATGTATATACCTGTATAGCCACTACCACAATCAAGATCAAAACAATACTGGTATTCCTACATGTTCCCTTATGCTGTGTCCCAGTAAGTACTGGCCTTTGGCCTCAGGAAATGTGAACTGCTATCACTATTGATTACGTTCTGCAGTGATTTTAGTCCTTTTGAATGAATTCATAATGTATGCATTCTTTTGTGTCTTTTTTTTTTAAGATTTTATTTATTATTCATGAGAGACAAACAGAAAGAGGCAGACACACAGGCAGAGGGAGAAGCAGGCTCCCTGCGGGGAGCCCGATGCGGGACTCGAGCCCACAATCCTGAGATCAGGACCTGAGCAGAAGGCAGATGCTCAACCCTTGAGCCCCCCAGGTGCCCCTTGTGTCTCAATTCTTTTGCTCAGAGTAACGTTTGAGGAACTTACATTAACTTACATTGTTGTGTCAGTAATTCATTACTTTTTATTCGTGTGTAATATTCTCTTGTATAGGTATGTCACAATTGGTTCATCTGTTCACCAGTTTATAGACATTTGGATTCTATTAATCATCTCTTACTGCATAACAGTATTACAATAGATTTATACAGATTACCAAAAAAAGCACACATTCTTTGTTTCAGTTTTCGTGAGTCAGGACAGTTTAGCTGAGCCTCACAAGGCAAGACATCAAGGTGTTTGCTGGGGCTGTGATCTCATGTGGATCTTGACTGGGGAAGGATCTGCTTCCTAGCACATATGGCTGTTGGCAGCATTTAGTTCCTTATGGCCTGCAGACTGAGTACTTCACTTTGTTACTGGCAGTCAGCCAGGGGCCACCCTTAGTTTTTTGGCACAGGGGTCTTCCTGACATGGTCACTTGGCTTCCTCAAAACCAGTAGGGGAGTCTTACGTAGTGTAACCACACACATGTTAATTACATGCTTCTTGCCACCTTTGCCATCCATGCCCTGTTGGCTAGAAGCGAGTCACAGGGCCCACCCATGCCAATGGGACCACACCGGGCATGAATACTAGGAGCTGGGGATCCTGAAAGTCACCTTCGAGTCTGTTCCCCCACGTGATTGGTTCTAGTTTGGGATTACTATAAATACTCATGTATTGTGAAGAGATAGGTTTTCTTTCTTTTTTTTCTTTTTGTAAATACTTATGAGTGGAATTGTTGGGTCACATGATAAGTATATGTTTAGTCTTATAATAAACTACCTAAGTGTTTTTGCAAAGTTGTACTAGTTTTTATTCTCACCAGCAGTATATGAGCATTCCATTTGTCCTACATCCACACCCACACTTGGTATTGTGTCTTTTTAATTTTAGCCATTCTAGTGAGTATGTAGTGGTATTTCCTTGTGGCTTTGATTTGGATTTTTGTGATGACTATTAACATTAGGATCTTTTCATATGCTTACTGGTAGAGGCTGGGGTTCATTTTATTCCCCCTTATGGATATGACTTATTTCAGTATGATCTGTTGAACAGATTACACTTTCTCCATTGAATTGTCTTGCCACTTTTGTCAAAAATTGAAAAATTGGGAGTGCCTGGGTAGCTCAGTTGGTTAGACATCTGCCTTTGGCTCAGGCTGTGATCCTGGAGTCCCGGACCGAGGCCCACATTGGGCTCCCTGCTCAGCAAGGAGTCTGCTTCTCTCTCTGCCCCTCACCCTGCCTGTGCTTGCGTGCACGCTCTCTCTCTCTCTCTCTCTCTCTCTCATTCTTTCTCTCTAAATAAACAAAATATTTTTAAAAATTAAAAAATTATATATACATAGGTCAGTTTCTGAGCTCTATTTTGTTTCATTTATCTCTATGTCTATCCTATTGCACATGAAATACTGTCTTTATTGCTGTAGCTTTATAGTAAATCTTAAAATCTTAATATCAGGTAGTGTAATATATTTTGATTTTATCGTTTTCCAAAATTGTTTTAGCTTTGGTCCATTTCATTTCCTTACAAATTTTAGAATCAATTCTTTAAGAAAGCTTGTTGGGATTTTTATTGGGATTGTGTGGAATCTATAGATCAATTTGGGGGAGAATTGACACTTTGTCAATATTGATTTTCTAATTCATTAACATGGCATGTGTTTCATTTAGTTGTCTTTGATTTTTCTCAGTAGTGTTTTGTAGTTTTAAGTCTATAGGTCATGTACATATATTGTTAAATTTTACTCTAAATATTTCATAATTTGGTACACTGATTATGGAAGTCATGCAAATTTTCGTTTTTAATTGTTGAATGCTAGTATATAGAAATAAAATTGTATCATTGTTTACAGTAGTCCTACTATGGAAATAGCCCAAATGTCCATCGATAGATGTAAGATACATACACATACATATATAAATGAATATATAATGGAATATTCAGCCATAAAAAGAATGAAATCTTGCCATTTGCAAAAACATAGGTAGAGCTAGAGAGTATAATGCTAACTGAAATCAGAGGAAGACAAATACCATATGATTTCACTCATGTGGAATTTAAGACACAGATGAGCAAAGGAAAAAAAAATGAGAGAGACAAACCAAGAAACAGACTCTTAACTGTAGAGAACAAACTGATGGTTGCCAGAGGGGAGGTTGGTGGGGGGGAAGAGTGAAGCAGGTGATGGGGATTAAAGAGTGCGCTTATCATGATAAAAAATAAATAAATAAAATTGAGTTTGTATGTTGGCCTTGTATTTGTAATCTTACTGCACTCACTTATAATTCAAATAGCTTTTTTGTAGATTGTGTGATTTCTCTGTACATAATCGTGTCATCTGCAAATGAAGACAGCTTTACATATTTCCAATTTGTATGCTAGGACTTCTCATACAGTGTTAATAGGAATATTGAGAATAGATATATATTTTTTAAAGATTTTATTTATTTATTCATAAGAGACACAGAGAGAGAGAGAGAAAGAGGCAGAGACATAGGCAGAGGGAGAAGCCTGCCCATGCAGGGAGCCTGACGTGGGACTCGATCCTGGGACCCAGGATCAGGCCCTGGCCAAAGGCGGCACTAAACCGCTGAGCCACCGGGGGCAGCTCGAGAACAGATAGTCTTGAATTCTTGATCTTAGGAGAAAATTCATTCAGTCTTCACATTTAAATATGATATTAGCTGTAAGTTTTTTTGAAGGTGCACTTTATCAAGTGGAGGAGATTCAATTTTTTTCAACTTTTATTTTTAATTTGTTGAGTGTTTTTGAAAAAAAATTGTGTGTTTTGACTGTTGTCAAGTGCTCTTTTTGCTTCTGTTGATCCTCTTGTTTTCTTTATTAATATGATGATTCACGTTGATTGATTTTTCAAATGTTAAATCAATTTTCTATTTGTTAGGTAAATTCTACTTGGTTATGATGTATTATCCACATTATATTTTGCTGGATTTGGTTAGTATTCTGTTAAGGCTTTCTTCATTTATGCTTAAGAAAGATATTGAGTTGTAGTTTTCTTGTGTGTGTTTCTGTGAAATTTTTGTATAGTTTTGGTATCAAGGTAACATTGGCCTCATAGAATGAGTTGGGAAATTTTACCATTTTTTCTATTTTTTGAAATAGTTTGTATAAGATTGGCATTACTTTCTCCTTAAATGTTTATTAGAACTCACCAATGGGGGTGGGGGAGAATAATTCACCAATGAAGCCACCTGGGTTTAGAATTTTTTTTTAATTTTTAAAAATTTTTTATTTATTTATGATAGTCACACAAAGAGAGAGAGAGAGAGGCAGAGACATAGGCAGAGGGAGAAGCAGGCTCCATGCACTGGGAGCCCGACATTGGATTCGATCCCGAGTCTCCAGGATCGCGCCCTGGGCCAAAGGCAGGCGCTAAACCGCTGCGCCACCCAGGGATCCCTAGAATTTTCTTTTTAAATTTTCGTTACATACTTAATTTCTTTTTTATTTTTATATTATATATTTATTTTTGAAGACTTGATATTTTTTATTTTATTTTTTTTAAGATTTTTTATTTATTAGAGACAGAGAGAGAGAGAGAGAGAGAGAGAGAGAGGCAGAGAGGCAGATACACAGGCAGAGGGAGAAGCAGGCCCCATGCAGGGAGCCTGATGCGGGACTCGATCCCGGGTCTCCAGGATGAGGCCCTGGGCTGAAGGCAGCGCTAAACCGCTGAGCCACGTGGGCTGCCCCGATTTTTTAAAAAAGATTTTATTTATTTATTCATGAGAGACACACAGAGAGACAGAGACAGAGGGAGAAGCAGGCTCCCCACGGGGCCTGAGTGGGACTCGATCCCAGGACTTCAGGATCATGCCCTGAGCCAAAGGCACTCAACCACTGTGCCACTGAGGCGTCCCCCTTAATTTCTTTTTTTTAAATAATTTTTATTTATTTATTTTTTTATGATAGGCACACAGTGAGAGAGAGAGAGGCAGAGACACACACAGGCAGAGGGAGAAGCAGGCTCCATGCACCGGGAGCCCGATGTGGGATTCGATCCTGGGTCTCCAGGATGGCGCCCTGGGCCAAAGGCAGGCGCCAAACCGCTGCGCCACCCAGAGATCCCTAATTTCTTTTTTTAAATTAAATATTCTAAATTATGTTAGAAAATTTTTGATATGCATTTTTAAGATAGATAAGGCTGTTAAACTGTTCTGTTCTTTGGGCATTTTGGTATGTTGCATGTCAAGGAATTTTTCTTTTAATTTTTTAAAAGATTTTATTTATTTATTCATGAGAGAGGGAGAGGCAGAGACACAGGCAGAGGGAGAAGCAGGCTCCTCGCAGGTAGCTTGATGAGGGGATGCTATCCCAGGATCACACCCTGAGCTGAAGGCAGATGCTCAACCACTGAGCCACCCAGGTGCCCCTGTGTCAGGGAATTTGTCATCATTTCAGTTGTCAAATTTGTTGCTTTAAGGTTTTTTATAATATTACCTTTTAAGTATCTATAGATATGCAGTGATTTTCCCTTTTTCATTCAAAATACTGCCAGTTAGTGTCTCCTCTTTTTTTTTTACTGATTGGTTTAGCTGGAGGCTACCAATTTTAATACTCCTCAAAAAACTAGCTTTGGGTTGCCTGGGTGGCTCAGGGGTTTGCCTTCAGCCCAGGGCGTGATCCTGGAGTCCTGGGATCGGGTAAATAAAAATAAAATCTTTAAAAAAAGAAAAGCTGGCTTTTATTTCATTGATTGTAGTTTTTTTCATTTATTTCTTTCCTTCTATTTTGAGTTTCATTTGCTCTTATTTCTCTAGCATATTTTCTAAAGTTAGTATGGCACTTAAAATGTTATTTCCTTTCCAGCACAGTGTTAGTTGCATTCCACAAACTTAAATTATGTTGTTTTCATTTTTGTTCAGTTCAGAATGTTTTATTTCTCTGTGATTTCTTCTTTCACCCATAATTTACAAATCTAATTTCCAAACATTTGAGATTTTTCCTTTTTTTTTTTTAAAGATTTTATTTATTTACTCATGAGAGACACAGAGAGAGGGGCAGAGACACAGGCAGAGGGAGAAGCAGGCTACATGCAGGGAGCCTGATGTGGGACTTGATCCCTGGTCCGCAGGATCACACACCCCCGGGCCAAAGGTGGCGCTAAACCGCTGAGCCACTGGGGCTGCCCTCCACTTTTTTTTCTATTATCGATTTCTAGTTTACTTATTTTTATTTTTTTAAATATCTTATTTATTTGAGAGAGAGAGAGAGAAAGCACATGCAGTGGGAGGGGGGGAGGGGGAGGGGGAAGCAGACTTCCCACTGAGCAGGCCTGATATGGAGCTTGATCCTAGGACCCTGGAATCATGACCTGAGCTGAAGGCAGCCACTTAACCACCAGGCGACCCTATTTATTTTTATTTTTATTGTTTTTAATATTTTATTTATTCATGAGAGACAGAGAGAGAGAGAGGCAGAGACATAGGCAGAAGAAGAAGCAGGCTCCCTGTAGGCAGCCCGGTGTGGGACTCCATCCCAGGACCCAGGGATCATGACCTGAGCCAAAGGCAGAAGCTCAACCACTGAGCCACTGAGGTGCCCCTTGATTTCTAGTTTAATCTCGTGGTCAGAGAACATCCTGTATGTGGCTTCAAATCCTTTAAATTTGAGATTTGTTTTATGGTCTGTCTTGGTGAATTTTCCTTGTGAACTTGAAAATAATGAATATTCTGTGGTTGTTGGTGGAGTGTTCTATTAATGTCAATTAGGCTGAGTTAGTTGATAGTTAAGTTTTTTGTATCCTTACTGACTTTTTTGATTAAGGAAAGATTATTAAAGTCTCCAACTGTAATTGTGGATTTGTTTATAGCTTTTTAATTCTGATTTACTTTATGTATTTTGAAAATCCGTTATTGTATGCATACTTATTCAGGATTATTAGGTCTTCTTGATTGATTCCTTCATTTTTGAAATGTCCCTGTTTATATTTGGTAGTATCTGCTATTTTGAGTTGTCAGAGATTAATATATGTATTGCACCTTCCTTATGACTATTGTTTGCATGGGGTGTCATCTTCCATCCTTTGGCCTTTTACCTATGTTTATTTTTGTTAAACATGGTTTTCTCCTAGACAGCATGCAGCTAGATCTTAGCTCCCACCACCCCCCGTCACCCCCCCGCCAACATAGTTTGACGATCTCTGCCTTCTAGTTGGAGTGTTTCATTTACACTGAAGTAAACATAAATATGGTTGGGTTTAATTTAAGCCTACCATCTTGAAATTCTTTTCATCTCTTCTTTGATTCCTACTATCTTGTCTGCTCTTGGATTGAATTGTGTTTTAAGTGTTTCATTTGATCTCTACTATTGGTTTAGCTTCTGTTTTTTGTTTGTCAGTAATTGCTGTGAGTTTTTATGATATGTTAATGTTGCCAGAGCCTGCTTTCAAGTGATATACCAATTCACATGGAGTGTAAGAACCTTAGAACAGTATACTTCTGTTGCTTCTCTCATCCATTATGTCATTATTGTCATAGGTTTTACTTGTACCTATGTACAACCCTGCGGTACACTTTAAATTATATCTTTTTAAAGAAATAAATGTATATTTAACATATCTTACCAGCATATTTACCATTTCTGGCATTCTTTTGTGTAGATCTAGTTTTCATCTGGTATTATTTTTCTTCTGGTTACAGAATTTCTTTTAACATTTCTTGTGGTACAGATATACTGTTGACAAATTCTTTTGGCTTTTTTTTCCCCCTGAACAGTTTCTTTTTTTTTAAATTTAATTAATTAATTTATTATTATATTTTTTAAGATTTTATTTATTTATTCATGAGAGACACACACAGAGAGGCAGAGACACAAGCAGAGGGAGAAGCAGGCTCCATGCAGGGAGCCCGATGTGGGACTCGATCCCGGGTCTCCAGGATCACACCCTGGGCTGAAGGTGGTGCTAAACTGCTGAGCTACCCAGTCTGCCCTATTTTTAAAATGTTATTAAGATTTAAATTTTAACTCCAGTGTAGTTAACATACAGTGTTGTATTAGTTTCAGGTGCACAGTTATGCAACAATTCTATACCTTACAAAAATCATGGAATGCTTCACAAATTTGCATGTCTTCTTTGCTCGGGGACCATGCTAATCTTCTCTGTGTTGTTTCAATTTTAGTGTATGTGCTGCTGAAGCAAGCATATTTTATTTTGAATTTATTTTTGAAAGATATTTTCACTGGACATAGAATTTAGGTTGACAGGTTTTCTCCTCCACAGGTATTTTAAAGATACAATACTATTGTATTTTTTATTTGGTTTGCATATCTTCTGATCAGGAGTCTGAAGTCATTCTTAGTCTTGATTAATATTTGTAGGTAAAGGTTCTCTTTTTTTTCTGGCTGCTTGTAAGATTTCCTCCTTTTTATGGGTTTAACAATTTGTGTAATGCCTTAGAATGCTTTGCTTAGGGTTTGCTGAGTTTCTTGGATTTGGGAGTTTATAGTTTTCATCAAACTTAGGAAATTTTTGGCCATTATTTCTTCAGATATTTTTCATTCTTTTTCTTTTTTCTTTGTCCTTCATTTTGGTCAGTTTTTATTGCTGTGTCTTCAGATGCACTTACCTTTTCTTCTGCAGTATCTAGTCTGCTGGCACTCCCATTGAGTGAATTTTTTATTTCAGATATTATATTTTCTTCTCTAGAAGTTCTGCTTTCTTTTTATGCAATATATTTCTTCCCTTATATGATCCTGTTTTCCTTTGAATTTTCTTTTTATTGAGGGATAATTGACATAACATTATCAGTTTCAGGCACACAACATAATGATTCAGTATGTTTTTTTAAATTGCATTAAGTTCTTCAATAAAGTTATAACACCTGTCTTAATGTTCTCTTGTGTGCAAATTATTTCTTCTAATTTTTCTTATTACTATGAATCACACTTCTCTGCCTCCTGACATCTGTTGAGATTATTGATTGGGTGCTGGATACTATGAATTTTACATGGTTGAGGATCTGGATTTTGAGGCCTTAGTTTGAAGAGTTTTGAGATTTGTTCTGGTGGGTAGTTAAGTTGCTTTTGGCTCATTTTGATAATGTCCAGTCCCGTGGTTTTTTTTTTTTTTTTTTTTTTTTAAGATTTATTTATTTATTCATTCAGAGAGAGCAAGAGACACAGGCAGAGGGAGAAGCAGAGGGAGAAGCAGGCTCCATGCAGGAAGCCCGATGTGGGACTTGATCCCGAGTCTCCAGGATCGCACCCCAGGCTGCAGGCGGCGCCAAACCGCTGCGCCACCAGGGCTGCCCTCCAGTCCCGTTTTTAAACTTTATTAGGGTGGATCTAGGGTGGCCTTTACCCTAGGGATAATCTGCCCTTCCCCTACCAGGACATGGCCCTTCAGGTCTCTACTGAGTTGAGTGCCCTGACTAAGCAGTGAGGACACCCACTCTGGTGCTTGCGGCTCATAAGGCCTGCGAGGACCCTGGGAGCCATTCATCTCATGGCTTCTTCATTGCGATTTCTCAGCCTTGTAGAGTTTCACTCTCTGAGCGTACACTTTTAATATGCAGCAAAGATGTAAGGGAACCTCTGTGTATTTTTGGAGCTCTCGTTCTTTGTAGCCCTCTCCTCTGGAACTCTGTCCTGCAACTTTTAGCTGCCTTAGCCTCCCTGAACCCTAGTCTCTGTTTCCTCAGCTCAGTAAGACACCTGCCATGCCCTGCTGGGACCCCTACCTCCCCCTTCTTGGTCTGAAACATGCCTCCCAGCAGAAAGGCAGAGTGATCTTAGGGCTCATATCATTTGTTTTTTGGTTCTGTCGGGAATCACTGTTGTCCAATGTCTACAAACAGTGGTGTCATGTATTTTGTTTAGTTTTTAATTGTTCACAGTGGGAGGTTAAATCTGGTCCCAATTACTCTATCACAGACAAAGCAGAAGTCTCTTGGTTGATTTTGAGCAGAGGAGTGCTAGGATATAACTTCTGTCATCTTATCTCACCCTGAGTGTGGGGTGATGGTATTATTCCCGTTACTCCCATGGATGGGGAGATGGAGGTTCGGAGAGGTTGAGCAGTATACCCACAGTCACTCAGTTACTGTTGCCAAACTTCATGCACTTGCCTCTGTGCCAGGACCTCTCAAAAAATAATTGTTGAGTTGAACCTTGTTCTTTTCTGCGAAGATCTCTAGGCCAGACTGGCATAGGACATACCCAGAGTTACGCAGCCATGTGGCAGGTGTGGGATGGTCACTCTTAGACCTGGATGGTCTGCCAGGTCCTCGGGCCTGGGGTACGTGTGCAGCAGGTCTTGGCCATGTCTCAGGGTCAGCACTGGGATGCACCTTTTGGCTGAGGGACGTCAGAGCCTGGGTGGCAGGAGTGAGAGCACATTTGTGCCTGTCAAACTGGGAGCATTTCTCTCTGTCACTGGGGTCTTTTTTTTTTCCCTCTGTCTTACATTCTTTTTTTTTTTTTTTTTCTGTCTTACATTCTTGCCCTTCTTTTCTGCTCTCTATATTCTCGCCCCTAAGGATCCTGACGATGCATTGCCTTAGGGCCTGTTTCTTACACCTTTGCAGTGGGCCTCAGCTGGTGATTTCTAAGCCTTACTATTATCTATTATTATTATTATTATCATTATTATTAAAGTCAAGACCACTCTGTCAAAATTTCCAAGATCAAGGTGGAATATAATTTGTAGAGATTTGTCTCAAGCCAGAAAATAGATTTGACCACTTAAAGGGGGTCGATGCAGGGGTAGGTGTTTGAGAACTGTTGGGCTGTCATTAAAGCTGGGCTGGTGAGACCGACAGGCCTGAAAGTGCTGGGAGGACTGAACTTCTGACAAGCAGGTGGCTGCTTAGACCTTTGCCCTTCTTTGAAGCGACACCTAGAGCTGCATGTTAAAGATGGGAGTCTGTGCCCCTCCTCATCATAAGGAAGCAGAATGGTCAGGATTCTCCCAAGGGGTCCTGTTGGTGTTTGGATGGGACAGTTCTTCATTGCATGCAGTGCTGGACATAGAGCCTCCCAGGCTCCTGCCTTCTAAGTGCCAGTGAGATTCCCTGGTCATTGTGACAGCAGAAACACTTCCACACATTTTCAAATGTTCCTCTGGGATGTGTGTGTGTGTCAAGGTGATTCTGGCCTGGCGTTGAGAACCATTGGACCAAAACACTGGGAGTAGGCCAGGTTTGTGTTAAGTTGTGGATGAAGTGTCCCAAGGGTGAACACGTGTCCTGCTGTGGTTCTCTGCTTGCTTCCTTTGTGTGTTTATATATGACATGATTCCTTTGTTTTAACTTTTTTGGTTAAAAGAAGCTTAAGATCATATTTATTGGGTACCAGTGATATTTTAAGTGCTGAAGATTGGCCTTCAGTAAGATGGTAAAGTGCCTGCCTTTAAGGAGCTTAAAATCAGTGGGGATAGATAGGTAATAAACTAGTTATCCAATGAAGACTTTTGGGTGGTATTACCAAGGAAATCAGTGTGGAGAGTAGTTAAGATTAAGGCTGTTTTGGTCATCAAGAAACTATTTTCTAAAAATACTAAGATGAAAAATGGGGGATGGTCCATTTTAGACTGCAGGTATTCCAAAACGAGCTGGAGAATCATCAAAAATGTAATCAGCTTAGGCAATTGCTAGATTGGTGTGAGGGCTTCTGTGAGCTCACTGATACCGTCTAACAGACCTTAGTAGCTCTGTGAGTTTGAATAGGGTATGGGGAAATCTTATTCTTTTTAGTAGCCCTGACACTTGGGCCTGGAGTCCTGGCTTTGGTGTGCTGATGAAGGCTCTGGAAGTCAAGACTTGAGGAATTTGGAGAGTGTCGCTATTCACATTCCTTGATGGGAGTATGCACACACGTTTCGTTTTTTTTTTTTTTTTTTTAATATTTTATTTATTTATTCATGAGAGACACAGAGCGGGAGAGAGAGGCAGAGACACAGGCAGAGGGAGAAACAGGCTCCATGCAGGGAGCCCGACGTGGGACTCTATCCTGGGTCTCCAGGATCAGGGTCTGGGCTGGAGGCGGCGCTAAACTGCTGAGCCACCCGGGCTGCCCCCGTTTTGGTTCTTAAACACTTTGAATATCCCTGGAAGAATCTATAAGGAACCAGCATCAGTGGTGGGTCCTCTTAGGAAGAGGGGAGTGTTGGAATGAGAGGGACGCTTTCTTTTTAAAAATTTTATTTTATTTTAAAGATTTTATTTATTTATTCATGAGAGACACACACACACAGAGAGAGGCAGAGACACAGGCAGAGGGAGAAGCAGGCTCCCTGCGGGGAGCCCAGTGGGGGACTCGATCCCGGGACCCCAGGGTCATGATCTGAGCCAAAGGCAGATGCTCAACCACTGAGCCACCCTGGCATCCCATCTTTTAAAAAATTTTAATATTTTATTTATTTTTCAAGCAGAGTTCACTTCTGTAGCTCACAGTTTAAAAAGGTACAAAAGGGTATATGATGAAAGGGTGTATTGTTAGTACCATAATACTGTTTGCCCTCCACCAAATGCTAGCTCTTCAAGAGATGAACTAATTTTAAAGGAAGTTCCTTGGTGATAATGATTCCTAGTGATTAGTTGTATTTAAACAAGAAGAAGGCTGCCTAAATATTAAAGCTGTTTGGGTTAGATTTAAGTCAAATAACCCACATTATTATTTGGGGGGTTGCATTAAGAGTGTAGCTTCATGAAATGCGGTCTGGACAAAACTCGATGATTTTAAGTAGAATGTTTCAAATCCCTTTAGTCCCAGTTACTGACTGAGTCATCATGGGCACATTATTTAACCTCCTTTGCCTCAGTTTCTCATCAGCAATGATTTCCAGACATTGTAGAATTAAATAAGAACTAAATAAATGTTAGCATTTCGTTATTTGCCAAGTAGAGCCCTCAGGAAGATAATGACGTTGGGTCTGTCATCCATTCAGTTGAGTAAGAACCATTGTTTTTTGTTTTGTTTTTTTGTTTTTTTTCCTTTCATTCATTAAGCAAATACCTTGGAAGCCTAGTGTGTGCCTGCATGAGCCCCAGGGACACAGTAAGCAGCACAGTTTCTTTTTTTTTTTTTTTTTTTTAAAGATTTTATTTATTTATTCATGATAGTCACACAGAGAGAGAGAGAGAGGCAGAGACATAGGCAGAGGGAGAAGCAGGCTCCATGCAGGGAGCCCGATATGGGATTCGATCCCGGGTCTCCAGGATCGCTCCCTGGGCCAAAGGCAGGCGCCAAACCGCTGCACCACCCAGGGATCCCAGCAGCACAGTTTCTGCCCCTGTGGAGTTCGCAGTCCAGTGAGGGACACAGACACAAGTAAAGGTGCAGTTCTGCTCAGTCCTTGAAAGAGGTGGCTGGTGTTAGGATGTAATTGAGAGGGTTCACCCTGTCGTGGATGTCAGAGAAGAAGTGCTTCCCCAACGAGGTGACGAAGCCGAAATGAAGGACGAGTCAAACTGGGGGGGGGGGGGGGGCGGGGCGGGGCAGGGACAGCCTGTGCAGAGGCCTGTGCGTCCTGGGGGTGGAGATGGGCAGTGTGGTTCACAGAGACCTGGGTTGCGGTCAGTGGACATGAGGCCTCGCAGCCACACCGAGAGGGTTTTCTGTATTAGAGCTTTTGGGGTTGTTTACCGGGTGGGTGAGGCGAGATCTGATTATTGCCATTTTGAAGTGATAGTCTGTTTGCGGTGTGGGAAGTGAGTTAGAAGAGAGCCCGGCATGGATGTGGAGGGACCCATGCAGAGGCTTTGGCAGTGGTCCAGGCAGGAGATTTTGGAAACTTTGACCCAAGTGATGGCAATGGCAGTGGAGGTGGAGAGAAGTGGGCAGACGATTCCATGGGTATTTAGGAAGGAGTGTTGGCAGGATTGATCGTGTGTTAGCTCTGGTGAGTGGGGGAGAAAGAGCTATCCAGAATGATCTTTTGGACTCTGGTTTGTATGTTTTGGTGGAAGGCTGTGCCATTCTCTCAGACAGGGAACATTGGAAGAGGACAGGTGTGGCGAGGAAGAGGATGATGAATCTGTGGAGGAACTTGAGTCCAGAGGCCAGAAGGTGGCTGGATGTAGAACCCCGAGGGGACTGGGTCAGAGATCTGAATGGGAGAGGTTGTCGCTGCTGCTGCTGCTGCTGCTGCTGCTGCTGCAGGGAGCCTGGGGAGGGAGCAAGCAGGATGGGGCGGGGGGAGGGGAGGAGGCTGGGAATGCAAGCTCAGATTCCCTAAGACTTTCCACTTGGTTTCCTGTGGGCTGACCTCATCCTGGGTCTTTGAATGGGGAGATAGAGTGCTCCCAGCAGAGGCCTGGCCACTGCGCTGTGTGCCAGCCGTAAGGCAACGGGGTGTGGGGAGATCTTTGGGGCCTCTCTGTGGCCTGGACTCTTTCCTCTCCCACCTTCTTTGCCTCCCCCTCCCCCACCAGGAGGCCTGACACTTGCCATCTGAACGAGCTGGGAGGAATATGGAGGCTGGAGGCTGGCTCTCGAGACCCACAGATTAGCTGCACTTGTCTGGATATTATCTGTAGATGATTGGAGATTGGCTTGGACATCAGTAACAATAAACTAATCCTAATTCTCTCAAACGGCTTGTTTTATTCTTTTGGAGATTTGTGAGTTTCCTCCTAGTCTGTCTCAGTCTCTCCCTTTTCTCTAAGTGGTTTCAGCCAAAGGGTTTTTTGTTTTGTTTTGTTTTAATTTTATCTCTTCATGGGAGACACGGAGAGAGAGGAGGCAGAGACCCAGGCAGAGGGAGAAGCAGGCTCTGTGCGGGGAGCCCGACGTGGGACTCGATCCCAGGACCCCGGGGTTACAACCTTAGCCGAAGGCAGACGCTCAGCCACTGAGCCCCCCGGAGGCCATCAGCCAAGGGTTGAAGGCAAATGTAAGATGCAGAGAGAGGAGAGGGTAACAGACTGGAGCCAGGCAAGCGGGCAGCATGCTCCCTGCCTGCTTGGTCCGTGGGCCCATCGCTGGCTTATTTACACAGCAGATTCAAGCTGCTTTACTGCTGGGATTCCATGTCCTCAGCGACAGGTGATAAGTAGGAACCAGTGGCCAGTTTCTTTGCTTCCTGGCTCCTAGTAGATGCCTGGAGAAAATCCTGAGCGTGGGCACCTGGGGCCCCCTTGTGGCTGGATCCGGTTCTCCACTTCGGCTCTGCTTTTCTCCCATCAGTTTGGTGGGAAGATGATGCAAAAGGGAAGTTTTTCTCTCTTGCAGCCTTTCCTCTGGATTTTGCCATTCCGTGGATCTTGTGATGGTCCCCGGCCCTTGCTGCTTGGCTGCTGATCTTGGGCCCTCCTAAGCCAAACCTAGCCTTCTCCTGGAGGTGCTGTGGCAGTGAACCCAGCAGCAGTCTCTTCACATTCACTGGCAAGTTCAGACCCCACGGGCGGGCTCCTTCTTACAGGCAGCCCACTGTGGCACGCTCCGCAGTCTGAGAAGCTGGTGCTCTCACCACCAGGAGGAATAGATGTTGTGAGGCTTCAGAAACGAGTATCTTTGGTTTTTTGATGTCCATTGGGTGGCACTGTGATCTTATTTTTGTTTCTGTTTTTCTGTGCAGCCAAGCTCTACTCCAGGAAGCGAAAATGTGGTGCCTCGAGAGCCTCTGGTAAGTACTCAAGATATATAGTGTCATTTTCTAATCGCTAAAATACTGTGTGAGTGTGGAGAAACCCAAGGATCCTATAGTTTTGCATCATTAGTCTCTCTTCAAAAGTAGTTGCTGTGTGGAGACTAACTTAGTGACCTTTGACTTCTGACTTCTTTTCTGGCCTGCTGGAGTTAGTGGGCTCCCTCCTTAGTAAAGCCTGGTCTTTTCTGAACAGAAAGCATCTAGCCCAGGGTGTGATGCACCACTTTGTTTATTGCTGATCGGTATTAATCAGTGGGGTGCCTGAACCCTTTGGAGGTGGAGTTGGGACCAAGTTGCTACTTGATTGTCTAATCAAGTCAATCCTACCCTTCAGGGTGAGAGCACTGTCAGGTGGCCTTTGAGGGGCAGGTAAGGCAGGGAGTTCTTTTTGGCCTGGCCAGTAATTTGTGATGCTCACTACCAACATTATCTACTTATAGTATTGACAGGGAGGCAGCCTCCTGAGTACTGAGGGTAACTTTCTTCACGAGTTGCTTTTGCTTTGGTGGTTTGAGCCCCTGTCCCTGCCAGTGCCCCCTATTTTCATCCTAGCTTGCATTTCAGGGACTGCTGCAAATCCTGTTCGTTGGGTAGTAAGACTTGCTCTGCACCCATCAGATAAATTTATGAAGGGCCAGCTTTTAGAACTTTGTCTTTGTTTGAATGGTGATAGCCAGCTTGGGGATGCACCGCCCAGCTTTGGTTTCCCAGGCCTGGTTCTCTTCCCTCTCCTCTGGCAGTAGTGGGAGGAGGTGATGTGAGGTCCTTAGCTGGCATAAACAGGCCTGAATTCTAGCCTGTACCCGGGCTTCCCAAGATGAAGGTGAGTTGGACTTGGCTGAGCTGTAGAAAGACCAGGGTGATGCAAGCCCTGTTGGGAAGCGCTGTTGTCTTCCGTGACACCCGCTGTTACCATGTGTTACTAAGTCCGGCTCCCTTCCCACCACGCCCCACAGTGGCTTCGTTTTTCTCTTGGTATTACCTGGGTTTGTCCTGGAGGTCAGGGTGGTAGGAGAGCCAGAGGCTTCAGAAAGGCTTTGCTTTGCCAGGGCCTTAGCTAGGGAGCTGGAATGTGCCCCTGGGGTCTGCTAGTGCCCCGCAGGCTGGAATTGTGGTTGGTTTTGGACTCAAGTCCAAACTGAATGCTGTAGTTCTCTGCCCTTTCCCTCCATGGTCTCCTTTTACATTTTTATCTACTGACTTAACTATTGATCACCGGCAGAGCTGGCCGGTCCTCCTTTTGCAGCATGATTGGGTAAACTCTTGGGGGTTCTTTCTAGCAATGACCCATAGGCAACGGCAGCCTTGCTGAATTCTGGATGTTTGGAGCCCTGCAGCCAGCCCCTTTGCTCTGCTCACATTTCTGGATGCTGTTCTTTTCCTGCTGTACTCCGCATCTGCTTGTTGTTTGGTTGTATGTTCATTTCTTTCTTTTCTGGGAGGCCCTGAGCAGTCTTCAAACCCTAGTAGCCTGTGATCGTCCAGAGTTCAGACTCATTCTCTCCAGGCCAACTCTACAATTACCTTATATTTAATTAATATTTTTCCCCTCTTTACGTACTTGCTACATAATTGCTCAGAGGAAAGAAAACACATAGCAGCAATTTATATATATATAAAAAAAAACAATAATTAAAAAAAAAACTCCGAAATAAACTCCCATCTCATTTGGGCTGATCCTATGAGTTGGGTAATTAGGGCCCTATTAAAAGGTGGACCCTTTCTCCTTCCCTTCTTTTTTTTTATTAATTTTTTTATATTAAACTCCCACAGTCTCTCAGTCATGCTCTTATTGCTTTTGGCCAACCATTCGCAGCAGCCTGATTAAATGAGGGCACCAGCCGAGCTGTATGGTCTTGTGTGAGCTACTTCTGCCTCTCAAGAGTGGTGGTGGGAGGGTGCCAGGCAGCGGGGCCCCTTCTGGACTTGTGAGGACTCATGGCAGGTGGGAGCACAGGACTTTGAGCTGGCAGTAGGTTGGATGAGAGTCACAGGATGCTGGCAAAGGGATGGGGTGGTATCCGTCCCCCAGAGAAAGTCCACAGTCCTCTATCCGAGTCCACCTTCCCTAGGGGAACTTTCTTAGGCATGCACATTTGTGGGCTCTTGCATGCTCAGGGAGAACAGACAATTGAAGAATAAAATTAAGCCTTCTTCGTAAGTAATTTATGCATTTTATTGGGGGAAGAAAAGGCATTTGTACACACGAAACAATTAGCAGACAGCACAAGACCATATATAATTTTAGCAAACAGTACAAAATCGCATATAATTTGGTGCAGAATTGCCTGGCTGGGAGTATAAGAGCCCTCATTATTCAGAGAAGGATGAGATCTGCCTGGGGTATACTTAGGGATTTTTTTTTGTGAAACTTGAAGCCGGGTCCTGAGGAATAGGATTTTCAAGTGTTGGGGGGACATCCTGCTAAGTGTCTTTCACTCTTGTTTTTAACTGAGAGCGTATTTTCCACAAAAAAAATTTTTTTTAAGGTTTTATTTATTTATTCATGAGACACACACAGAGATTTGAGGCGGAGGGGGGGGGGCGTTGTTGTGAGCAGAGACACAGGCAGAGGGAGAAGCAGGCTCCATGCAGGAAGCCTGATGCAGGACTTGATCCCGGGACCCCAGGATCACACCCTGGGTGGAAGGCGGAGCTAAACCGCTGAGCCTCCCGGGATCGCCCCTGCCAAATTCTGTCGTGGAAGCTGCCTGCTGTCTACACTAAAAGGGCTAAGCATAGGATACTGAAGGCATATAACCTTATTCTTGGTCTCCTTAACTAGATGATCACTTTGGAGTAATTTTTCCCTTTATTGGAAAGGTGAGTTATGACAGAAGAGGCTCCATGGAATAGCCAGTACAATGCCGATGACATGGACGGTGATGTTCGGGGGTTAGCATTAGTTTTTTGCTTTATCTGTCAGAGAAGGAGGGCCTGATTTTCATTTCTGCTCTCCAGACCAGAAGAACAGTCTTGTGATTTTGTTGTTGAGGAGTATCGTCTTGAAGTCTCGAAACAATACGTTGGTGTTTTTAGCCACCCCCTTTCTGGTTCCACCCATGTAGTGACTGCATGTTACCTTCTCTCACCCTTCAGTCTCCTCCCCGCCATGAAAAAAACCACCTGGGCAACCTTGGCCATATTAGTGAGATAGTTGCTCTATAATGTTGTAATGCCCTCAGGGCTGGAGATTGTTGAACAGACCGGTCTTGATAAGTTCTGTAAACTCCCAGTTGAAATTCCTTTATTATTGATGATAAAACTGTGCCAAAGTTAAAATGGCCAATTGCTTTTTCCTTCTTTATACTTTCTTCCCTGAGGTTAGCCTCAAGGAGTTTTGACAGTCCTCCGGAGTATTGACCTCCACCCCCTCCCCATACTTGTTGAAAACTTGTAAATTCTCTCAGACCTGAGTTTTCTTTTTTAAAAAAAGATTTTATTTATTTATTTGAGACAGAGAGTGAGAAAGAGAGCATGAGTGGTGGGAGGGGCACAGGGAGAGGGACAGGCAGACAGCAGACTCCCCACTGAGCAAGGAGCTCAATGTGGGGCTCAATCCAAGGACCCTGAGATCCAAGGACCTGAGCCAAAGGCAGACACTCAACCGTCTGAGCCACCCAGGTGCCCCTCATCCCCTGTGTAGGCATGTGCTTGGGCCCTGGGTCAAGTCCCTGCACCACTCACCCAGGATCAAGCCCCACTTGGCCGGTGGGTCTTTAAATGGGTGGATGGGGGTGGGGTGGGGGTGTGCCAGAGTGGCTCTGTTGGTTAAGCATCTGCCTTCGGCTTGGGTCATGATCTCAGGGTCCCGGGCTCGAGCCTCATATTGGGCTCCTTGCTCAGCAGGGAGTCTGCTTCTCCCTCTCCCTCTGCCCTTCCCCACTGCTTGTGCTCTTTTTCTCTTCTCTCAAATAAATAAATAAATAAATAAATAAATAATCTTAAAAAAAGAGTGGGTAGGCGGTAGTTTGCATGATAACTCGGGCTCTGTCTTGCTGGGATTCAGAAACCACGGTTAAGTAACCATCTGAGAGTCCTTTTAGTCATCTGAGTTTAGGTTATTTGAAGTGAGCAATAAATAAGGTTTCATTTGCACGTTGCTCACTGGTTTCAACACAGGTTCCTCCATATGCAGCAATACTGCAGGCCGCCCACTTTATTCAATGCTTATGGATTTGGGTTAAACTAGCATTTTGACTTTTTGCTCTTTGAAACCAAGTTCTTCCTAATGAATGAGTCTTCGGCCATTCTTTCTTCCTCTGACTTACAGGTGTAGTTTTTTTGTTCTGTTTCGGTTTTTATCTTTCCCCTGTATCCATCCCAATACTCCCAAACTACAGTGAATTTATTTTTATAAAATATGATGGTCATTTCTACTTTATCATCTTCCCTAGGGTTAATCATTTGTAGTATGCTGAACTATTTTAAAAATAAGGATGCTCTGCACTCACAGAGCCAGGCCATATGTCAGCTTTGCTGTCTAACTACAGAAGTATCCTGTGGCCTCTGACTTCTCCCTGAGGCTCACAGAACCTTGCCTAGGGGGTCCTGCATCATGGATCTGATCCCAGTTCTTCTTGGGGAGCTCATCCACATTATGCCTGGAACACTGAAGATTTTCTCTTTAGTTTTTAAGTCAGTTAACAAAGGCTGGGAATCAAAAGGCCATTAATATCTTGATGAATTCAGGGAGTTAGCCTGCGAGCTCTTTAAGAATACCTATAGCTAGTTGGCTGTCTCCTAGAGCCCTCTCCAGTGGATTCCTGGCACTCACCCTGTATTTCTATCTTTTATGGCTGGAGTACTTCAGTTGTTCTTGCTGGTGGGCTCATTGGGGACAGGTGCCTCTCATGCTTTGTCCCCACCAGAAATCTCTGAAGGAGATTGTCATTCATGTGCTCAACCCATTTCTTTGTGTAGAGTCATGTGCATATGTGGTATGTCTATGTGCATATATAGAACATATAATACATAAATTTCCTGAACTTCAAAGCAATTGGTAGAGAAATAAAGTGAATTTTTAAAAAATATTTTATTTTTAAGTAATCTGTGTACTGGACGTGGGGCTCAAACTCACAACCCCGAGATCAGTGGTCACATGCTCTGTGGACTGAGGCAGCCAGGTGGCCCTAAATTCATTTTAATACTGTATTCATGAAGGTGCATTCACAAGCACAGGGGTATTCATGAAACTAGCCCATTTAAAAATTTCAGAAAATTGTCTTTTTTGTTTTCAGGAAAGATAAATAAACATGACAAATCTAAAGCATTAAGCATTATTATTGTAAGACTCTGTCATGGTTGATTCCTGTGCTGACTTAGGTTTATTCAAGTGAGCTGTAATTCCCACTCAGGGACATCTCTCTGGATACAGGTGAGTGGGGGTGACATTATAGGGATAACCCTAAATCTGCTCTACTTATTTTTAAAAAGCGAATCCTGTGCAAATTTTGGTAAACGATTGTTAGCAGCACATGACAGGGGTGGGGTGGGGAACACCACGACTGCTGGTGAGAAACTTGGGACTGAAATCTGGGTAGACAGCTGTCGGGCGGGGCTGGCGGGACACCCCTCTGATGACGCCTCTGTCTTGGGAGCAGGCCTGTGGCCTGGTGCCGTTCGGATGGGGAAGGTGGTTGGCTTTCCTCCTTCCCCACTCTCATCAATGGTGGAAATCCTTCAGTGATGAAAATGCTACTCTTTGAACACTGACACCCCTTGTGGGGAGGGTGCCAGAGAGTCCTGCAGGTCATGGCGGGGAGGAAGCCGATGAGAGTCCTGGGAGCTGGATGAACTTGAGAAAAGCCTCATTTGGGCTCTGGCCCAAATCTCTAGGCCACTTACTGATTTTGAAATTACTGTCTCTCCCTACTTCGTCCTTCCTGTTCTAGAGGAGGTTTATTGAATTAGACTAGGTGGGGCCCTTTAAGTTCTTTCCTCTTTCAGGCCAGTGAAGAGGTGGTTTTCTTCAGTTGTGAGGTATCCTTTTACAAATAATTATTAGATGAATCGAAACTCGGAGGAGTAATAATTAGGGAAATGGAATTTGAAATAGTTACTGAGCTTTGTTTATCCTTTGGGTTACTGGCTTTCATAGTAATACTTGCTATTTGTTACAGTTCCTGCAGTCAGAGGCCCTGACTGCCGGACAGCCGAGCAGGCAAGCGTCCCGACTTAGAGAACCAGGACCGAGGAGCCGAGCACCCGTGTGCTCTTGCGGAGTTGCACAGAGATTGGGCGAATTCGGTCTGTAATCCTGTCACCCGCATCATTCTTCCAGAAGGAGAGGCTGAGGTTGCTCCCGGTCTCCTGGAGATGGTCTCCGAGTTCTTCAGGCGCCCTTAGTCATTGCTGAGGAGGGTGTAAAGGAAGCTCTTACTTGGGCCGAGGGATGGTCAAAGGTTTTTCTTTTGCTTAAAATCAACTGTTATCTTATTTGAAAGACTTTTCATTTAAAAGCGTTTTTTGTTGTTGCTTTTTTTTAAAGCACGACCTAAAGGATGGGTATTCCCTGTGGCAAACTCCGTAAACCTCCCCCGAGCCCCTGGCTTGAGAAGCCCTGGATGGCCTGATGTACGGAGGGCAGCTAGGTGCCCGATGTTTTCCAGGAAAATTTCAGTTGAAATATTTTCGCGCATTCTCAAACCATGCAGACCAATTTGGGTTTGAAAAATACGATCTTGTAGTTAATCCCACTTCTGTGCTAGGAGAAGCCGCAGGAAGATGAAGTGGTGCTTTGCAGGAGGATGTGTTCGCCGCCCTGCCTTCTTCCCTCCCAGCTCTCCTTTCTTTTATGGTTTATAGTTATAACCAAGATTTATGCTTGTTGCTCCACAAATCTTCTCCCTGCCATTATGAGTTTGTCTGAGCAGTCTAGAGACGGGGCCGACACTGAGTGATTCTTGAGGTAAATCTACCCGGGGGCACTCTCTGACGCTCAGAGTCACAGAGGAGCTAACTCAGAGCCCCCAGTGGATCGGATAAATTGCCCCTGTCGAGAAAAAGACGCGCTGTCACCTTTGTGACTTCTTGCCTTAGTCGTGTCCCCGGTGGCACAGGGGCCTGTGTGTGCTTCCTGAGTCTGTGGGGTGGCGCTCTGGGTCGGCAGTCCCACCCTTCACCCAGCAGTGTCCGTCAAGAGGCCTTTCTCTGTCTCTGTACCTCTCCTCTGTCTCTCCTCCTCCCTCTCTGTCTCTGTCTCCGTCTCCCTCTATTTGCTGTGGCTCCCGTTGGCCAGAGCAAGAGGGTCTGTGGGGCAGGGCAGCCTTCTCCAGCCTTGTGGGGAGGAGCTGCTGACAGGATCGGGCACACAGATTGATTATTTTTATAAATTGTTTAGTTTTCCCACACGGCACTGCATTTGGATGGAGAAGGGGAGAAAGTAGACAACATGTATTAAACGTCTTTTCTTCCCCTTCCTCCTACTTATTTTTGCTGTGTCCTTTTGGCTTGTGTGTATTTCCGGGAGTTATTTCAGACCTCTTGTCACATGAAGCGGCAGCATCAGTAAATACATATTTTTTTAAAGTGTCAAGATCTCACCCTAGACGCACTCCTCGAAGCGACTGACCCGCGGTAGGGCACCGGAAGCCGCTCCGGGAGGCCCCGGGCGCAATGACGGCCCGATGGCTCCCCGGCTGGGTGCGCTCGCCCCCGTTCTGCAGGCCAAGAGGTTGTCGGCTTGCCCCGAACCTGTGTGTACCAATTGTGTTTTGTTAGTGAATGGGGCAGTTTTGTTAAATATGCTGTAAACAGGTGAAATACAAACATGAACGGAGGGAGCTACAAATAGTGTTTTATGAACATAAATGGGAAAAGAGGGTTCTGTGAAAGCTAAGTGGAAAGCTTTGGTAAATGTAAATTGCAAATAGAAGGTCTTTTCAGGTGTGAGCAAGATGACAGTTAAACTAGAGGAAGATCATAAAAATCTAGAAGTATTCAGTACTTTGATTTGCATTACTGGTGTCTTTAAGTTCTCACTTTGCTTTAGAAATTGTGAAGGGTGTGTCATGGGTGGGGTTTATGCAAGAAAGACGTCTGGGAACTTCAGTCTGTGGGCCCACACTCAAAGAAAAGGTCTTGGCTCCACATCAGAAAATTAGCAAATGACTGTACGTTTATAGGTTTTAAGTTAAAGTAAATTGTTTAAGGTATGCAGAGTAGGCTCCATTTTTAATGATTCCCGGCTTTAACTGATTTTTCGATTAACTGACCAATTACAGGCTCTGATGACCTAGGTCAGGAGGGCTGCTCCCGTGCGTTTTGCTGGCCTTGGTGCTGGTTTCTTTATGTTTGTCAGCTTGTTTCATCCTAACAAACCGGCAAGAACTACTCTCTTTTCCTCAGTTTACAGTGAGGAAGCCAGCCCGGGCCGTCCAGTTCCTGCAGTTTGCAAGGGGTGGGACTGGAATTTAACCTCACGAGTGCATACAGCCCAGCTGTCCTGGGCGTCACAGGCGGGGACAGCCTGCTGTGAGCTCGCCTCCGCTTGGAGCCAGGGCGCTCAAGGGGGGCTTTGGCTCCGCTCTGTTCGGGGGCTGCCTGGTGAGTCTGTGCTGCCTCGGAAGCTGTTGCCTTCGTGCGCACTCCCTGGTTGCAGTCTTTTGTATGCATCTTAGCTGTTGAAAAGGCACCTATTAATTTATCACAGGTGATGTGGGCCTCCTCGTGCTGGAGGAGGCGTCTGCACCCATGTACCTCACTAATGACAGGTTAAGGGATCGAGGCGAGATAATAGGATCTTTTCATCTGTGTCTCTAGAGCAAGGTGCTGTGTCCCCCGGTAGCTTCTAGGGGGCAGCAGCTGCTTGTTATTTTACCTCCTGCTGGCGGAGGAGAAGTTCCACAGCCCAGCGGTTTGCTTTTGACTCTGGCTCTTGACGTGGTGCTGGGCTGTGCAGGTCTTCAGGGAGTCACCTGAACCCACATTAAGTAAAGAAACTACAGGATCCGGGATATTCCATCCCTGCTTTCTCTGCCCCCCTCAGGTAGACTCTTTATCTGCGTCCCCATCAGCATCCATAAATCCCTCACTGTCAGAGTTCGCAGCAGAGTTCACTTTGCTTTGAAGATAAGAGCCGCAGAGATGTCTTTAAGAGTAAAATCTTTTTGTCAGATCTTACTTGTTGCCATTGATAACCCACTTGAATAATGTGTAGATGTTTTGAAATTTTCCCCTGTGGGCACGTGTCTTTACTCTGTCGGGAACACGACTGTCATATGCTCAATTACCTGTTCTTCCTTTGGGCGCTTCCCTTGCCCCCCCTCCCCTTCCCTGCCCCACCCCAACCTGGGTTTGCAGAGGTGTGTTTTGGATTCTAAATGACGCACTTTGGGAGCATATGGAAGGGGGGACTTTGGATTTGCCAGTTCTTTTAGACTTTGGGGCCCAAGCCTGACACGTGGCCAGCTTGTGCCTTGTTGAAGTGAGAGGCTGGCACCCACCTTCCCACAAGCCCACGTTTCACCAGGGCCCTGGCTCTCAGATCTCCTTCCAGCTCTGTGGCTCCGGCGAGTGACGGAAGGGGAAGGCCTGGCTGCAGGCAGAACCGGATGGTTGCAGTAGGCACGAGAAGCAAATTGGCCACGACATTTCAGCCCTGGGAGGTTTATTCAGGATTAGCTAAGAATTCTCAGCCCCGGCTCCACTGTGGGAGGAGCCCGTGACTGATGGCCGCTCTCGGGGCTCTGCAGGCTTGTGGGGCTTTCATCTGCAGACCCCAGAGCACGGGGGACGGGTGGGAGTTTCCACTGCAGCTCTGAGAGTTGCTTTCCTCAAAGACAAAGGCATGCCTCTTCACCTCACCTCTCCAGCTCTCTCTGTTGTCTCTCTGAAAAATGGCAGTTAATAGAATCTGCTAATGAACAGAAGAAATAACTAGAAGTAGTGGCAGGTCGTTTTGACAGTGAAGTGGTTTATAACTTCTGTTTATCAAACGATTATAATTATTATTATTGTTATTTCTATTGGATTTTTGAAGAATTCAGCCTGGCCTCCAGAGCCCCATTGATATAACATTTTTCTTTCTTCGTAATGTCTAGAAAATAACTTTATTCCAGTGAAATCCAGATGGGGAGCCCTCCCCCTGGCTGCCGCCCCCCTCCTCCCGCCCCCAGCTCCATTCTCTCCCCTTTCTTTGTATCTTCCAGGACCTGGGAGGGGGGGTGGGGGAGAGGAGCTCCATCAGGTGGGGGATCCCCCACTGGCCAGCCCCCGCAGAGCTAACTGGCTGCAGGAATGCTGTGGTGTTTGTTTTTGCAGTTCCTGGATTTGGTTTAATGTACAATTGATTTTTTTAATGTATTTAATCATTTTTTTCTTACCTCATAAGGATTAACCTGCACAAACCTCATTTTATCCTAAGTGTGGCTTTGGGAGGAAGGGAGAAGAAAATTGAGTTTCTCTAGCTTATTTTATTCTTTCACTTTTTATTTTCTGAGTGGCTTTTCCTGCCGAAGCAACTCCGTAAAATACAATGTATTTTAGTGGCCATTACTTACTCATTACTAACTGGTCTCTCCTGCTTCCCTTTGTCTGTGAACTAAATACAGGGGGCCTAAAGATAATTGGTAGCTCTATCACAGACTCGCCAATTATAGATCAACAGGGAAGACAGCCCAGTGATGGTTTGTGGTTGGCACTGGCTGCCCACCTAGCAAATGTGAGTTATCACTCTGTATCTGCCACTGGGCCGGGCTTGACTGGATCAGTCCTTTCCTAATTTTGTACCTTGGCTCTCCTAATTGCCACGCACGGTCTCCCTGATTTACAGATGTCAACATCCTTTTCATTTATCCCCGTGTGTGTGGTTCTCACGTCCATCTTGTTCTTGCTTGGTTCCTGCCTCTTTGTTATGTCTATGAAGTATCAACATAGGTTTTGTTTCTGTTTTTCTTTGCGGTTCCCTGTAGGCCTAGAAAGGTTAGGTGGCAGGCTGCAGATAAAAGATGCTCTCAAAATTAGTGGTTTTCTGTAGTTTTGTCTGCTGAGTCCAAGTGAAGGCAAGTCTTAGTGGGTGCTCACTTTAGCCCCCTTTTTGAGTGTTTATCTCATTTGTATTATGGGAGACACAGGAAGGAAGAGAGTTGCATTTCACTGTTAGGTTGTTAGGTGCAGACGTAGCCTAGGAGTCCCCATGTTGTATGGTCATATTTCCAAGCAGAGGGTATGTTTCGTTTGTTTGTCTCCTGGGTATTCAGCACCCAGGCATCTTGCTAACCCCGCTATGGGATGGGCAGATATCCTTATAGCTCGGATCCGGGCAGGAAGTAGGCGCTCAGTACATGTTTGTGAAGTGTGCGTGTGCGTGTGTACGTATACTCACTCTGGTAGATGGTGATGAGGAGCCTGGGAGCTGGAGAGCACAGCTGCTGCCTGGCTCCTGACTGGGGACTCAGGGTGTGAGGTTCCCACTGGTGCCTACGTACGCGGGTGTGTAGCGTATCATTGCCACGTAAGCAACATAAAGCGGGCATTTTATGACAGGGAACATCAGAGGAAACATTATAGCTGAGACCTTTATAGCCTTTCCATTATTATGGTTTAAATCTTGACAGTCTTTATTCGTAGTGACACTGGGACCAGCAAAGACAGCGCTCACTCCCACCTCCCTGTCCTCTCTCCACATCCTGTTCTGTCGCCGTGATAGGCATCGTAAGTGTGCAGGCAGCAGAGCTGCTTTGCAGTTTGTCTAGAAACAGCCCCTTTTGACTCAGAAGTTGGAAACCAGATGACTCACCGTTCTGTTTGTTTTATTGCAACTGTCATTTCGTAAAATGCCCTGAAAGCTTTAAACTGTAAATGCCAAAGTGGGCTTTTCGTCTTTCTTTTTCATTTTGTTTCCTTTTGTGTTATCTCTCATCTTTTCTCTCATGCCTCTCCTTTCTCCTTCCCTTTCATACTTCATTTCTCTTTCATTACCCTCTCTCTTTCCCTTTCTCCCTGCCTCCCCTCTGCCTTTTGAGGACTGTCATGGCATCTGCGTCCGAGCAGCCTGTGCTAACATCTTGGTGAGCTCTCTCCAGCCACCTGATTGAGAGTCTACACCCTCAAGTTTTTGTGTGGGGCTTAGACTTGGAAGCAAACGTCCATGAACATCAGAGTTTGTAAAGTATTCGTCGGTGGCAGCTCTAAAAGCTAAGTGCCATGTTGGACCATAACAGCTACTCACCTTTTGTGCGTCTACGTTTTGCACAGTTGTGGGTGTGTCCCAGGTCTCCCCATGCATCCATCTCTTGCCTTTGTGGCTGCTGCAATGGAGGTGAGGGCACTAGGATTCCCCAGGATGGACTGGAGGACCAAGCGCCGGTCTGCCTCAGCAAAGTGCTGATTCCGTAAGAGGGCCTGGAGCAAGCATGCCGACCTCTTCCACTCTGAGATGTTATTTAACTGGAGTTCCTGAAGTAAAGAGCACCTGCTGAGTCTTACAGCTCAGGTGGGATATTGGGATCTAAAATTTTAAGGACTTGAGCGCTTAAACCAGGACTTGCAGGATCTTTTTTTCCGGCAGTTTCTGACACTGCGGCACTTGACTGAGTCACCTGATTGATGACATGAGCATCACTGGGTGTTAAACACCTGGCCAGGGAAACAGGGACCCTCAGTGGATTTCCCCAAAGGATGGCAGACAGATTGTGGAATTTTAATGAAGGTGGGGTGGGTCCCTGATGTTCATCTGCTTTGAGGCATAACACAATCCCGGCATTAACTTCAGGAGTGTCGGTTGGAAGCCTGTACTGGTGTCAGTGGTTCTCTGCCATGTTTGTCAAATCCATAAATCCAACTGAACTAATTTTAGAAGTAGCTAGTTAGAGTTAAAAAGAGCAAGAACTTCAAACATACAGGAATCTCTCTTAATTGGATACTCCTTGTTGTTTTTCTTTTTCTTCTTTTTAAAGGCTTTTGGTCTGTTTTGGCCTTCAGAGCGAGCCATCCTCTGAATTCTCTTATGATTCAACTTCTTTCCTATATGTCTCCAAGGAAGGAGAGTGTTTTCCAAGTGAATCAGGGTGGGGCGGTGGAGGGTGCGGGGGGGGGGGGGAGGGATAGGGTATTGTTAAAATGTTTAGTAAATTGATGACTGTGAGTTTTAAAAATGAGTTCTGTGTATCTATCTGCTGGGCAGCATTCAACGTAGAATGCTGTTTCTCACCCACTTGGCTGGATGTCTGATTCTGACACAACCGCCATCCCTGCTGCTGGAAAACAGAAAACCACAGGCTGTTAACTTAATACTCTTCCCTACTGGGGCTAGGGTGGGAGCAGGGCGGGAGCAGGGCAGAATGGAGCCGGCAGGTAGGGGCAGGGAGAGGGGCCCTGGGTTCACATCAAGATCCTCTAACTCCCCACTGGAGACAAATGTCTGTTCCAGGTGACCATTTGAGCAAAGATTCTAGAGTTGCTGGCCATTTTAATTAAACCTCAACGAGAAGTGCCCCGAAGCCTGTGTATGACCTGGACGTTACTCCTTGGGACCAGGAGCAGCCTGCCAAGTGTCCGTTGCAGGTTCCCCCCGGATTCCCTACCTATGGATGTTTTCTCCCTTCCTGGGCAGGGCCTGTTTGAGAAGCAGAAGGATCATTTAGTGCTCATGGCTTCTCTGCTGAGCTATCCAGCAGGGGTGCCAATTCTTCCATTTAGCTGACTATTATATAGCCCTTAAAAGGGAAGGGTTTATTTTAGCTGGCTGCTATATTGATTGCTACAGGGACGTTTCTATTTTCACTGGCTGCTATATTGACTGGGAAAGGGAAAGGGGCCGTATTGCCGGGAGCTGTCATATTGACTGTTCCAGAAAAGATCTGTATTTAAGCAGTACCAGTGCACTGGGATCTCCCAGGCAGGATATTAATGCTAATTCATCCGCTCACCCCCTGCTGTGAGTGTTATTTGTTTAAATCTGTAGATTCCCACAGCGCGTTTATATCCTCACTAGAGTGAGCTCTGCTCCCTGTAATTATTTAACATTATATGCTGATATAAATTGTAACAGTTAAAGAATGGTAATGAGTAGCCAAAAAAGAAAAGAAGGAAACAGGAGGAAAAATAGAAAAAAAAAAAAAAAAAAGAAAGGGAGAAGATATATTAAAAACACATGTAACATACACGTATCATAAGCGTGTACCCGTATGACATTAGAAACAGCAGAGAACAACTTCTGGCATCCTTTCTCCGACTTCAGGCCGGCTCACACAGCGTGGCCGAGTCCATGTGTTGTGCATGTGTGTGTACGCGCATGCACGTGTGCTTGCATCCCCTGCCAGAGGCTGTACTGATGTGCATTCTGCTGGGCCATTTGCACACTCATGTATTACTCCATGCAGTGTGTGTAGGTACTCTGTGGAGCAGGGGGAAATTTGTCCATTAGCATTCAGTTTCTTGATGATTAGCTAATACCTGATTTTCTCTTTGGAGCTTCCGTGTTCACGCAGGAACTCTGGGCCCGAGACCCGCCTCTGGGAACGCCATGGGGAATGCTCAGTTGGGACTGAGCTAACAGGCCATTGGGTGTCACTGTCGCGCTCTGTTGACTGCAGTTGAAAGAGAGCTTTTCTGCTGGGGAAACTAGATCTTGAAAGAAAGAAGTTCTGCTCAAGTTGGAGGTGTTGTCTCTGAGAGGTTTGTCTGCATTTTGAGGCCCTGTTCTAAAGACAGTGGTTTCGTTTGCTTGTTTTTGCTCTGCCAAGCCCTGGCATTTTTATTGTTCTTGAAAACCGTGTGCTCATGGCCAGTTTGGATACCAGCCGGAGTACACAGGATGAGGACTTCCCATGAGCAGAGAAGTTCCGCCTTGATAAAAAGAGGCAGCTTAACAGCATTCTGGAAACCCTTATTGAACAAGGAGAGAGGGTTTGAGCAAGAACTTTAAAACAGAGGAAGGGAAATCCCCTTACACAGCCTAAATTTGGTGAGTGCCTGCAGCCCGTCCTGGACCTTGTGGAGGTGGCAAGTGTGCTGAGCGCCAAGCTGCCGCCTGGTCTCAGAAGAGCCGGGCGCGCTCCTCCAGCTGGCTGCTCCGGCAGCGTGGAGCCGTGCCAGGCTTCACCACAATTCATACTGTGTCAGTTTAATAAATGCACTGCTTAAATTATGAAATTACAAAAGAAAAAAGAGAATGCACTTATTCAGACTCTTAATACATTAAAAATAGGGCATTAAAACTCTGACTTTTTTTTTTTTCTTCCAGGATCAATAATGAACAGGAAGGGTTGTAGACATTAACAGTCATGGACATTCAAACTCTTATACATAAATTATCTCAGAAAAATGCACATAAGACTTGAATAATGTAAATACATTAATGCATTTAATAATTTAAACATTAAAGCACAAGCAGGAATTTGAGGCAGAGGCTGTTCTGAGGTAAGGGATTGGTCCTAGAAGGCGTGTGTCCTAGGATCGATGGGTGATTTCCCCTAGAGACACCCTGGGAAGAGAGTGCCTGGCCTGCTGGTGTGAGCTCCCATGCCAAGAATCCCTGGACATTTCTGATCTCAGCTGCCTCCCAGCCCCACATTTTCGCATGTCCCGACCTTCGTCCTCAATTCCATGTTCTTGCTAGTTGCGTGCTTCTAATTATTTGTTTGTTAGAAAATCAAATGCTTCCACTTCAAAAACCAATGAACTTTGAGAGTGTCTTGGTTGGAAAACCAAGCCAAATTAAAAAAATCCTTCACCCAGCTCTGGCTGCTTGTATCTGGGAATACGGAAGTGGTCGTTATCATCATCAGTGGCGCTCTCCGCCTGGAACTTCCCCCCTGCCCCTATAAGCCCCGTGGTCAGTGAGTCCGGGTTGCAGTGCACTGATGGATTTGGAGACAGATCTAGTGAGAGGGCAGAGGTGTTAGCCTCTGGGTGTTGGCCTCTGGGTGTTGGGCAATAAAGGCCGCAGGTCACCATGCCAGGAAACAAGACAGGTGCTGTGGAGGTAGACTCTGGTCGGTGACTGATCATGCCTCATTTTGATTTGAGGGTTTTTTTTTTTTTAAAGGTTTTATTTATTTATTCATGACAGATACACACACAGAGAGAGAGAGGCAGAGACACAGGCAGAGGGAGAAGCAGGCTCCGTGCAGGGAACCCCACATGGGACTCGATCCCGGAACCCCAGGATGACGCCCCGGGCTGAAGGTGGTGCTAAACTGCTGGGCCCCCGGGGCCGCCCTGATTTGAGGGTTTAACCGTCAGAGAGACTGATGTTAGTTTGTTACCCTATCCTCCAAAATCGTATTTACAACAGCTGAAACACTGGAGAGTTAAAGCCCCCCTTTCTGGCAGAAGGCAGAGGGGCTGGACTTGGCCTTTGGCACCCGTGCTGTAGTGTGCCCTCCCGCAGAGTAGGAAGCCTGGACAGCGAGTCTCAGGGTCTGGTTTCCTGGCCCTCGTGCTGTTCTCTGGTAGCTCCCCAGCATCGTTTTGTAGCCTGAATCACACGAGAACCGGAGAACCCTTCAGCAGATGTGTTCTAGGGCACACAGTCTGAGAACTTTTTCTACCTGTAGGGGAGGTGTGTTGACTTGGTCAGTGATGCAGGTTCGCTCGCCTGGGTTGGCTGTGGCCTGAGGGACCCTTGAGAAATGGCCATCAGATGGTAGTGACTGGACAGAACCTGTTCTCATGATCGCCAGATCTGTTGGAGTCGGGTCTCAGACCTCCTGCCTGAAATTTTACCTGGGGTCGTCTTGATTTGACCTAGGCCGCGTCTGTTCTGGCATCTGTGGCTTTGTTTGCAACCGTTTCCAGTCTCTGTTGCAGCCAAAGGCAGCCTGCTCTCCAGCAAACGTGCTTCCAAGCCAGCTCATGACGATTCTTGGGAGCGGGTAGGCTGGCCTCGTGTGGGCAACGTACACACAGAATTGGGCTGTGCTGCCCAGACGACTGGCCAGAAGGAAAACCAGTCCTTTAAAAACTGGTAATCAGGCATTGGTTTAGAAGGAAGTAGTGTCAGGAATGGGTGAGGGCCCCCTGGGAACAGATCTTGAGGTCATTTTGTCATCCTTGGGATGTACTCGGGTTCTTTTCCAGACCTTGTGAACAGTGTCTTCATGTCACAGCCCCTTCCCCTCCTGTTTTGCGTTAAAGAGGCGCGGCATTCCTGGCCAGTTTCATTTCAGCTTTGGGATGAAATGTCAGTCCCAGGTCTGACTGACCTTTTTCTTTTCCAGAATTTTTCAAAGACCAAGCCTGCTCCCTCTGTTGCTTGCTTGTTGACCCTTGAACAGTGTCTGCCTTTGCAGCCTGCACTCCCCACTTCATCCCGGCAGAGGGAAGGAAGTGAAATTGGGAGCCCTAGGACCAGGGGGAGTCTGATTCTCTTTGGGTTTTGCTGGTCACACCCAGGGAAGCCTGCTTCTCTTCCCTCAAGTTCCAAGAACTGTTTTATGGCCTTAACCACATAATAGGCCTGTGCTAGACTGGGATGTGCAGCGGAGGTGGGGGTGATGCTGGGGACGGCCTCAGTCTCCTGCGCCGGCTGCCATGAGGCGGAGCGAGCAGATAGTGCTGCTTGGGGGTCAGTTCACCCCTGTGATATATCCCTTATGCAGATTTCCTTTGAAGAGTGAAGAGTCAGGTTCATTAATTAAAGGAGCCTGGCTCCAGCGCCCTGTAATTATAGGTGCTAGAAATCTGAATTTTAAGAGGTCTGTGCAGCTGCATTTTGAAAAATGTAGGGAGACACCAAGAAATACAGGCTGTGGGCAAGAATGTGGCTGAACCAGATTTGGGAGGCTCGGGTTTTGGCAGAACTCCCCTTCAAATTCATATTTATTCTCTCGCTCTTTTTTTTTTTTTTTTTTTTTTTAACAGGAAGCCGAAGCTCGGATTTTTATTTATTTATTATTGTTATTATCATTATTTTTCTGGATGAAATTTACACCCTGTGATAGGCTGGTATTGTCAGAGAATGAGGGTAAAAAGTATAAACTAGAAGATGCTTAGTTTTTAAGGAAGCAAGGGATATCTTTGGGTTCTAGGGATGTAGTGTTCAAAAAAATTAAGTAATTTCTTTCTTGAAACGAGTGAGGGGGAAACGGAACAGAAAGCTATTTTGAATACGACGTAAGGAGAGAAGTCCCAGGCATGTGCGGGACTCTAGAATCTCTGAGCCGCTTCTCTTCCCCAGAATAGTGTCCCCTCTGCCATAAGTCACTTTTTGATGTGGACCCAGAAGTACAAACAGAAAATTTCAGACCTTTGTGGGAAGTCCTGACCTGTCCCTTTTCTTTCTCGTTTCCTTAATCATTTGTAGGTTGACCTTTTGCTTTGGGTGGTTTCGCTCTCTACCCTCCCCATCTCTTTTAAAAAAAATTTCTATTTATTTATTTTTAAAAAATATTTTATTTATTTATTCATGAAAGACACACAGGAAAAGAGAAAGAGAGGTAGAGACACAGGCAGAGGGAGAAGCAGGCTCCATACAGGGAGCCCAATGCAGGACTCGATCCCGGGACCGCGGGATCACGCCGTGGGCCGAAGGCAGACGCTCAACCGCTGAGCCACCCAGGGATCTGTCTATCTGATTTATACGATCTCTTTTTACTTCTTGTTAAAAACCTTGATTTTGCGCCGTGACTATTTTGCATCTCTGTTAATTAACATTGCTAATTTGGAATGTGAATAGGAGGGGGGAAATTAAGATGAATAAGGGTCCCTTCCTCACCTCCCCCAAGAAGGAAAGAGGAGGCAAATGGTGAGTGGGGTCTCACCATAGACCCATGTCTCTGAACACCCAGCTCAACACAAACCTGATGCCTCTGTGAGCTTTCCTTGTCGGTACTGGCTGTCCCAAGAAGACAGCTTGGGGGGGGTTCTTGCAAACATTACCCCATTTCACGGTATGGACCTTCTGCCTCTCCTTTGGGAATTACGAGGGGCTGGGAAAATATTATAAATAAATAAATACACACAGACATATAAATATATATGTTAAAAGATAATCTTCTGTGCTCTTTTCTTCCATTCACTTATGTGTGTATACTGGGAAATCTACTAGTGAACCCATAAAATGGAGTAGAACAAAAGTCTCGAAGGCTCTCATTTGCTGCATTTACAATATGCAGATTGCAATTCCAATTAGATTGAAACCTCTATTTAGCAGAGTGGTTTTGTGAAATAAATAACTTTTGAAGAAGGCCTACTACATATAATAAATACCTATTTTTCCTTCACTTGCTGGCATCAAGCTTCCTGCCTTCCAAACACTTGCCCTGAAGTGCTGATTCAGAAGCAGGCGGCATCTTTGGGCTCTTTACAGAAGAAATGCTTCTCCTTTGCTTTCCTGGCACAGGGATTTCATCCTTGATTTACAGTGCTCAGCTTGTTAGCGCCGGCGAAGGGGAGATGGTGTGAAGGTCATTATGTCCGTTTTGTCCTCTTGGAGAGACAGTGAGGGGTGTGTGTTTCTCCCTGTGTGCTTGTGGTGGTAGCGGCGGGGTTAAGGTGCCCCCCCACTCTGTCCAAATGAGTCAGCCAGAACTCTTGTGTCTCTTTCCCACCCTCTCTACTACATGTCATCCAACAGGGGGGTGAGTGATTTTGAAAGCCTAATTCAGAATTTCAGGAAGAGTAGCACACCACCTAGTAGAGAGCTTCCTCCCAGCAACCACCCCCCTTCATCCTCCTCTCCTTCTCAGCCCAGCCGTGACAAACTGGCGGGTAATGAACAGATCGGGTCCTCCTATTAGGGGAGTCCCGATGCTGGAAGCTGCTCTCGCTTTGTGCAGGTTGGTTAGCAGCTCTGCGCTTGTGAGTGGTGGTGCTCTAAGTGGTCCTAGCAGAGGGCAGGGAGTGCTGTGGGGGAAAGCGAACAGAAACGCTCTTTGGAAGAGAGAGTGCTTAAAAGGGAGAGAGGGGGCAGTAAGGTGCCCAGCTTGAAAGCACCTGGTGAAAATACTTGGACTTGCAGGGTTGCGGTCCTGAACACCACCGCCTGTCTCAGCAGCGGTGCTCTGGGCTATAATAGGATGCCTGATTACAAAGAACATTCTGAAGGCCACTTAGTCCCAGGTCAGGCTGTGCATTAGGCGGCTAATCCTTTGCCGTAACGCTGGAGTAGAATCGCAAAATTGGAAGTAAGCGGTCTGTTGTATTCCAGCTCTGGCAGTAAATGGTTCTGTTACAGGTGCTGCCCTGTGTGGCTTTTTCTCAGCTTCCCAACTTTTCTTTCCCCAGTGGCAAGAAAAATTTGTGGTGAGAGCGTCCTCTTCTACATACCAGTGACTTAAAAATGACTTTTCTAATCTTATGTGCTCGCTTTTCTCATCTTTGTGATTTGAAATATTGACATGTAGGTTAATACAGTAACATGCAGGGGCTACGCATAGGCTCAAGTCCTTGAGCCTGGCATGTTAGAGCAGAAAGAAATACCTAATTGCATCAAAACCACTCTAAGTTCATATATGTGGAGCCCATCAAGCTGAAAGCATCCAGACAGCATCTGCTGTTATCAAATCACTCGCGAATCCAGCTAATTAAAATAGAGCTTCATTTTTCTGAACCATTGTTTGGCAGGAATTCGAAACGGGTCTAACCCAATTTCTGCGTGTTTATGAGCCTTTATTATATCAGAGGTACTTTTCTGTAAATGTACAGGGCAGCGTTAAATGAATTGACCCGCGCGGTATTGCTATAGACGCACTGTGGACTTGCTAATGATCTCTCCTCCAGCTTTCTGGTTTCCAGACAGACCCCGGAAAGCCTCATGCTCTCCTTTTCTATCCTCTGCTCTTTGTCCTTTTTTTTTGATTTTCAATTTTTAACTTTTACTTTTGACCGCCTGCTTTCTTTGAAAACAAGACACACTTTTCATATTTGCTCCCTCGATGTTTGCTTTTCCGTTTCTCTGTTCTTCTCTTTCTTCCTCCCCTCCTCTCCTTGCTATATTCTTCCAGGGGATCGGATTTGCCTGCTCCCGAGTTCTCTCCGTTCCCTATTCCTTCTTCCCCTTCACTGGTCACGCTTCCCTTTGACATTCTCTTCAGTGTCTTTCCTCAACCTGCTCTTTTTTCCTGTCTCTCTTCTTCCCACCCCCTCCCATTTTTCCTAATAAAACATTCTTATACCTTTGTCTCCACATGCAGATGCAGATTAGGGCAGAAAGTCGGTGCCTGTGGAGGTAGAGGCATTGGCTGCTGGGAGGTGACGTCAGCCTGTTTTGCTTCTCTGAATTTGCTTGCATGCTTTATTTTCGGTTTTAAAAAGATTTTTCAAACCACATCTACTCTAGTTTATAGTCTAATAATCTTACTTTGAAGATCAAAAGTGTGGTATAAATGCTAACTAATTCTTCCACGTGACACTTTGGTGTGTCTCTTGGCAGCCTTAGTTCCATTTTACAGATGAGGAAGTAGAAACGGGAAAGGTAGGCACCTCTTAGAAAGTTATCAGAGAAGTTGGTGACTGAGTTAGAAATAGGACTAGTTCAACTTTGGCTTTTGCTTCTTTGACAATCCCCTCCTTTTTGGAGCTTATTAACTCTTCTCCCCGTAAGAATCCTCTATCTGTAAGACGACATTGTGGGGATGCTGTGCCTTTTTGCCCTTCTTTTCATGTACTTACTTTTAGCCTTCTGAAGTATTTTTTTACATTTGTAGTCTTTAGACATTAAATGAATTTCTAGGTAATTCCTGGGAAAGGAGGAGGCCAAACCACTTAGGAGCTGGTAAAAAACCCGTCCGTTACAGTCTTGAAGCAGAGCCCTCACTTTCTGCTTCCAGCAGCTTCCCGTAAGTGGGCCCACGTCACACGCGCTGGCCCCAGTGATCAGAGCATTGTAGGAAGCATTGCCATATTTGATTGAATTTAGCCATTCGGGAATGACGTGTGTATGAAGTCGTCTCTTGCATTATTGTGGCCTTTATTATTGCTAATGCGTTCTGACATTACAGGTGTAGCCTTGGCCCTCCCACAAAGGGCAAGGCTGCTCTTACCAAGCTTAAGAGCAGAATTCATGAAGCTGTTTTATACAGCGAAACTGGTGTTCACATTTAGTTAATAAGCAGAGTAAGGGAAATGCTTTTATAGAAAAGATAGCCAAGTGACAGAGGCTATCCTAATTCCTCATCCAGCATTGTTTCAAAAACTGAATCTGTTATTGTTCTCCTACAGAGAACTGGGGCCACTGGATAGAATGCTCAGGAAAGTAGATTTCAGCTCCATTTAAAGAAGGATTCCTGAGGGGCACCAGGCTGAGACTCAGTCGGTAGAGTGTGTGACTCTCTTGATCCCAGGGGTTGTGAGTTTGAGCCCCACGTTGGATGTAGCGATTACTTCAAAAATAAATAAATAAATAAACAAACAAACAAACAAATAAATAAATAAATAAATAAAAATAAAATAAAATAAAATTTAAAAAAAGGACTCCTGAAAATGAATCGACAGTCTCTTGAGAGTGAGTTCTCATGTTTATCTTGTTTTATCGTAAGCATTCACTTGGAAGCCCACTGATCATTTGTCAGGGTTGTTGAAGAGGGAGGAGTCTTAGATCATATGTGGGACCAGATGGCCTACTAAGATCCCTTTTGACTTCTTTCCTTGTCTTGGATTGTAACAGCAAAAGCAGCATCTTTGCTTATTGTACTGGTTTTATAAGTGCCTGGTGCACTGTGCAGACCCGGTGGATGCTCAGTAACTATTCATTATTTAATCTTTGGCTTCCTCCTTCTTAATCTAACTTGAATAAAAACTGTTCTTGTTCAGTCCGAGAAAACCACCATCTCTGGCTCCCTCCTAGAGGAGTCATTTTGGATAGGCACAGTGCGATGGCCATTGATATCTGTAGGAAAACCAAACAAAACACTCTGTAACTTTGGGCTGGGAATTACATAAAATGAGTTATATACTTTCTTACTTTATTAGGCAGAGTATCTGGAATATAATTTAGTCCTCATGACTCAGTATTGTCATTGTGGACATAAATGTTTATATTGTGTTGTAAGTGTAGCTCTGTTTTCAAAAACTGAAATTTAGATATGTTGTATATTTGCCCTTACTTGGAATGGTTCCACCTTTGCAAACGACCCCAAACTAATAAACTTTTTGAGTTTTTTGTTTGCTTTTCATAGATGTTTCTCTCTTGACATTTGTTGCTAGGCTTTTTTCGCTATCTGGTCTTTGTTGGGTAAGTATCTCTCTGTTAGCTGGCTCGTTTCTCCTTTTTCTTTCTTTCTTTCTTTCTTTCTTTCTTTCTTTCTTTCTTTCTTTCTCTTTCTTTCTTTTTTTTTAATTTTTTTTTCATGTTCTAGATTATGGATTTTATTAAAAACAAAATTTACCCTCTACTTGGTACAGAATCACTAAGGAAAAGGTTCAAAACAAGGTTAATAAACCACTAGTTCCCAAAGTCCAGAATCGTTTCTCCTTTCTTATTTGCAGTTTTAATCTTCTGTAATTTGGATATCAGATAACTAAGCTTGTATGTAAAATAAATCGTTAAGTAAGTAGTGTGAGTAAAGCTTTGCTATGTGCAAAATATGTGGAATCTGTTGTTTGTTTTTTGTTTTTCGCAATGGTGATTTTTTTTCTCCCTTCTCTCCTTTCTCTTCTCTGTTGGTTTTCTCCTTTTCTACATTTTTTTTTGAATTTTTGTATACATATTTTTTATTTGGATGAGATTAGAGAGCTGAGCTCCAGAATGGTTGGGTCTTATCCTTGACCTTTCTTGACCTGAGCCGGTATCCCTGGTTGAGGTGTCAAAGGCTGCCTCTGGGAGTCAACTTAGAATTTTATAGAGTGGCATGGCTGGAGGGTCCAGAAAGTCATCTGTGTAAGCCCCCTTTTTACAGAAATGAAGGAATCTGTGGCACGGAGTGGGGACGTGAGAGGCCGGGTCTCAGGACATGTTAGTGTCAGGACTGTACTCCATGTGCAGATATCTTGAGACCCACCCTGCTTTCTTTCCTGCCATCCCACCAGGTTCCGTTCCCTACCAGTTTGGAGCAAAACATGGGTGAATGAAGAAATAGAGGGTTTGTGTAAGGTAAAGTCACGGAGAAAAATTCTCTGCTGGCAGGTTCAGAATGAAAGTACATAAACCAAAAAAGGCTTCTGTTTGTTGCAATGTTTGGCTGTGTTTGCACTCAAGGCTGATATCGATATTATAGGGGAAGCTTTAATCCTTTCATTCAAATTTACAAGAAATGCTGTTTCCTTTTAGTTAAAAAAAAAAAAAAAAAAGTCCAAGAGAGCATTTGATTTGAGAAACCAAAAGTCTAGAAAATGTATCCGGGAGTCCTCGTCAATTCGGGGCATAATGAAATATAAAAAATACTCAATAAAAGCTCCTTTATTACTTTAACTGTTTAAATGTGGAGTTTTTAGCCATCAGGTTAATGTTTTGGTATCATTTTTTTATTTGATTGTGAGCACTTTTCCAGGTAGCTCTGCCACTCGAGCGCTAATCGGATTCCCACAGATGAATGGTGCTAGCTACAGCCTGACATCACCGCAGTTTTGCTTCGACATTATTTTATTTGGTTTTCCTGTAAAAGTTAATAACTCTGTGTCCATGTGTTTAAACAGGCAGGAAGAGAGAGAAAGGACAATGAGCAGAGAATGATGAGTGAGGTCTCAAGAAGCTTCTACCAGATTGTGGAAATGCAGGGATTTTTGTGATTTCCCAAGTATTTCACCCTCTGAGTGGGGTGTGGAGAGTCAAGAAGGTTGCAGAGCAAGATGGCAATTCATAATCCTTCAGATAGCAAAAAGTGAACTTCTGTTTCCCAGACAGAGCTGGAAGGAATTAGAAATGAGTTACTATTGATTTAGAGGGGAAGGAGGAGGAGGAAGAGGAGGGTACTCAATGGAACTGATTTGCTTAATGGTGAAAATTGTTTAAATGTTGCATTAATTGTAAGTAAATTACATGCTCATTTTAGATGACCAAGATTGGTTAGAACGTCAGATGTAGGGTGTAAAGACCCTCCTTTATCAGAGGTGGGAGATCTATAAGGAGGGCCTCATGGCCAACGTGGCTCTGGTGTCTAGTAGGCCTCTCTTGAATCTTTTATTTTTAAAGGTGTGGGGATTTTTTGTTTTGTTTTGTTTTTTTGTTTTTTTTTGGGGGGGGGTTGTTTGTTTGTTGGTAGCTGTGGCGTGAACATAGGAATGTTCACCATGTTTAGTGAATGAGTACGGAATGGTTCAAAGCCATGATGATTACCAATTGGTTCTTCCTGTGTGCTGTGGATTTCCTCGCTGAGCTATAAGTTTCTAAATTGGAGTTTATCAGAGAAGGCAACTGGAGTGATTGTGTTTGATTCACTCTTCTGAATTTACATCGTGGTCCTGTGAGTACAAATCTGACAATGGGGATGCCAGTCAGGTCTACAGCCCTTGTTTCAGTGCTTCTGGAAGATGTAAGAGTGGTAACTCTTTCCCCATCTCTGTCTGAGGCATAGCTTGACTTGCTTTTCTGTTCCGTACTCTTGTTGGGGATAAGTTCCTCCTAAAGTCAGCTACAGAGGTGTGACCTAGGTCAGATACCACTTTCTTAGAAGATGGAACCTGGCCTTCAAGGTTCTAATATCATATGGATATTAGGTACCTCTGTCATCTGTCACCCTGCCTCCCAGCCAGAGTCGGTTCCACCGATACGGCCTATCTCTATAGACAGCCTATTCCTGTCCACTCTCTGGGGCTTGTGCGCTCGAGGAGGAGGATGCTTTTCCTCTGACAGAAGCTGATTTCATTTTACTTTTTGAATAGAAACTGTTCTAATCCCTATCATCTTACTGTAAATTTGAAGACTTTTGAGTCTGCCAGTATTATGAATCATACTTTTGGATCTCATACTTTTATTTTTTTCCCTTTGGCCATAAGAGAATCTAAACTAAGAGCAGAAACTAGGACTTGGTGGTCTTCTGTTAGTGCAGATCTTAACTATTTTACTTTCTTGTGCTCTCCCCTGGATGTGAAAGGTGATTTAAAGGCTATCCACGTGTGTCATTTTATATTTTATATTTTATTTATTTATTTGCATGCAAAATATTTTACTTTTTTTTTTTTTTAAGATTTATCTGTTTATTAGAGGGAGAGCATGAGCAGGAGAGACAGAGGGAGAGGGAGGGAGACTTAAGCAGACTCTGCACTCAGGGCTCGATCTCATGACCTTGAGATCACGACCTGAGCCAAAACCAAGAGTCAGATGCCTAACCGACTGCACCACCCAGGTGCTCCTGTATACAAAATATTTTCAATAATACACTATCCAGTTAAGCAATATTTAGCCTCAAGGCCAAGGCAATTGCACGTGAGCTAGAATGGCGTGCAGGCCGGCCTAGCTGAAAATTCTCCTTTTTTAAATTTTCTTTCTTTATTTTTTTGTTTTGGCAGAGTACAAATTAATTCAATAGGTTAAGGAGGGAGTACTACATGCAGAGAGGGAAGATCAAGTACAAAAGCAAAACAGTGTGGCAGAATGTCACAGTATGGAAAGAGGACCTGTCTCTCCTTTGTTTGTGGCACAGCACTATAGAGCTAGAGGTATCCTTGCTTCTGTTTATGAAAACAATTTGATACCTTCTTTTTAAGACTGTCCATCATCTGCTTATTTGTTCAATCCCAGTACACGTGTACAGTGGTATCAGGATTGTAGACTTGTACTCCCCTGGGAAACAACTTTATTAACTACAGGCCAGTGCTTATGTATGGCTCCCTTAGTCCTCAGACTACAGTCTCCACTTGTTTCCTAAGGTATGTAGGTGATTTTCCCATACGCCCTTCAATGAAGTTCTGTCCTATAGCTGAAACACAGATTCTTTTTTTAAAATGAATTTTTACCCCTTCCCTCATTTCTCCTACCCCTCAACCCATCTTGAGCAGTCACCAATGTATTCTCTGTATCTATGAGCTTGTTTTGGGGGAAGGGGGTTTAAGGGTTTTATCTATTTATTTATTTGCAGCATGGGAGTGGCGGGGAGGGGCTGAGGGAGAGAGGGAGAATCCTGAGCAGACTCCCTGCTAAGCGGGGAGCCCACTGGGGGGGGGGGGGGGCGGGCTCCATCTCACGACTCTTGGATCATGACCTGAGCTGAAACCAAGAGTGAGACACTTGACTGAGTGAGCCGTGCAGAGATCATATAGTATTTGTCTTTCTCTGACTTATTTCATTTAGCATAATACCCTCGAGGTTTATCTGTGTTGTCACAAATGGCAAGATTTCGTACTTTTTTTTTTAATGCCTGAATAGTATTTCTGTGTGTGTGTGTGTGTGTGTGAGAGAGAGAGAGAGAGAGAGAGAGAAAGAGAGAAGGAGGAAGGGAGGGAGAGAGAGAGAGAGAGAGAGAGAACACATAATAATTTCTTTATCCAAAAAAATAATAATAATAATTTCTTTATCCATTCATCCATTGGACACTGGTTGTTTCCTTATCTTGGCTGTTGTAAATAATGACATTTGTCATTTTAAATTCTTTTCTTGCTGTCTTTGCATTCAAACTGTTTCTAGGCTATGTCTGCTTCTTTTGTATTCAAATCTATTTCTTAACATTTAGTTTCTCTCTATTTTTTTGGTAGGATGTCTGGTAGGAGTGCCATTTAGTGACACCTCAAAGGTCTTAGTGTTGTATTGTGTGTGAGGTGACTGTAGACAGAATTTCTTGGTCCAGAGCTTATCTTCTGTGGAATCCAGGAGCCCATCTCATTGCCCTTGGAGCACAAGGTGCAAAACTATCGTGAAGGTACCCTGTCCTGCATCGCCTGGTGGTCATCCATTCGTGACATAACCTTCATCCCCTTCCTCATCATCCCACGTATTGATAGTGCAAGACCAGGGAGGAGGTTTGACCAACCTCTGTGTGGCCCCGACTTCAAAAGAAGTGGGACCTGAAGCGCTGTTTCATCTGCCGAGCATCTGAGAGGTACTGGTGTTTGAGAGCAGTAACCTTCAGAAAGTAAAACATTCAGCCTGTGGTGGAGAGAAAGGGATGGGGAAGTAGAAGCAGTGGTATCATTAGGAAGGTCCGGGGGACTGAATACTACATATTTGTAGTGTTGGAGTCACCAGCCACCGTCACCAAGTGAGCTCACAGTTCTCCTAGGGAGCATCTTGGACACTGAGTCATTACATTCTTTTGGAGTGATTCAACTCAACAGCTTGACACCTTCATTAATTTTACAACACGAAGCCTGGGTGCTCTCTGCTTCCTCTTTAGCAGTGCGGGGAAATTAGAGGAATATAGAAGATGCAAAACCGAGGGAAACTGGCAGAAGGAGCCGTCAAGGAGCTGCTGAAAGACACTGTGTTAAGGAATTGAACTCCTTGCCTTTTCTTGGTATCTCTTGGGACCGAGCACCCAACTCTTGCCACACGTCTCTGGCACATAAACCTTTTATTTCTGTTCCTGGCACGCCGGCTGGACCTCCGACTTGCAGCCAGCTCGTTTGCCTTCTCTGCTGAGGTCACTGCTACTGTGATCCGTGTATAATGGCATTTCCCTCCTCTTTTCAGTATGGAGGCTATTACAGTTTCTTCTCTAAGCAGGACTTCAAACAATTTGCTGCCAGTTGGATTTCAAAGCCAAGGAAAAGGCAAATGTCATCCTTTTTTCCTCCCTTCTTTGGGTAACTGCTTTGTTGGTTGCATCAAAAATTAGAGGGGCTGCTATCTAAATTCAGGTGGGGATGCATGGGGACAAGGCATTTAAATTTGCTTTTCTTTCTCCCTGAAGGAGAAAATCCTTTTCCATCTCAACCTTTCCTAAAAAGGAACTTTGATCTTCTCAACCGAGAAGCAAGGGTTTTCATTTCCTCCACGGCAAGTGTGTGTACTACGGCCCTGTCTGTGGCGCCGTGACAGTCGAGCTGTGCAGCAGCAGCTCCTCGGCTTTTAAGGCTCTGGCTGCCCCAACTGCACCAGCTCCCCGTGGGCTGCAGGGTGGCACCTAGAGTACTCGCCAGAGTCTCCCCCATCCCCCTAAAATCACTGTCACTGGATATTAAACAGTGTGTGTTGGCTTAAGATGCTTTTTATTTCCATACACATTTCTGGAAGAACTAGTTTAATCAAATAACAAAACAATGACATTCTGACAAGCAGTTCATGCAATATTTTTAACTTGGGCCAAGAAGAAAAATTTAAATGCAGAGGTATTTCACTTTGAAAGGTAGTTTTTGTGCACGCGACGTTGCCACTTTTCGTGAAGGCTTTTACTACATATATCAGTGTGTTTTAAGAGAGACTAGGGTCAATAATGCGTGCTTTGGAATTCCCTAAATACAGATTTACACAGTAGACCTTAAAAATATTATGTCCTATCATGTCAGCTCCTGTGCACTTCAGCCAGAGATACTTTATTTCTTTAATGTGAAAAACAGAAGGACAGAGGAAAGTAAAACAAAGGAAATTAGGGCCCACAAGCTTAATTAGTATAGGGTTGTAACCCAATCAACAATGGGAAGGACACAGTGACAAAAACCAGGAAATTCCAAGTTGGAAGAGAGGCTCTTTCCTTTAACCCCCGAGTGCCAAGCGCCCGCACACTCCTGGCCCAGGTGCAGAGGCTGGCGCACGTACCCCTTACGCTGTCGTTATCTTTGAACTTCCTGGCCTTTGTTGACTTTCCCCTCTCCTTTCCCCCCTTGATGTAAATGAAACATACGTGTGTGTGTGTGTTAACTGTAGATAAACGGGCTAAAAGTACCTCTTGATTTTGTAACCCTCAGAGAAGGAGAATGAGTAAAAAAAAAAAAAAAAAAATTCCTGTCACTGTCATCTGTTCATTTTTAATGAGCAATTTTAAAAAATTGAAAATAAAAGAGGAAAATGAATAGGTGTTGAACCAGCCCGTGATATGTAAATGCCAACTAGTAATTACCTAAAACCTCAATTTTCATTCTGTTTCATCTTGCAAAACATTTCATTTTCCCTGAGTGAAAACACTTCGCTGGGGCCCCCCGTGCGAGTCAGCGGGCGGCCGCCCAGGGCTGCGTGGCCGCGGGCTCCGGCTAGGGGGCACTTTGGCTCTGCGCTTGGGCTGCGCGGCCACCTCAAGGTTATTCCCCTCCCGCTGTTCAGGCGCCCTCCCCCACGCCTTGGCTGCTTTCGGGGAGCCTGGCTCCTCCTTGCCCTTGCGCGGGATCGCGGATCGGGTTCGGGCTGACCGAGCCTTCCTGTGCATATTAACTTTCCCCTCGGCCTCCCTGAGAGGCAGCCTCCTCTGGAGAGCAGCTTTCTGCCGCCCCCTTCCTCCCTTGGGGATTTCAAGCACAACAGTCCCGGTTTTTGTGTTTACTGCTGCTGCTTTTTCTTCTTTCTTTTAATTTTGGTGACCGGGGGACGGGGGGGGGGGGGGGGGGGGGGGCGGGGGGCGGGGGGGGGCGGTTAGGGGTGGGGGGCGGGTGGCTGCGACTCCCCTGGCTCAAAGCTCACCCACGTTTGCTCCCCTGCTGGCGCGAGAGCAAGGGTTCTGACGTTTCTTGTGCGGGCTCCTAGATTTCCTTTCACTCTGGCTCAGGATCTGACACCTTCTGGGTGCATCCCTGCAGTGTCCTGGTATGTGGCTCGTGGGTGCCCCCGCTTCCAGGGCCGTTACCCTTCTCAGCCCCTTCCCTAGCTAGAAGGAGAGCAAGGAGGCTTGAAAGAGAACGAAGAATCTGAGCTTGGCGGCCACAGATAAGAGAGGATTCTGGATGCAGAGAGCCAGAATTATGTTGTCCTAGGACCCTGGATCTGAGAGTGCTCTGCCTGGAATCTCAAGGAACACGGCCTCTTTAGTGAGATATATAGCTTCATAATTAGCCCGTTGCATTTTTTCACGAGTGCTAGCATCAGCGTTCTACGATGTGTTTCTCTGATTAACAGCTGCTTTGCAACTATTTCCTTGTGCCACCGATGACCATATTTGTCAAGGAACTCCTGACAGAGTACTGATTTCTTACTAAAATGTAGCATTTCTGTTTGAAGAGGGTACTCTCCTTCTCGGCACTGCCCGGCTTTTAAAGTCAGCCCTTGTTAAAACTCGAGTTGGCTTTGGTCTAACGCTTGTTAACAGGATTCTGGGTATCTATCTACTTTAGAGCAGGAGCGTAGGAACCTTTCACAGGCAATTTAATCTTCTGAGCAGCGCACGTGTGGCGGCGCGGCGGCGGAGTGGGGTTTCAGGCCTGCACATCGGTCATTTCTTTTGCCCTCTGGTTGTGATCTCTCTGGGTTAAAAAGGCCTTGGCTTCGGTTGTTAGTGTCATTAATTTTTGAATATTTTTAATATTTTAAAATGGCTAATGAATGCTCACATTTTAGGAGATAGATGTGTATGGAGCACACAGGAGTGCTAGAATTGGTGGCATTCCAAATAAGTGTCACCGGAGACAATGCATCCGGTTTACACGTCAGGTGCAAAGTGCTAAGGCTTCCTCACACCCCAGGTTCGTTATTAGGCAAGCTCTGTTCTCCCGTCTCCCTCGTGCAGGAGATAAAGTGCGCATCCTGAAGATGACAGTGTGTAGGTCCTTGTGGGCGAGTGGGAAACACACAGGAAGTACCTTTTCAGCAAAGGCTGTCAGAACCTCGGTTCTCCTCACCAGGGATTACTTACCCTACACAGTGTGTTTAACAGCACTGCTCACCGTGGAGAGCCCCCGGGGATACTGCGTTCCATTGCTTCACAGTTACAAATCCTGGGCTCTCAAACAAGGATCTCTCGCGGTTGGCCGATCATCTGGGGTCCCCTTCCCCTTGGCTGTGGCAGGCCCTCTGGAGCGCCCATTGCAGAGGCGGGCCGTCACTTTAGTGATAAACAGGGAAAATGATCACATTTTCCTGAGCCTGAGGAGTTCATGGTGCCAGCGTCGTTTTATTTGGCTTTGGGGCGGGCAGAAGGCAGGTCCACAGGAATAGGGGTGGCGAGAAACTTTGCTTCAGTTTTCTTCCGAGTTGGCCGTCCATATTTTTATGACACCGGTTCCTGGTAATTAGAGGTGCACTCGGTAAGAACTCTCAGCGCAAGAGGAGGGGAAAGGGAAACTGATTCTGCCGTTTCTCGTGGACTCCATGGCAAGTGGCTTCCAACAACGGCATCAGGTGCTTTGCGCCAGAATTTTCCCGGGCTTGCTGCACTCCCACAACGTGTGCAATAAAGTTCCTGTCTCCGTTTTACATCTTTGACATTGAGGCGGAAGATTTGGCCTGAATTTATGTAATTTAGTTGGGCACAAATATAACCCATGAATAGTCACATTCATTTCCTAATTAGAAAATCAAACGATAATACAGGACAGGCTGCAGGCACCCCATCATGTTGGCCAACAAAAGCAGGCTGTGTGTGTTGGACCTCTGCAGAGGAAGAGTCAGTTGAGTTGCTTCATGAAGTTAATGAAAAGTGTCCAACAATGGGCGAATGAAAGATGCCGACCGAGGGCGCTGGCAGTTAGTTAGTGCACTAAGATCTTTGTATTATGGAGAAAGATTTGGGGGAAACCTCTTACCATCTGTGGATGAATCCCCGGCATATAAAATTCCAGGTTGGACGGGCCTTTTCCCCCCTATTGTAGTACCGGGTCCTTGGGTGAGGGAAGGGGGGTGGGGAGGCGTAGAGAGTAGCCAAAGAAATAATTAGTGAAAGGGGGAGAGAGGTTTTCATATGTTCACACTTACACATAGCTGCTTATCTTGGTATCTTTCTTGTTCAGCACATTATGTTGGGGCTGTTAGTTTGGATGCTTTATATTTTTGCATCTGGTATAGCGATATCGATGCTGTTAAATATGTGATTTGCCTGTCGCCTGCATTTTCAGACAAAGATCAAGAGGAACATAAACAAGCCCCAAATATTCTTTATGTAGGTGTTTGGCAATATGATTTTATATGGCTTGAAATTAGTGAATGGAAACTTTAAAAGAAATTGTTCATATTTTTGCAAGTTTGAAGTGTGCCGGGACTTTGTCAAATTCCCGTTAAAATAAATACGTCAATTTCATCTCCCTTCCGAATTCATTTATCTTGCTTTTTTAAAAGGTGTTTTCTACTTTACCTGATGTTTAAATTGGATTCGCTCGTTTATGCTGTTCTTTGCTATATCCCCCACGTTTTTCTTAAATGAATTACTAATGACAGAGCACTCCATCATTCCCTCTCTACAGCCACTTTAAGGAAAGCATGGTGATCTAAACCTTTTAACCTATTAAAGATGATTTTTCCCAATTGAATCAGACCCACCACAGGTGTAATAACTAATCATTTAAACTACACCTGCTATTATGTATTTTTAAGCCATTATGCATGTTGGATAGATGATAATTCATGTTTATTGCATTGTCCGATGGATCCGTTTTGCCTACAGTAGGCTGATTAATGTATTTAAAGAAATAAGAGATGCAATTTTTTAAAAAAAATTGATGGAATGCGCCAAGCACTGCATTGAGTGCACCATTAAACCCATCAGAACTTTGCTCTCTGACCAGAAATGCATATACCAAGGACTATATTAAAAAAGCAAGGTGAAACCTGTGCGTTTTAGTGGTGGGATTCTGTTTTCTTTCTCTGTCATGGAAAATTTTGGAAGGATGAAGGAAAGGTCGATGCTTATATGGGTAAATGAGAGGAGCCATGCTGTTAATATCTGCTGCTTACGGCCTGCTCATCCACATTCCCTCTGACACCTGGAGCACACACCACAGCGTACAGGCATCGCCGTGTGATACTGGTGCCGTAATTGTCTTGTGCGTGGAAGGTGTAGTTTTTTCTCCAGGTAAAGAACAGGCATTCCCCAAGCTGTTGGAACCAGGCCAGTGGGCATCGACTGTGTGGGGCCTGTGGCTGTGTAGCTGTCCACTCCTTCCTGGACATGGGCCTCTCTTCCCCACGTCTCTCCCCTCCCTCCTTCCCCATGTCCCCCTCCCACTTCTCCTCTCCCCTCTTCTTCTGCCTCCCCTTCTGCTCCACTTGTCCCATGGCTACCTTCTCCCTTGCTGTTCCCTCCTCCTCCCCAATCGCTCTTCTGTTTTCCTCTTCCTTCCCTCCCTTCTCCCATCTTTTCATTAAAATGCATCTGCATCCATTTTGTAGATGTCTCTCAGATTTTTCTTAAGTTTGGTGCGACCTGAGGAGATGTGGTTGAGTTGCCAAGGGGGCACAGTGTGGAGTTTTCAGGTCTAGAATCTGGAGCATCAGCTTCTCTCTAGTCCAGAGCTGGTTGGTTACCACTGCAGCTCCTGATGGGGGTTAAGGGGTTTGCAGTGCTGGACGGATTACGACCAGTCTCTGGGAACACGGGTGCATCTTAGCATTTTATCGCTGCCAGGTCCGAATCTGAAGGTGTGGGACCCCTGAATTCATCCTCTAGGGACAACATCTCAGGCTAGCCTCCAATAGAGGGATTACGGGGGAAGATACAAAAGGGAATTGACCTGGCTTTTAGTGTTTCTTTCCCATTTATCCTCATATCTTTTGTTGCCAGAGAAGTCTGTCCGGTCTCAAGACTAACTTCATATAAAATAAGAGGAGAATATTGTAAGTCGTATTTCGTTGGTAGTCACGGTAGCTTATGCTTGCGTCTCTGGATAGCTGCTCGCCTTAGTTTGAAGGATCTTAGAAGAGTCCCTTATATTTAGTCCCTTAGAAATGTTTCTTTCAACAGCTAAGGAGCGAACTCCAGGGTCTGTTGACTTTACCTGTAACATGAGATGATAATATTCTTTTGGTCTTGGTGAGATGAATAATGCCAGTCACTTAGAACAGCCGCCTTTCCTATCTGGGGCAGGTTGGCATGTCCCACCCATTGCGCTAGCGCCAGGGATGGAGAGCACGCAAGCCACGTGCAAACACATGCTTCACGTGTGCTGAGTGATGCGAAGGTTAATACCTTCAACTGATTTCCTTCTACCCCCTCCCTGGCTTATTTGTAGATATGAATATTTCAGTAAATAATGTCATCATCAGAGGTACGGGGATCGTCTGTCCGTCTGTCAGCTTTTAACCATGAAACCCCAAACTTTGTCCTTTGAAGTCTCTTCAGAATTGAGCTCCATTGCATAAGAGGGACCAGTGTGAATGGCTGTGTGCATTGTCTCTTATATAATCCTTCCCAGCCGGTCTGTGCTCAGCACTTTGCCAGGCTCTGTGGAGGCAGCATGGTCTCTTCTCCTCAGATGCTTGCAGTGTAGTTGGGGAGGCAGCCTGAACATTAGAAGACAGTGTAATTATGTCTTCAATTATATGGTACACACTACGAGCATTAAAGAATTTAAGAGAATAGGGAGATCAGAGATGGCTTGCTTATTTAGGGAAGGCTTCGAGGAGTTAGCACAGGCTATGAAAGGGTTGTGCTGGCGTGTGTGTGTGTGTGTACACGATTATGCGTGTGTGTGTGTGTGTGCGTGTGTGTGTACGCACGCGGTATTTAGACAGGTAGAGGCGGGAAAGGCAGGCCTTGAAGAACAAGAGCATACCTCGAGCACAAGTATAGGGACATAGGTTCGCATCACCAGGAGAGGGCTACCTGCCGAGGAGTATGAAGATTCAGCTTAAACAAGGAGAAGAGGAAAAGATTATTGCAGGTCTTAAAAGCTAGGCCGAGAGGATTAGATTTGATAGAAACAGGTATAGGAAGCCAGTTAACTGACATAGCCTTTTATTTAGGTAGATTTTTAAATGTGAGAAATAACTGCTTATAAATTCGACCACAGTGGTGTGGTTATTTTTATGGACCTGGTATAAACTGGTAGGATTTTTAATCTTTAAATTGAGACTATTGAAATTTACTTTTCTTCTTTTGTCTCCCTGACCAGATTGCCACAGCGGTGAAGTTTCTACAGAATTCTCGTGTCCGCCAGAGCCCACTTGCGACCAGGAGAGCATTCCTTAAGAAGAAAGGTACAGATTCCTCACAGCCATGCATTGTGGCCTACAGAAAGGGACAGGACACAGGGCAGATGGAAGCCACAGTGTTGCTGTAGCTGCCCCACTAGTGTGGGGGTGAGGGGCACCCCCTCAGAGGAGCCCGGGCTTCTTTCCTTACAGTGGAGCAGAGAGATGATACCGTCTGGATTTAAGGCCAACACCTTAGCCCAGGACAGCCTGGCACAGGGAACGAGAAGAGGCCCATTGGAGGATGCCTGATTCTGGTCCATTCTTCTGATAGTGTGAGCCTGGCTCACAGTGGCTGTAGGTTAGGAGGTCAGCTGCCTCAGTAAAGAATCAGGAAGAAAGAAATGGAAGGAGGAGGGGAAATGAGGGGACTAAACGAGGTCAGGTTAAGGTCAAGCTTTGGGTCAGCCTGGTTCACGGACCGAAGTGGTAAATTACTGGTTTTATGGTATTTCTGTAAGCGAGGATTAAATGGATCTTGACAAATTCAATATTGTCCAAAGCAGAAAGAATCCCTTCTGGCTGTTACAATTTAGGATATTTTTCTTTTTTTGTAAAATACAAAAACAGACCCCAAAACAAACAAAAAAGGGATCTGACTTTTCACTCTTTGAGCATGTAATTTTCTTGAAAGCTGGAAAGTTGTATAGAGGCCCTTCTACACCATGGTAGGGGAGTGAGTTTCTCCCCCCTCCCTCCCCAAAACCCTTTTTCTTCAGGAGCTGGAATGTCAGCTTTAGAATTCTACGTTGTGAGCTTTAAGTCATCTGTGGCTGGAAGAGAAGACCGAGCGGTTTGGTGGTGTTTCCTCAGTGTGCTCCATGGCGTCCCACCACAGAGATGCTTGCCGGACCGTGTCCCAGGCCCACACCCCTGGGGTTTGGGCAGGACAAGCCTGAAGCTCTCCCTTCCCAGGCATCTGTTCAAAAGCAGCCTCAGGGCCGGCCCCTGCAGCGGAGCTGTGAGGGGTGTTGTGCATTTGCTGGCGGCATCGTGCTCGCCCCCCATCAGTAGGAGGTTATTACAATTTGGAATGCGTTGGCTGGCCTCTCCACTCCGCAACCATCATGCCATAAAAGAGTTTTTCCTTGAAATATGTGTACCTATGGGGAGTAATTAATCATAAAAGCTTGGGGATTTCAGCTCTCTCATCAAAGCATTGAAGCCGGCGAAAGCTGAGCCTAAAAGCTGTGCTGATTACCCGGGGTAACCTGAGACAAAATCTATGGTTGCCGAGAGATCCTCTGCCCCAGTATATTGTGCAGTATTATAACTGCCTGATCTTCTCTTCCACTGACAATGACCAGTTATTCCTCATTTTCTCTCAAACGCAGCTGGGTTAGAATTTCATTTGCAGAAGGTATTTAGAGCAATTTAGAGACAAATGTCTCTGGTGTTTGCTCGGCACTTCCCCACCGCAGGCTTTGCTGAGCAGTTTTAGTATCAGGAGCTCCATCTAATCTGTTTAATTTTAATAAATCCCTGACTGGGAGAGGGAGAGAAAAAAAGAGAGAGAAACTCTGGACCAAATAATACTTCTTTTGAGTTAGTTGGCTAATAATTACTGCGGAGAGGAAACTGTTTTGTGCAATTACTATTTGTTGTTCCTTTAAAAACAGTGCGAAACAAAACCAATCGATGAGTTAATCCAGCGAAGAGTGCTTGCCCTATGCCATGCCCCGTTCTGGGCTCCGGGGACCCTGCAGAGAAGAGGGCAGACAGCGTCCCTGCCCTCCCCGGGCTTACATTCTAATGGGGAAAGCTAGACAGTTAACCAGCAGGAAAACGAGAGCCATGGTATTTCGAGTGGCAGGTGCCACGGAGAAAAGTAATGCGGGGCGCACGGGGTTGAGGAGCCCCAGTGCTGGGGTGGGAATGGGTTGCACGCCTAGCCAGGGCCGCTCGAGGAGGCCTCTCTGAGAGGGTGGCGCGAGCACATGCCTGAGGGAGATGAGTTTGTCCGTGTGGAGTGGGCACAGTTCCTCCTCGACCCCTAATGTGGGTGAGTCTTTAGAATTTCAGGCAGCAGGAACCCCGAGGGGCCTCCTACCCTTCTTCCTCTGAAGAGAGCTACAGGAGTCTACCCTGAGCCTCAGTCCAGAATCTCTGGACGTAATCACCCATCTCCATTATCCTGTGAAATGCTGCTTCAGTCAGTAATTATCTGTTTCCGAGTTGAATCCCAGTAGGGTAAGTTCTGGCAGGACCTTTTCTGGGCAGAGGATTCCAAGGTTTGATTGGCATCTGGGCAAGAAGAGCCTCTTCGTGAATTTACACTTCACTTTTTGAATTTCCGGCTGTTCCTTGGGTCAGGTGTGCATGGTCCACGGAGTTTGGCACCAGCTCTGATGGGGTGAGGGAGGAGGGACTTTTGCAAAGGAATGAGCCTCTCCCCTGTTCCTAACTGTTTTTGGGAAGGAAAGAGAGTTGGCTGGCTGGTCTGTGGGGGCAGGGAAAGGGTCCTGAGGGGAGGGACCAAGGTTCTGGCATGCTCCCCACGCCTCCCCGCAGGACTGTCCCCACAGGACTGGCTGCAGGGGTGGGTATGGAGCGCCGGCTTTGGGCGAGCTCGCAGCTACTGTAGTCTTGGCTTTTCCTAGCAAATGTCACTTCAGGGAATTGCAGTGCAGCACTGCCTTGAATTATAATCTTGACTTTCTTTTTTTTAATAAACATCTCTTTCCTGAAAAGGCAAATCCAATTTTGTTTTTCTTTTAATATTATTTAATATTTAATATAGAAATTGAGGTCCCTGTAGTGCATGTCAGTTCAGTGGAAAATGAGGGTTACTTTAGGCACATCAGCTGAGTTTGTTTTAATGTGAAACCACAGCCCGGAGCAGGGCTGCAGCCTGCCTCTGTTACTGACAGGTTAAATGTTGTGCTCTCTCATTCGGGGGGCTGGGGAGACTGGGGGCGGGCTAGTGGGCAGTGAATGGGAGAGACAGGCAAGAGCATTGGTTTGTGAAGATCTTCTGTGTCGGTGGGGGCTTTTTTGTTTGTTTTTTGTTTTTTTGAGTTCTCTTTTGGATGCTTCAAAGTCTGAATATGGAGTCATTAATGAGAAACATGAAGTTATTGGAATCATTTATCATTTTCCTTGAAGTTTGTACTGCCATTTTGTGTAATTTACAACATTTCTTTGTTTTATCGAGAATTTTTTGGATGAAAGAGAAAACCAGCTGTTCACCTTCGGAGTATTAGAATAAATGTTTTTGTTTTCCTTCCAACCACTTGATTCTGCAGATGGCACATCAACCGTGTAGTCAGCTGCGCATGAGCATCACTGGACTGTGCGTGGGGTTTAAGCCCTCCTGGAACCGGACTGCGTACAGAGGCAGTTCTCACCAGGCAGGCATCATGTCTGGCCTTTAAGTGGGCTGCAGTCCAGGATGTTAGAGTAGCTTAAAAACAGCAGTAGAATCGGTCCAGAAAGTTAGAGGCTTGGACAGCGTTGTCAATAGGCTTATGTTGATTTGACACCCTATCCAACCACAAAATGTAGGAGGCAGGCTGCTTCCAAACATGTTGGCAGGCTGAGTGTAAGGTGGGTAAAAGTGATGCCTGTTTGGGGGGGGGGGGGGGGAGCGGGGGCGAGGGGAGTAGGTGAGGCGGAGGGGAAGATAGCGTTGTCTGTTAGCTTACTCTAATGTATCTATTGCAAAGCAGGTTTCTAGAAAAACGATGAGCATCATATGCTTCTCTGTATAGTCCTGCATAATGGGGTCTGGGTGGTGTTGGCCGAGACTTTTGCTTATTGTGCCTTTCTCAAGTGTGTAAGTTAAGGGCTATGTTCTTGCTCATCTAATACATAGTCCAGGGGGAAAAGGAAAACCAAACAAACGGGACACATCACCATCCTTTCTCATTCTAAAAGGTGAAACGAGATCTTATCTTTCTTCTGTTCCTGGAAGCGGAATCCCCGGTAGCAAAGCTGCCTCCTTGCTGGAAATGAACTTGAGGAAGAAACCTGATGGTCTCAACCTTGGTAGTGGGGTAGAGGTGAAGGGCTGCTCTCACTGGAGTATTTCAAGGGGGAGTAAATTCTTAACGCAGATTTCAATTTAACTCTCTTTTATTACTTTTCTTTTTTATCATTTACGTCCATTTCATGAGGTAGTTTGCATGTCCTTGAATGGAATCTCGTTACCATGAAAGCTTTTTTAGCATTGATTTCATAACAGTCTTAATTTAATAGCTCCGTCATTACTGAGAAGCTCTGGGAGTGGGGCCCTGGCTTTCCAGGTCACTGACCTTTTAATTACAAACCTTGTTCTGATGGCCAGGTTATCGACTGGACAGCTCCCAGCTTGTGCCCCCAGGATGAGAATGAAAATAACTGTGTTTCCTCCCCCATCTCCAGGAAAAAAAATTGTAACCTCATGTGTTTCTAAAATTAATTTTCTCCTTCAGCTTTACTTTATAATTAATTCTTTAATGTGTCTTAGTGAAGCCAGAAGTCTTTATAACGCTGTTTTTTTCTAGAGCTTGGGTCCAGCAGAGAGCTTGGAGGGGGCAGGGAAGGGAGATCCCATGCTTGGCTGTGGCCCATTTCCTCACCCTCAAAAACTCCTGTGGCTGAGCTGGAAGGAAGGGTATTGGCTCTGTGAGGGGCTGTCTGGCCCTTCTGATTCTTTGTTAATGAGATGTGGATTGTGGCACCAGAGTTTTAGATTCATTCCTGCATTTGCTGGAGTAATTGTGCCTTCTCTGACATGGATGTTTTATTTCTTTTAAAAAAATATATTTTATTTTATTTCTTTATATTTTTTTAAGTCATCTCTACCCCCAAAGTGGGGCTCAAATCCACAGCCCCCAGGTCAAGAGTCGCATGCTCCACAGTCTGATCCCGCCAGGAGCCCCAAAGGTGGACGTTTTAAAAAGGTGCTCCCCTTTTGGGCAAAGATAAGGGTTGGATGATTTTTTTTTTTTTTTTTATTGTCTTACCTGTCAGTCTTAGATGACTGGGAGAAACCAAATACCCTACCTGAGGAGTTGTGCTCATCATGAGCTTGAACTGCATTTGGTGATCTAGGTTCTTTCTCACTGATGATGAATAGGGAAAGAAAAAGGAGAGGATGGTGGCTGGTAAGTAGGGTGTCCACTGGTCCCCGTTTGCCCAACACTGTCCTGGCTTTAACACTGGAATTCCTGTGTCCTGGGATTCCTGTACCCCTTAGGCCTGCACAAACAGGTCACACCCTGGCAGGGCAAGCCTTACCCCTGAGTGCGAACTATCGAGACAGACAAGTGTGGGTTTTTTTGGAAGCTGGAGGAAGAAGTTCACCGGTAATCGGTCCCCAGGTCAAATCCCGCCTGCAGCCAAGTGGCATTTCCTCAAACACTGCCTGCTGTCACTCCCGTAGGCCCTGCCCTGGTGTGGTGTGATCCCGCACAGGGAGCCTCTGGGGCCCCAGGTACAGAGAGTCTCTGGGGCTGGGGCCATGCCCTGCAGGTGAGTAAGGAGCAGGCAGGGCTGTGTATGGCAGCCTCGGGCTTGTTCCTGAGGATGATTGAGCACCTCCATCCATCTGTTGTGAACGGACCATCTTCCTTCCCCGCCAGTCTTGCATCTGCATATCCGTCACCTGCTGTTCTGGACCAGCCTATTCATCACACTGACTGGTGTTCCCCCCATCAATTTTCCTGCTCCCCTTGTTATCCAAACTTGTTTTGAACTCCAGAGATTTTTTTTCAGCATCCAGGATGAGAGCTGCAGCCGCTAGACCGACTGAAGGCCATGGAAATGGGGGCACCATGGCTTCCCTGTCCAGAGGGGGAGCTGGTACACTTGCTACCCCCAAAAGACTGGGTCATTAGGTGCCTACACTTCACCCTGCCCTGGGGGGACCGTGGCCCAGAGGAGCTTGGGGGGAAGAAAACAAAGCTCTTTTGGATTTACCCAGTTGCTTTCAGGTTTTCCCTAAAAATGAAGAATGATTTTTCTTAGCCTTGTGTGTCTGCGACAGTGCTGCAAAGAAACCCAAAGTGACATTGTCATGTATGGTAGTAGTATTTTTGAAGCCTGCCTTCCTTCCTTCCTTCCTTCCTTCCTTCCTTCCTTCCTTCCTTCCTTCCTTCCATTTTTTGGAAAGGTAAGCTATGTATGTGGCTTCAAAAATTCAAACTGTAAAGAAGCATATACAGTGAAAACTAGTCTTCCTTCTGTCTCTTGTTCCCGTCCCCCCACTCATTCTCTTTTACAGAGGATGCTTGTTTATTCAGTTTATGTATCATTCCCAAGATCATCTGTCCATATAAAGGAATGTTAATATTTATTAGTCCTCCCAGAGAAACACAAACAATTTTAAATGCAGTAGTAGCATATTTTACACTTCACCTTTACACCTGACATTACATTTGGGCATTCATTCCACATCAGCACCTACAGATTGGATTCATTCTTCTCAGTGGCTGCGTAGTACTCCAGGATGAGCATGTATCAGAATTTTTTTTAAACCAGTTCCAAATTAGTGGACATTTAGACTGGTTCCTACCTTCTGCCATTTCCGATGATGACCCGGTAAATAGTCTTCTATAGATATCGTTGGCCCTGGGTCTGGCACTAGGTTAATGTAAAAGTGTTTTGGGATCCCTGGGTGGCGCAGTGGTTTGGCGCTTGCCTTTGGCCCAGGGCGCAATCCTGGAGACCCAGGATCGAATCCCACGTCGGGCTCCTGGTACATGGAGCCTGCTTCTCCCTCTGCCTATGTCTCTGCCTCTCTCTCTGTGTGTGACTATCATAAATTAAAAAAAAAAAAAAATTTAAAAAGTGTTTTGCATATGTGAGTAGGCAAGGGTATATTTTTCTTGCTTAAAATTTTGTGAGACTATGAATATAAAGAACATAAAACTGTTTTCTTTTATAAACATGACTATAGGTAGAAAGAAATTAGAGAAAAAAGGCTGCGTAACAAATTGTTAATGCTTAGCACAGATTTGGATTCTGAGGGGACTTTCGGGTCACTGGTTACAAGAAAAATGCTTTCTTTCTAAAAGAATCCTTTTTTAGCCCGTTTTTGAAGGGATATAGGCTCATTAAGTTTAATTTTTGAAAATTCAAATAAACGGAAAGCTTCAGAAACTTAGTTACAATTCGTTCCAAATGAAACAAAGAAATGGTTTCATTTTCTATTGTCATTATTGGACGTTTCATGGGTCCTTGGCCATCGGTCAGGTGGTCGGCCTTTATTCAGTACCTGCTGTTTGTGGAATATTATCACATTAGGCCGTTGCTGAGAGAAAAATGAAGCACCTGTCTTCCACGGCGCAAAAGGCTCATTAAAAGGGGGCAGGGATGGGGGCGGAGTGCTCCGGAACTGTGTCTACACTGAAGGGTGGCAGGGTGGCAGTTAGAAGTTGGTCCTGTCCGACCAGCAGAGACTGGAGTATCAAGCTCACTGGGCTGTGAGTCCCTCGAGGGCAGAGACTGGGTCTCGTTCTTCCCAGCTTCCTCCACGCCCAGCAGAGCCAGCCCCCAGCCCGGGTGAGAGGCTAATGGGAGGGGCTGAGCAAAACAGAACTAGAAGGCACTTTACCAGTACAAGTTGCAGGAGGAGCTCAGCTTTTCTTAAGTCTACACTGCACATACCTGTTCATCTCTGGTGCACCTGTAAGGTGGTTTCAGGGCTGCTGGCCTGAACGCCGTTGCCAAACTAGAGTACAGTGTTTGCATGCAGTCCTTTCTGTCTTTAGCTTTACAGTATCTAGTGAAAATGCGCTTTTCCAGCGACTTAGGTTGACAGAGCTTTCTTAACCGCCCTAACGCAGACATGGAGTGAGCGGCAGGGGGTGTAAATGGTCAGAGGAGAGTGGGGAAGAAAGCGTTGGTGAGAGAGGCTCATGTGGAGGCTCAAGGTGCTGTTAGCTGGATTGGCCTGTGGGCTCCGTAGGAGAAAGAATTAAGGTTGGTGAGATGGGCAGCGAGGGAGGAGGCAGCCTTCGGACTCTGTATTACAAATCACGCTTGACAACATTACTTGAACCAGTTGAAACTGTGACAGTGCTATCGAGGAAGTTAACTCTGGGCTCTATATTTAAACCGAATAGGCCTGGCAGTGGTAGAACCAGCCACAAAGAAGGCACTGCCAAGTCCGTTGTCAAGTGTGGAGGATCTGGACTGGGGAGGTGGCAGCAAAGATGGAAATAAAAATGCCAGCTTAGGGGCGCCTGGGTGTCTGCCTTCAGCTCAGGTCATGCTCTCAGGGTCCTGGGATCAAGCGCCACAGTGGGCCCCCTGCTCAGCGGGGAGCCTGCTTCTCCTCCTCCTAGCTCGTGTGCTGTTGCCATCTCTTACCTCTTTCTCAAATAGATAAAAATCTTAAAAACAAAACAAAACTTTGTGATTTACAAAAGACAGATTAATTTCTTCTTCACCATGGTCTTTTAGTAGGCAAGTTAATAAATATATATTTTTAAAGATTTTATTTATTCATGAGAGACAGAGAGAGAGAGAGAGAGAGGCAGAGACACAAGCAGAGGGAGAAGCAGGCTCCATGCAGGGAGCCCGACGTGGGACTCGATCCCAGGACCCCAGAATTACATCCCGGGCCGAAGGCAGTGGTAAACCGCTGAGCCACCCAGGGATCCCAAGTTAATAAATATTTGTTGAATGAATGAATACATGATTTAACAAATCTCCATTTTACAGATGAGGACACAGAGGCTCAGAAAGATTAAGTAGTGCAAATATGTGGCAGAAGTAGAAGTAGGACCAAGTCTTCCGACTAGAATGCCTTGAACTCTACCATGTACTTTCTGGGAAGGAAGGACAGAGCCACAGACTTTGTAGGAAAAAGAATAAGCCGTTCTCAGTAGTAGATTGGGGGTGTGAGGTGGAGGAGATAGGACGAAAGGTGACTCTTAGGGTGGTTTTGGTGTGTATAGCTGTATAGAGGGATAACTGACATATAATAAACTATACGTATTTAAATTGTGCAAGATTTACGACTTTGACACATATGTAGCTGGGAAACCATCATTGCAGTCACGATAGTGAGCACCCTAATCAGCCCGAAACGTTTCCTCTTGCCTTCCTCCTGCCACACGCCCACACTGCCACTCTGGTTCCCACACAAGCACCAATTTGCTTTCTTTCATATGGATTACTCTGCATTTTCCAGAATTTTATATAAATGGGACTGTATGGTATCTGTACTTTATCTGGCTTTTTTCATATAGCATAATTATTTTGAGCATCATCTACATCATTACATGCATTAGAGCTTCATTCCTTTTTATTGCTGAATAGCATTCCATTGTTTAGATATAGTACAGCTTGTTTATCCATTCACCTGTTGTTGAATACTTGAGTTTCTGCTTTTTAGCTATTAAAAATAAAGCTTCTCTGAATATTTGTGTATAAATCTTGCAGGGACATATGAATCTTTCTCTCTTGAGCAGGTACTGAGGGATGGAATGTCTGGATCATGTGGTGGATCATTTATGTCTAACTCCTGAACAGATTTCCAGACTGTTTTTCAAAATGCTTGTGTCATTGTATGTTCTCCACAGTCGTGTATGAGTGTGCAGGGTTTGGAGCCTGGAAAAGAGGAAGGTGTAGGTATCATATTTGTAATGTTTGTCCAGTGGTAAAGCCACATGGCTTCGGAAGCAGTGTTAGGAGAGACTAAATAGGACGCCTGCGGGGCTCAGTGGTTGAGTGTCTACCTTTGGCTCAGGGTGTGACTCCAGGGTCCTGGGATTGAGTCTTGCATCGGGCTCCCCGCAGGGAGGCTGTTTCTCCCTCTGCCTGCGTCTCTGCCTCTCTGTGTGTCTCTCATGAATAAATAAATAAAATCTTTAAAAAGAAAGAGAGAGAGAGAGACTAAATAATAGGTCATGTGTGGAGTACTCTAGCATGGGAGGTAATAGTGCAAACTGCCTGGTTTGAAATGCTAGCGTCACCACTTTCTAGCTATGTGACTCTGGATAAAATACTGAACCTCACTGTGCTGTGATTTCTTTATTTGTAAAATGGAATTCGAGGTAGCATTTACTACAAAAGGTTCTTGTAAGAGTTAAATGAAAATAAGGTGAAAAGCACTTAGCAGACTGCCTGGCGCTGAAAATAAGGGCTTGGTTGACAATGACCACAGTATGACAGAGTGTATCTTCTTGGAAGGCCTACTCTTAATGGGCTGTAGAGAGTTTGCTGTGATGTCATGTTAAAAAGACAAAGGTGTTGGTATCATAAAGATTCATGTCACAGGAACGTCTAGGAATTTTGAGCAGAGAGGGATTTAATATAGGCAGTTAGGAGCTTGCTCACTCTAGAAAGGGCCAGAGGAGTGGAACCAAGGCCTGGTCTCCAGGAATGACTTTCAGAACATGGAAGGACTGACTGGCCAGGGGAGCCGCTCCGCCCTCCTGTTTCCGTCAGGAAAGTGGGGAATCGGGAGGCTGCCACCGGCACGTTCCAGTTGAAGAGCACGCCCTCGTAGCTGTGACTCAGGGGTCAGGAAGTTGCCGCTGCCCCCACTGCAGCGCGTCCGACATTCATACAAACAGTGACAGGACATTGGAGTGTGAGCTTGGCTTCTGCATCTATAAAAGTGCCCCTTGACGCCCGTGAAGGAGGCCTGAGGTCGGGCCCTGCCATAGGGAACCTAGGTATTTCCGGTGTCCTGCCTGCCGATTGGCCCATGTTGCCACGGTCTAAAGCAACAGGTACAGGTCTGTCACCTCATTTCCACTTTTCATATCACCGGTGAGTGTACCTAAGTCCCATCCAGAACTCTCTCTGCCAAGGAATCTGGGAAGGGCAGCTTTAGTAGCCGGCTTCTCTTACGGAGGAAGGCGCTCCAGGAAGAGGAGTGCTGTCGGAGGAGCCCGTGGAAGAGAAAGACTCACACACACGTATTTGCCCCCAAACAGCGTCTAAGCATCTATTGGTCACAAGCCTCTTTCTTACTGAAGGCTTAACTTGGAATTTTTCAGGCCATTTAGGTAAACGGCCCACAAAATGAGGGAAGCATTCATTTAGCTCCAAAGCTGGCTAATAAAAAAAGTCATCCGAGGGATCCCTGGGTGGCGCAGCGGTTTGGCGCCTGCCTTTGGCCCAGGGCGCGATCCTGGAGACCCGGGATCGAATCCCACGTCGGGCTCCCGGTGCATGGAGCCTGCTTCTCCCTCTGCCTGTGTCTCTGCCTCTCTCTTTCTCTCTCTCTGTGACTATCATAAATAAATAAAAATTAAAAAAAAAAAAAACTATGTTTCTTTTAAAAAAAAAAAAAAAAAAAAAAAAAAAAAAAAAAAGTCATCCGAAAGAGAGTTCATGGTTTCAGTGTTTAAGCAGGTGGCAGCGGTTTAGTTGTAAATCTAAAGTTATTTCATTCAACAAAGAGCAAATTGTATGTATATGTGAAAGAAGGATTTTTTTTTTTTTTTTTAGTCAACTAAAAGCTGTGCCTTTAATTTTTAACAAAAGCTGTGGTGATGTATTTTCTAGTTTGTCCAGGAGATAAATATTGACGTGGTCCTTATCGCCGCTGACTTCGTGAGATGGTTGTAAGAACACTTGTCACTCCTCTCTGGCTCACTTAGGGATGGGAGTTGTAATGAGATTTAGCGGCTGAGGGCGGGCAAGCGGGTTTTCAGCAAAGGGACTGCATGATATGTGGGTTTGTCTGGAAAAGTCGGACGCAGAGACTTCAGAAACTTAAGCTACGGTCCGTCCGACATTAGGCAATCGCTATGATATTTTATGTTGATGGGACTCTGGTTAGAAAGTAACTTGGACTGGCATTCATTAATGTACCAATCCATTGTTATAGTAACATTTTTGAGCCTCTCCTGCTTTGTGTGTGTGTGTGTGTGTGTGTGTGTTAAGAGGATCTGTATTTGTGAAGCATGAGTTAGTGTGCTTTTATTTTAAATTTACTTTTCATTGTAGGCTTGCTAGATTGGTCAGTCGACAGCTTTATCTTCTTCCCATTAGTGATAGTTAAGTAGATGTCGCTCCTAACGGCAGTGGCATGCTGGGGCACCTAGGCTCCTACTTAAAATGAACAACTTAGGACACCTGGTGGCCCAGCAGTTAGGTGCCGGCCTTTGGCTCAGGGGCATGATCCTGGAGTCCTGGGATCAAGTCCCACGTCGGGCTCCTACGTGGAGCCTACTTCTCCCTCTGCCTGTGTCTCTGCCTCTGTCTGTGTCTCTCATGAATGGATAGATAAAAATCTTTTTAAAAAATAATAAAATAAAATAAAATAAAATAAAATAAAATAAAATAAAATAAAATAAAATAAAATAAAATAAAATAAACAACTTGACTACTTTTTCCCTTCCAACTTTCCACAGGCATGTGTCTGGTTTCTAAACCTTTCTAGTAGAAACTAGTCTTCTCAGATGATGCCCCTTTCTTCAGACAGAAGACTTGCGAATGCTCTGGTCTCTTACTGTTAATTATTCTGTTTAGTTTTAAAACCCTTTCGAGCCATCTTTCTGTAATTAGATTGTTGAGGAGATTGTCTACTAAGACGGTGGTCCTTAAATTTTGTGTAGATTTTTAGTTTAAGTGATTGCAGAGGCTTTCATTCATAAAGTTGAAGTTTACCTTATCATGGCATTTCAGGGGAAAAAATCATGACCCTCTGTGATAAATTAAATATCACAACCACACAAATGTCATCTTTTCAATGAAACCTAAAAGTGCAGAGGAACGGGACTCTCGTCCACTCTGTTTTTGGCTTCAAGCTGGATCTGTACTCTCAGCCAACAAGAAAAATATTTTACTACTGACAGGAATAAACCTATGAAGCTAAAGAACAAAGCCATACCCTCTCCTGCTTTGTGAGTCACAAACAGAATTGTCAATTAAATTATTCTAATTGCAAAATTTGGGGTCTTGGCCGAAAGAACACAGGTTGAGTTTGAAGAAGAGGCTGTTAGAAAAATCGGTTTAACTTACAAATGGAGCTAATTTGTACAGAATGTAATTGAAAGAGAATAAATATGGAGATTCATGATGACCTCTTTTGAGTCCATTTCTGATATTTACTTAAATTTTTTTTCAGTCAGAGCCTCTCCGTGAAGCAGTCCTGAAAAGAGCAGACTAAGTATTAAAATAGAACAGAAAATAGTGCAGTTGTGTGCAAGACCTGAATACCTGATTTTGGAAGATTTTTACCATTCATTCATGCATTCATCCCAGCAAATATTTATTGAGCATATTTTTTACAAGGCATTGTGCCGGCCCTAGGACCAAGAATCTCAGGGTTAATAAGACACAGTGTTGTGGGGGTGGAGACAGAAAGGTGAAATGTGCAGAATTGTTGCAGTTAAGCAAGGTGCTTCCAGAGCGGGTAGGTGGGTGGGGAGGTTTGCATCGGGAGGGTTGCGGAAACCAGAGTACAAAGAAACCAGAGTACTCCGTGCTGGCCGAGTGACAGCCAGCTCAAAGACTGCAGGGCAGGAGAGGAGCCTGATTTGATCCAAGAACTCATAGTAAGCATGAGGGAAAAGGAAGAGTGACATCTTACCCAGCTTCCATCTTAGAGATGCCATTGAAAAGAAAAGTTCTGTTGGAGTTTCATATCCCTCAGTCTGTAATTTTTTTGTACCATCAGTGAGCAAGTTCATCCCCGCTCACCAGGCATTCCTAGTGTGCAGTGTGCTGGACGCTATGCTAGGTGCCCGCAGTGAGGACACAAAGGGCCCAGGCCAGTGGAGTACCTGGTGGTGAGACCGTAGAAACGACCAGGGATACGGTTCCTGCAATTAGTTAGCAAGCTCAGGGTGGCTCGATGTCGAGCCTGTAGGATCGCCTCTGGCCTAGGCAGTTTGCACTACAGGTAAAAACGCATTCTCACATATCCTGACTCATTTACTCTTCATTGTGACCCAAATTAGTTCTCAAAAATAGTGCCCATGAGCACAGAGGCTTCGGGCCACCCACAGAATCTGAGGCACGGGCGTCTGTCACCCTGAGCCATCGACGTGCTGCGCACCGCCTGCTGGGACGCCCTCCGGGAAGGGTCCCGGTATTAGCAATGAAATCCGGAGTGACCCATGTAGGTCATTTATTTCATGCACCCCTTTCATTTCTGTTATCAGGAATAGAAGGTGAACGTAATTCTAGTTTTATTTAGTCGGGGAGGCTTTCTGGCTGCCTCCGGGAGGGCTTTCGCCCAGAGAGCTCGTTCTTGCGCTTGAGGAGAGGAAGGGTCGGGGTTGAGGGGGTGGCTGCGTTCCTAAGTGCCAGTGACTGTTGTTCTGTGTGGAGGCTTCCATCAGGACAATAAAGGGTAAATAGGGTGATCTCTGCTCCAGTGGAGAGGTCGAACGGCTACGTTACACAATCTTCTAGAGCATCTTGCAGCAAATACATGGGTTATATTAAAAATTGCAATCATATCATTTTTTATAGTAAATTGCTGACCTTATGCAGTAGAATCAGCTTTATTGAATTTCGCCAAAAATGCGTTTATAATTCTGCCGTACACACATGATATTCATGTCCTTGCTGTCCATGTGGAAATGTCCCTTTTTATGATGTTAAACAAATTAAATCGACTTTCTCCTGAGCCGCCATGCCTCACCTTTAAGATCCACTCTCAGGAGTTGAACCTCAGTGGAGCAGAGCTCGCCCGCCTCGGCTCGGATGTCATTACATTGCGCAGGACCTAGGAAGCCTTGCCCCACTGACACAGATCTGGCTTCGAGACTGTTTCAAGGTGGTTCCAGGGTTGTTAATGTATACCGTGTATACAGCTGAACACTAACAAGGCCTTACCATAATCACTCTGTTTGTTTTGAGGAAATGGTAGGTGTTTGTTTAAAAGCAGTTCGTGATGAATCAAGAGTAGTACACACGTATGGTTAGTTCTCAGCTATTTGCTGGCGAGTATTCATCACAGAAGTTTAATCTTAAATCAGGTCTTTAATTCTCAGTAGCTCTGTCCCCTTTCCAACCAGTGATGGATGTGGGATGCTAACTAGTTTTCATGTCAGTCTCACAACAAACTCAATCAGGAAGTTATAGTGCATGTTTAAGTAAAGAAAACATTTTTAAATTATCTGTTTCTTAGAATCATTGCTCTGAGTTTGTTTCTTTTTTATATGGATTGTTATATATGTCTATCCATGTGTTTGTCTGAATCACTAGTTCCGAGTTTCATACACAGAGACAGTACGATAGAGTGGGAAAATCTGTCCATCCACTCTCTAATTTACTGAATGTCCATTTCCTCCGTGGCAACATCTGTGCCAAGCACTGAAAATGGAGGATTTAATATTAGTGGTCTAGCGAGGTTCTGTGATATACAAACAGGTGTCACACGGGTGTACTTATAGTAGGGGTACTATATATAGGGGGCTATAGTAGGTGTACTTATAGGGGCCCAGAGGAGGAGGTGATCAGTCTTGTGCTGGTGGAGGAGGATCGGAGTGGAGGGGTTAGAAAAGGTGTCATTATAGAGGAGGTTACCCTCATAGGAGTCCCTGAGAGGATTAGTTGTCTCTAGGCTTTGGCGAGCATGCTGACTTTAATCTCTGCAGGGATGGGATGGGAACATTGTCTCTGAGACCAGGAATGGCCTGGATATTTAGGAAACAGACTGGGAAGTTGGAGAGGTAGGCAGGGGTCAGACCTTATGTGTTTGGGTTTTATTACGTGCTCAGTGGTGAAGCTATGAAGAGTTTTATGTAGAATAATATATCCTGTTTGCGTTTTGGAAAGCTCTCTCTGAAGGCAGGGTGGGCAGTGGGGAGTTCACGGCAGTAATTCAGGTGAGAAGTGATGGATGGACAAGGGCAGGTGGTATGGGGTTGGAGAGGGTGGATTAGCGAGGGTGTGAAGTAGAGTCTGCGGGAGTTGGTGGCTGAATGAAATGATGCAAGGAGTGAAGGCGAGGTAGGTGTCTGCACTCACTGCCAAGGTTTTTGGCCTGTGGACCTGGATAGAGAAGAGAGTGGAGAGAGTGCCGGGTGGGGAGTCAGACGACGACGATGTGGTGTCCAGAGGCGGGCCCTGAGGAAGCCCTGGAGCCCCCTGTGGTGTGCTCGGCGCTTACGCTGTTGGCTGCGCCATGGTATGTAAACACCAGACACCAGTTGTGTGGTGTGGGTCTCCTGGCTCTCGTGCCGCTTCCACAGGTGACTGTCAGGCTTGCTCTCTGTGCGGAGAGACCTTGGTAAATGGTTTCACTGACATTTTAAGCTCTCTGAAGAAAGAGAAGATGGTATTTGTGAAGCAAGTGGTCTTTAGTCTGGAAATGGCTTCTCCGTGAGAAGGCTATCACTGCTTTGTGGTGAAGCCGGCCTCTCCTTTCCAAGAAGAGGGTCCCACCAAATCAGACCATGATCATTGTGGGCTGCCACTGAAAATGCTTCTTCCAGAAAGTTCCTCTCTCTCCCTGCCATCTCTCTGTTCCTTATTCTTCCCTGAGTTTGGCCATTTATTTTACTTTTTTATTTGGTCCATTTATGTCTGTATGTATTTCCAGTGATCTACTCATGATGGCCAGTAGGCTCTGCTGATGTGGTCTCCATGGGTGTCAGGGCGTCCCTGCACAGCGTACAACCTGATGCTTACAGCAACCTGACCCTGCATATGCTTTGGTTTTCTGGTAGCAGATGGCCTTCTCCATACCTTAACTCTTAGGGATTGATGAGTCAGAGGGTAAAACGGTTGTGGAGCTAGGGCAGGAAGCCTAAGGCAGGAATGAAGGTGAAAGAGCCCCAGTTGGTGCTGTTAGTGCTCGAAGACTCCGTGGGAGGTCCCGGAGCTCAGTGCAGGTCCCCTGGAGGAGGGCTGGGAAGAGCGTTTCACTTCCTCGGGCTCCTCCTCTGCTGCTGGTCCGACGCCCCCCCCCCAGGCCTAGGCACTCAGCCTCCGCCTGCCCTGCAGCTCCCCCTGGGCCGTGCCTGTGCCTGGGGCAGAGTGCACTTGTTCTGGGGGGAGATTATGATCTGCAGTTTTAAAAAGCATATATGTTAGACACCTTAAGAAAGAAAAAAGTATATGTGAAAGCAAGTTTCTTTCCTGTAGGTGTCTGGCTCAGTTGGCTTTTGTCCAGCCTTTTCAGAGAAAACAGCCTCCTTGTTTGATTTGGGGCTGCTTTAAAGCTGGACGTCTCCAGGATCTGCCCCTCCAGTCCCCTCATTAGTCCCCTGCAGGACGGTTCCTCCGCCCTGCCCTGTCGGGTCTCCCGCTGACCGTGTCTGTCTGGGATGGTCACTGTTGTAGTCCGCTGTGGGGGCTTTTGCCTCTTCCTTCCACCTTCTTTAAATTAAGATTTTTAAACATTTTATTAACAAGAAATGGTCAACGAGTGGTTTGGGTGTTGTATTCCCGTCCATTCGCGTCTGGTAACTTTTCAAGGCATTGACCTGAAGAGCCTCTCTCCTTCCTCCCTCGCTTTGCACGTGGTGGGGGCGGGGGGGGGATGGGGAAATTATGGAGAAAAACATGTTAGAGATGACTTCCAGTGTAAAACGAGAGGGAAAAATCAATGTTTAAGGAAACCCAAAAAAAGCACCTCTCATTATAGTAATTAAATGGCAGCATTTAACCTATCAGAATGTTCTGCATGTGAGAGACAAGCCGAGGAGCTGTGGGTTTGAAATTACAGCTCTAATCCTCAGGGAAGAGAATAGTTAAATAATTTGTTTTCGAGGTGTGAGAGCAGAGCCGGGGAGGCTGTGCGTGTGCCTGGCATGTGCGCGTGCGCGCATGTGTGTGCCCCGTGAGGGTGAGGGGCCGGGTGCCCGTGTTTACCAAGAATCCCCCGGAGGTCGGCATTTATCAGCACCTGTGTGCTGTCAAGAAGAACACAAGCTGCTGTTGCCCGTTCATTAGGCTTCCAGAAGAGTCCGGGTCTCCCTTGGCCGGCGTTGCATCATAGCCGTGGGACTTGCTTCACCCTGGCCCCTGGGACGCTCGGGACAGCCTGGCCGAAGGCCGCGGGCCGCGGGAAGGGACCAAGCGGGATCATTCGAAAGACTGTGTGCGGCCCAGGCTGTCAGGACGACGCGCTCCGACCTGCGGGGCCAGGCGGACGGTCCCCGAGCCCTGGGCCAAGGGCAGGGGCCTCCTCGTCCTCTGCCAGCCCTCAGGGCCGTGGGCAGGGTTGGCCCTGCCGTGAAGCAGCATTGGGGCCTGCGTGAGTGACAGGGATTAGCCGTGTGTCCCGTCTGCCCCATCGGTGCCGTGACCTTGTCTCTCCGCAGCCCTGGCTGGAGGCTGGTGTTGCTAACGCTCTGGCCCTCTGGCCCCTGCTCTGTTTCTCTAGAAATCCCACAGCTCGGCAGCTGCGATCAGAATTCCACAGGATAGGCTGACACACGGCATAGGGCCGCCGTGCACATCTGTCCCCGTGCCCCTCATTAAGGATGAGCTCTTCGGTGACTTGGGGCGGGGGTGCTGACACACGTGTCCCTTCCAGGCTCACAGTCCCACTGGTCGGTATGCGAGCACGAAGGGTTTCTATTATACTAATAAGGAGCCCTGGGGACGCTGGTTACCGTGTGAGGATCGTCGCCTCGGAGGGCCCGAGGCAGTCTGTGCGCTGACCTCATCCTGAGGGAGAGCTGATGAAACGCAGGCTCCCGTGCTGCCTGCTGCGGGGGGGGGGGGGGGGGGGGGGGCAGGGTTGCTGGGTGTTTCTTCTTCTGCTTCATTATTATCAGTCTTGCTTGTCTTTGGGGCATTTCATCAAAACTTGTTCGGTTTTGCTTAAGAACTTTAAAGAGCTGATGAACCTAATGGAAAATTTTCTGTAATAACTCAGTACAGCACCTCACTTTACAGATACCAGCTAATTAATCCTCAGAGCACCCTGGGGACAGTGGAGAGGATCAGAAGGGCAGTGGTGTCTTTTACCTTCCGTTTTATAGACTGAGAAACTGAGGCACCTGGAAGAATCTGTGACTCGGGCCGGATGGGGGCCACACAATCACCTGGGTTTTGCTTCCCCTCCCATCCTTCCCCCTGATCCCCACTTGACACTACATCTGGGACCTAAGTTCATGTTCATAAATACAGATCCCTGTGATCAGTCGTAATTGCTGCTGGAGTCTCTGCCCTTGTTCATTTTAGCCAGTCCCCTTGATGGGCATCTAGATTATTTATGTTTCTTACCAATATAGCAACTCTTCTTTAATGTCCTTGAGAAATAGGCATTTTCTTACTTTTGTGATTACCTTTTTTAGGGTAAAAACCTTAGAGTGGATCTCTGGGTTAGGGAAATGGGCTTGTCTTCGCCTTATTGTGCAGTGCTGACCTGCACTCTGGCAGTCTGTGCCGGTTCCCACGTCAGCAGCTGCCATTGGTGGTGCCCTTGAGCCCGAGCGCGGGCTCCATGTCGTCAGGCACGTCGTCTTCACTGCGTCGTCTTTTGATCAAGCGTAGAACCCGCTATTCAGACACACACACACACACACCTCAAAAGCATAGAAATATTCACCTGCTTCTTTTCTTCTATGGATTTAGTTTTCTTTTATGGAATTTGCTTTGTTGTTAGTAGAGCAACAGGGAGTATAATTTTGTTTTTTCCTAGTGACCAACTCAATTGTTCCAGCACCATTTTTTGGACAGTTCCCACTCATGTCGCATATCACCGTTATCATATATGAAACTCTTAAAGATGCTGATGTGTGATCAAGGATGTTCTGTTCTTGTTCTCAGATGTATATATTGCTTGTTGTTATCTTGATTGTTGTAGATTTGTTACTTTTTTTTTTTTTATCGGTGTAGCCTAAATTGTATTCTTCCTTTGTTCTTTTGAAGAATATTCCTGGGTCTTCTGGCCCTTGTGTCCTTCTCAGCTCCTGTCAGAATCATCGTATCACATTTCCTCCTCTTCTTCTTGATCCCACCCCTCCCCTTCCCACGGCAATCAAAAATAAAATCCTTTTGGGATTTATATTATAATATCCAGTTTAGAAATGGCTTTGAAGAGAATCAGCATCTTTGTGGTGTGCATTTTCCACTCGTGGATGTGGTGTATCTTTCAAGTAAAATATATTCCTCACTAATAAAGTTTGACAGTTCTTGTATTTACACTTTTGGGCCTTTGTTTTCATTATATTTTTAAATTGATCTTTGCTGATATTTAGAAAAGCTATGGATTTTTATGTTTTAAAAATTATCTTACTGTGTTCTTTCTAATAGTCCCAGTTGTTCTTATCTTAGGTACTTTTCTTAGGTTTTCTCAGTAACACATTATGTGAAAATAACATTTTCACTTTCCAGTGTTCTATGACTTTGTTATTATTTTGGCTGTGCCTTCCAGAAGAGGATTAAGTAAGTACATGTGCTTAAGGAGGTAAAATGCTTTTCTTCAAAGCATCAGTTTAGAAATGAAGGGCAGAGGAATATGAAAGAAATAATAATGATCCCTAGACTTTTCACCTGTGTTGGCCATTATGTATTCTTTGGCCAAAATTGTTTGACATACTCATAACAACTTTGTATTAGACTAGAAAGTCAACATTATTTCAGTTTTTTTCAGGTGGGAAAGCTGAAAGACAGTGGACATGATTTCCAAAGTCATTTGGCCAATAGATCAATGACTAGACTCCAGATTGTTGCTCCTTGCGTGAAGCAGAGCCACTGCCTTGGAGAGGGAGAAGGAGGGGCTGGTGGTTAAATAGAGCTGCTGCCACTCACCAGCACTGCCACGGCCCTCCCTGCAGTGTAAAGTCTGGGGAGAAAAGGGCAAGTTTTTGACTTAAAGAGAATGTGAATACTGTAGGACATCTCTACAGAAGTAGAGACCTCTCCATTCTCAGGGATGTGTGCACTAAAGGCAGCTTCTGTGTCATCAGGCTGCTGCTACCCTCACCCCGAGACACATTATGGCAATGGATGGGACATGGAGTCATTTTATTAATGTGTTTTTATTAATTGTGCAGCGCAGGTAAGGGGCACTTGGGCTTCCATTGTCATCAGATGGTAAGATCCGAACTCTGCTTTTAGCTCTTTCCTGCACGGAAACTTTGGGTAGTTCGTTCTTTCTTTCTTTCTTTCTTTCTTTCTTTCTTTCTTTCTTTCTTTCTTTCTTTCATTCATTCATTCATTGAGAGAGATAGCATGAGTGGGAAGAGCGGAGGGAGAGAGAGAATCCCAAGCAGTCTCCATGCTGAGCGCTGGGCCCAATGCAGGGTGCGATCTCACGACCCCAAGATCATGACCTGAGCCAAAACCAACAGCTCAACTGACTTTGCCACCCATGTGCACCTTTAGTTCTTCATTTCTTGTAGGATCAAATCCTGCCTGTGTATACTCTTTCCAACCTGGTTTTATTTATTTATTTTTTTGCCGTTTTTAAATTTTGAACAATTTCAGAACTATAGAAGAATTGAATGGTGCACTGAACATATAGATACCTTTTATCCAGTCTCTCAGTTAACATTTTACCACATTTGCTTTCTCCCTCTCTCTCACTCTCTTCCTACACACATTTTTCTTTCTGTTTTAAAAGTAAGCTGCAGATATCATGATACTTCAACCCCAGTTACATCAGCATGTCACCTAAAATAGGGCGTTCTCTCACATAAGTACACCACATTGTCACACCTAAGAAATTAACACTCATTCTGTAAAATCATCGCATGTTTAGTCCATACTTAAATTTTCCCAGTCCCCAGATTTCTCCTGTACCTTGTCATCAAGGTTCATTCAGGGCATTTCACTGCCAGGTCTCTTCATCAGGAACCATCCTCTTGCCTTTTCTCGTTTTACTTGTCATTGACTGCTTTGAAAAGGTTAGTCAGGTCAGTTTTATAGAATATCATACATACTGGATTTGTCTCATTGTTTCCCCTTGATAAGATTGAAATTAAACATTTTTGGCAAGGATACTTGATAAGCAGTATCGTGTCCTTATTATTGCATCAAGTCAGAAGGTGAGAACTGTTACCTTCTTCCTAATGTGGCGTTAAGTCAATCACTTGGTTTGTCAGGTGGCTACCAGATTTCTCCACTGTAAAGGCACATTTTCTCCTTTGTAAGGAATACGTCAGCTGAGAAGTGCATCTCAAAGAACATGTTCTCTTATTACACAACAACCTATCATTCAGTGGTTTTAGTGACCATTGGAGATCCTTGCTTGAATCAACTATTTTTTTGAGGATTTCAAAAATAGTGACTTTCTAATTTTATTATTTTTTATACATTTATTGTCTAGTATTTTTCTGTAAAGAAGAACTTTCTTATCTTCCCTCTTCTGTCTCTCATTCTTCCTCTTACTTTGAGTATCACCATATACTAAAGAGTATATACTAAAGAGTTCAGAGTGTTATAGTCCCTTTTTATCATATTTCATTTTAATGCTCACATTATTTCAAGTTAGATCAGTGGGTGCCTGTTCAGGTTAGCTCCTGGGTCCCTAGCTTTTCAACACAAATGTCTCGGGTGCACCTGTCTGTGCCTGAAGCCAGGAATTATTTTCCTCAAGTTTCATTTAGTAGGAATGTACTTGGAAGCTGGGATCTACACACTGGTTTTACACACACACGATTTTATTTATATTTATTCACATGGTACATATGTATGTACATATACACAATTGAAGCTGAATATTACAGGGTTTTCCTTAACATCTCTTATTTTGCATTTATATATTACAGTGAAAAACTGGATTCTAACGTTTGATAATGGTTATCTTTTATTGTTTCTAATAAAGAAAAATGGTTTTTAAGTTACAAACTAATATTATTATCAACATTTCTCTTACTGAGGAGTTGAAAAAAGTTTGAGCCATCTTTGCAGATCTTTCTGTCCTTGGATCAGTTTAGCAGTTTTCAAAGTTTTTGATAGACCCCTAGGGCCCCCTGACACCCTCACAGGGAGTCAGATCAAAGTGATTTTCTTTCTTTCTTTTTTATTTCTTTTTTAAAGATTTTATTTATTTAATCATGAGAGACACAGACAGGGAGAAGCAGGCTTCATGCAAAGAGCACGATGTGGGACTGAATCTCGGGATCCCAGGATTACACCCTGAGCCAAAGACAGACTCTCAGCCACTGAGCCACTCAGGTGTCCCGAAAATGACTTTCATAGCCAGCAATAAGACATGATTTCCCCATGTCACTGTGTTGACATCTGCAGTGACAGTGCAGAAGTAATGGTGGGTAAACCTGCTGGCCTCTCACTGTAGTTTTTACTGCTGTGCACTTGCGGCTTTTTTTTTTTTTTTTTTAAGCCATTTCATTGAAGACCGTCCTTGATAAAAGAGTAAAAATGATTAATTTTATTAAAACTTGCCACTTGAGTATGCATCTTTGTAATGTTCATGTGACAAAATAGGAAATCAGCATAAAGCCCTTCTGTGTACGCAGCAGAGTGGTTACCTGAGGAGAAGTTCTTGTGTGATTGGTTGAGTTACAAGCTGAACTGGCTGCTTTTCTCTTGGATATCATTTTTACTTGAGGGAATGACAGAGGAACTGTGATAAAGTCAGACTTTAGTATTTAGAAGACATTTTCTCAAAAAATGAATAAAGTGAGCCTGTTGTTTTGTGGAAAACATACTGACGATATTTGTTGTCAATAATAAAAGTTGAACCTTCAAATGAAATTAGAATTTTGGAAAAACATGTATCCACCACCGTGAACTAGGCAGTTTCCCCGTAGTTAAAGAATTCTGATGAGACCATGGTGATGCTAATGAGCGTGCTGTTTTGATAGCGTATACAAAGTATGTCAACATTTGGAAGCTCTGCATAACTTAGTGAACCAGTATTTCCTGAATGGTCAACACATGATTTTATAAAATTACACAGTGAGTAAAATGTCCAAAGTGCGAGATAGACCAATGGATTTTAATGGAACAGGATATGAAAGTTTCTTGAAATGATTTCAGGTACCACATTGCAGCTGATCCTTAAGAAACTGCTGCTTGTGGAGTTTTGGTGGTATTATCACAGAACAATACCCACAGTTATCTGAGAAAGCTCTTAAAAGACTCCTCTCTTTTTGTACTGTATATTTGTATTTGACTGTATTTTCTTCGTTTGCTTTAACCAAACCAACATATCGCAACAGATGGAATGCAGAAGCAGATATGAGCATCCAGTTGTCTTCTATTAAGCCAGATGCAAAAGAGATTTGCAGAAAAGCTAAATTGTGCTACTCTCCTCACTAACCATTTTTTGTTCTGGAAACTAGTTATTTTTTTTTTTAAGGTTATTTGAGAGAGAGTGTGTGTGAATGTGCATACAAGTGGGGAGAGGGGCAGAGGGCGAGAATCTTCAAGCAGACTCCCCACTGAACATGGAGCCTGATGTCAGTGTCAGTCTCAGGACCCAAGAGATCATGACTTGAGCTGATACTGAGAGTCAGACGCTTAACCTGCTGTGCCACCAAGGAGCCCCTGGTTATGTTTTTTAAAATAAAAATGTTATTCATATTAACACATAATAAATTTCTCAGTTTCGATTTTTTGTAAAGATTTTTTATTTTTAAATAATCTCTACACCCAACACAGAGCTCAAACTCACAACCCTGAGATCAAGAGTCATGCTCTTTTGACTGAGCTAGCCAAGCGCCCCTTCAGTTTTGAATTTTAATTGAAGAATAATTGACATAAAATATTGTATTAGTTTCAGGTGTACAACATAGTGACTTAGCATTTATATACATTATGAAATGGTTGCCAGAATAAGTCTAGTTACTATCTGTCACATACAACATTGTTGTTGTGGGCAGCCCGGGTGGCTCAGCGGTTTAGCGTCTGCCTTCGGCCCAGGGTGTGATCCTGGAGACCCGGGATCGAGTCCCGAGTTGGGCTCCCTGCATGGAGCCTGCTTCTCCCTCTGCCTGTGTCTCTGTCCCTCTCTCTCTCTGTCTCTCATGAATAAATAAATAAAATCTTAAAAAAAAAAAACAAAGTTGTTGCAGTATTATGACTATATCCCTATGCTGTACATTATTATATCCCTATGTCTTATTTATTTTATAACTGGAAGGTTGTACATCTTAATCCCTTCTCCTATTCTGTTCACCTCTCCCCTAACCCTTCCCTCTGGCAGCCGTCAGTTCTCTGTTTCTATTAGTTTATTAATGCTTTATTTTTTAGATTCTGTATATAAATGAAATCAAACGGTATTTGTCTTTGTCTAACTTATTTCACTTAGTCTAACATCCTCTAGGTCCGTCCATGTTATCATAAATGGCAAGATTTCATTCGTTTTTTTAAATATCGTATTGTATATATACCACATTTTCTTTATCCATTCATCTTTTGATAGACACTTAACTTGCCTTAGATCTTGGCTATTATAGATAATGCTGTGGTGAACATAGGAGCGTATATATCTTTTTGAATTAGAGTTTTCATTTTCTTTGGATAAACACCTAGAAGTGGAATTACTAGATTGTAGGATAGTTTTATTTTCAATGTTTTGAGGAACCTCCATACTGTTTTCCATAGTGGTTGCACCAATTTACATTCCCACCAACAGTGCAAGAGGGTTCCATTTTTTCTGTATCTTTGCCAACACTTATTAGTTCATGTCTTTTTGATAACAGCCCTTCCGGTGTGAGGTGATATTTTATTATGGTTTTGATTTGCATTTCTTAGGTGGTTAGTGATGTTGAGCATCTTTTTATGTGCCTGTTGGCCACCTGTATGTCTTCTTTGAAAAAAATGTCTATTTTTAGGTCCTCTGCTCATTTTTAAAAATTGGATTGATTTTTATACTGATTTATATAAATTATTTGTATGTTTATATTGGATATATTGTCTGCAAATATCTTCTCCCATTCAGTAGGTTGTCTTTTTGGTTCCTTAATGGCTTCCTTCGCTGTGTAAAATCTTTTTAGTTTGACATAGTGCCATTTGTTTTTTCTACTTTTGTTGTCCTTCTCTGAGGAGACAGATCTAGAAGAATATTGCTAAGACCAATGTCAAAGAACTTACTGCATGTTTTCTTCTGGGAACTTTATGGTTTCAGGTCTTAATTTAAATCTTTAATCCATTTTGAACTAATTTTTGTTTATGGTGTAAGAAAGTTTCATCTTGGGCAGCCCGGGTGGCTCAGTGGTTTAGTGCCTGCCTTCAGCCCAGGGCATGATCCTGGAGACCTGGGATCTAGTCCCACATCGGGCTCCCTGCATGGAACCTGCTTCTCCCTCTGCCTGTGTCTCTGCCTCTCTCTCTCTCTCTCTCTCTCTGATACCTCATGAATAAATAAATAAATAAAATCTTAAAAAAAATGGGAGATGCATTTTATTAAAAAACAAAAAAAGGGGATCCCTGGGTGGCGCAGCGGTTTAGCACCTGCCTTTGGCCCGGGGCACGATCCTGGAGACCCAGGATCAAATCCCACGTCGGGCTCCCGGTGCATGGAGCCTGCTTCTCCCTCTGCCTATGTCTCTGCCTCTCTCTCTCTGTCACTATCATAAATAAATAAAAATTAAAAAAAAAAGTTTCATCTTTTTACATGTAGCTGTCCAGTTTTCTCAGTACCATTTATTGAAGACTACCTTTTCCCAATTGTATATTCTTATCTTCTTGATTGTAACTAATTGACCATTTATATTGGGCTTATTTCCGGGATCTTTGTTCTGTTCCATTAATCTTTGCATCTGTTTTTGTGCAAGTCCCATACTGTTGATTATTGTAGCTTTGTAGTGTAGTTTGAAATCTAGGAGCATAATATATCCTCCAGCTTATTCTTTCTCAAGATCACTTTAGCTATTTAGGGCCTTTTTGTGGTTCCATACAAATTTTAGGATTATTTGTTCTAGTTCTGTGAAAAATACAAACTGGTGTTTTGATAGGAATTGTATTGAATCTGTAGATTGCTTTGGGTACTATGGATATTTTAACAATATTAATTCTTTTTTTAAAAAAAGGATATTCATTTGTTTGAGAGAGAGAAAAAGAGCACAAGTGGGGTTAGTGGAAGAGGGAGAGGGAGAAGCAGACTCCCCGCTGAGCAGGGAGCCCAATGCAGGGCTTGATCCCAGGATCCTGAGATCATGACCTGAGTTAAAGGCAGACACTTAACTGACTGAGCCACCTAGGTGCCCCCTTAACGATATTAATTCTTAATTCTTCCAATCCATGAACATGGTGTATCTTTCTATTTATTTGTGTTGTCTTCAATTTCTTTTATCAGTGTCATAGTTTTCAGAGTATAGGTCTTTCACCTTCTTGGTTTAATATATTCCTAGATCTTTTATTCTTTTGGATGCAATTATAAATGGGATTGTTTTCTTAATTTCTCTTTCTGGTAGTTATTGATATATAGAAACACGGTAGATTCTGTATATTGATTTTATATCCTGCAGCTTTACTGAATTCATTTATTCTGATAGTTTCTGGACAGAGGCTTTAGGGTTTTCCGTACATAGTATCATGTCATCTACAAATAGTGACAGTTCTACTTCCTCCCTACCAACGTGGATGTTGTCCATTTCTTTCCCTTGCCTAGCCTAATTGCTGTGGTTAGGACTTCCAATTCTGTATTGACTAAAAGAAGCAAGGGTGGGCGTCCTTGTCTTATTCTTGATCTTAGAGGAAAATCTTTTAACTTTTCACTATTGAATATGGTATTTGTTGTGGGTGTTTGTAATATAGGGCTTTTATTATATCGAGGTACATCTCCCTACCTACTTAGTTGAGAGTTTTTATCATAAATGGATGCTAAATTTTTCAAGTGCTTTTTCTGCATCAACTGAGATGATCTGATTTTTTTAAAAAGACTTATTTCAGACAGAGGGAGAAAGAGAGTGAGGGGAGGACCAGAGGGAGAGGGAAAGAAAGAGAATAATCTCCAGCAGACTCTTCGCTGAGGGTAGAGCCCGACATGAGACTTGATCTCACAACCCTGACATCATGACCTGAGCTGAAATCAGAGTCAGACGCTTAACTATCTGAGCCACTCAGGCGCCCCAGATAACCTAATTTTTTTTTAAGATTTTGTTTATTTATTCATGAGACACACATACACAGAGGCAGAGACACAGGCAGAGGGAGAAGCAGGCCCCATGCAGGGAGCCCGATGTAGGACTTTATCCGGGACCTCCAGGATCATGTCCTGGGCCGAAGGCGGGGCTAAACCGCTGAACCACCCGGGCTGCCCGATGACCCGATTTTTATCCTTCATTTTGTTGATGTGATATGTTGTGTTGATTGATTTGTGGATATTGAACCATGCTTGCATCCCTGGATTAAATTCCACATGGTCATGGATTATGATACTCTTAACATATTGCTGAATTCAGTTTTGCAGGTATTTGCACCTATGTTCATCAGGGATATTGGCTTATGTGGGGTTTTTGTTTGTGGTGGATTTATTTTGTTTTGTAGTGTCTTCGTCTAGTTTAGGTATCAGGGTAATGCTGGTTTCATAGAATGAGCATGGAAGCATTTCTTTTTCTTGAGTTTTTTGGACAGTTTGAGAATGATAAATGTTAACTCTTAACGTGTTTGGTAGAATTTACCTGTGAAGCCATCTGGTCATGGACTTTTGTTTGTTGGGAGTTTTTTGATTATTGATTCAATTTCATTACTAGTAATAGTAATAGTAATCCTGTTCATATTTTCTATATTTTCCTGATGAAGATATGAGACTTGAAGTCTCATATCAGTGAGGATCTTTACTGCTTCCCAACATGCCCCTTACAACACTTCCGTTTACTCTCTTCCTCCCTCTTGTGTTGTTGTGGGATTTTTTTTTGTAGTTTAGTACTATATAGATTTATTCAGTACTATATATTTATTTAGTACTATATAGTTATGGTTGTTTTATACAATCAATATTTATTTGTATTTGTTTTTTCCTTTGTTCCTCATAACTTCTTGAATTTCTTTTTATTTTGTTTTTTTAAGATTCTATTTATGTATTTGAGGGAGAGAAAGAAACAGCAAAGCAGGGGTTGGGCAGAGGGAGAGGGAGAAGCAGACTCTTTACTGAGCAGAGAGCCTGACTCAGGGCTCAATCCCAAGACTCTGGGATCATGACCTGAACCAAAGCAGATGCTTAATTGACTAAGCCACACAAGCACCCCTTTCCTGCATTTCTGCCTTCTGTCTAGGATCATTTTCTTCTGTCTGAAGAATTCCTTGAGTGTTTCATTTAGTGTCGGTGTGCTAGTGATGATTGCTCTGGTTTTATGGCTAAAAATGACTTCATTTCTCTTCATTTTTAAAAAGGCTTTCTAATTTTGAAATTATTTTTTTAAAGATTTTACTTATTAGAGAGAAAGCATGTGTGAGCAGGGGGAGGGGCAGAGGGAGAGAGTGTCAAGCAGATGCTGTGCTGAGTGTGGAGCCTGTCATGGGGCTTGATCTCACGACCCTGAGATCATGACCTGAGCCAAAACTAAGAGTTGGTCACTCAACTGACCGAGCCACCCAGTTGTCCCTCCTTAATATATTTTTTTAAAGATTTATTTATTTATTTATGATAGACAGAGAGAGAGAGAGAGGCACAGACACAGGAGGAGGGAGAAGCAGGCTCCACGCCGGGAGCCCGATGCGGGACTCGATCCCGGGACTCCAGGATCACGCCCTGGGCCAAAGGCAGGCGCTAAACCGCTGAGCCACCCAGGGATCCCCCCTCCTTAATATTTTTAAATAAATTGCAATAGTAGCACAATGAGTTCCCATATACCTTTCACCCAGATTCCTCAAATGTTAAGATTTACTTCACTATATATACTCTTTCTCCCCACTTCTCTCACTCTCCCTCCTTCCTTCCCTCCCTCTCTTGGCCTCTCTCTCCCTTCCTATACACATGTGTGTGCATGTATTAGAATCAGGAGAATAGTTTGATAAAGTTCTGTATTAGAATATAGAATTAGAATCAATGCACTTTCTTCAAAATAGAGTCAGTTGTCTTATTATAATGTCGTTTGCAGTAAAAAAGAAATTTCTTTCCTGGTTCGCCATCCAGGCCATAATCATGAGTTGCTTATGACTCCCGTTGTCTCCTTAGCCTCCTCTGACTTGAAACATGAAAGGCTTTGTCCTGACATTCTTGTAGGAGATAGGACAGTCTTGTACCCTGTACATTGGTTTGCATTTCTGGTGTGTCCTGATGGCTAGATTTAGTTCATGCACTTCCGAGTGGGGATACCACTGCAGTGATATACCGTGGTGTTCTCATTGCATCACGGTAGGCGATGTGCGACATCAGTCTGTCCCGCTGGTGTTCCTTTCATTTTGCTCTGCTGGTGTAGGTTGTGTGCCTCCCAATGTTCCTCTACTATAAATTTACTATTTTTCCCCTTTGTAGTTAATAAGTATCTTTTGAGGATATAGTTTGAGATCATGTAAACATCCTATTTTTCATCAACTTGCATCTACTCTTTTTGCCACCCATTAATGATTTTTAATCAGTTCTTGTGAGGATTGCTGAATCTTCATATTAGTTGCCTCAGATCAATTATTATGAGGATTGCTGACTGGTGATTTTCTAATTCTTTCTTTTGAAATATGTTCTTGCTGGTACAGAATTCTAGATTGGCAGCTGTTTTCTTTCAGCACTGTGAAGACGTTATTGTGTTATTTTCTGGCTCCCATTGTTATTTATCAGTCTCATTATTGCTCCTTTGAAGGTAATATGTCTTTTTCTTCCCTAGCTGCTTTTAAGATTTTTCTTTTTATTTTTAAAGCAGTTTTACTGTGATTTGCCTAAGATGGTTTTCTTTATAGTTATCCTGCTTGAGTTTTATAGAGCCTTTGAATATGTGGCTTGATTGCCTTTTGTTAGCTTTATAAAATTATTGACCATTATATCTTTAAATATGCCTTCTGCCTTGCTCTTGTTCAGTTCTCTTTCTTGGACTCCAGTTATAATTATGTTAGGGCGTATTTTCCACGTTCTGTATGTCTTTTATGCTCTATTCTGTGTTGTCCATCCATTTCCTCCTCTTTCTCTTTACTGACCTATCTTCTAGTTAACTAATCCTCTCTTCTGCTGTGTCCAATTTGCTGTTAAACTATCTATTGAGTTCTTAAACATTTTACAATTGTTGAGTTTCTGTTTGATTCCTTTGCATCTACTCTGATTGGTCTCTCTGTGTACCAGTGCCACATTATCTTAGAATATGTTTTATTATCTCTTAGGGTTAATCTTCCCGCATTGTCTTTTCCATTATTCAGAATTTTTTTGACCACTATTATTACTTTCTGTAAAATTTTCAGAATTAGCTTGACTAGTTAGAAAAGAGACATAAGACTATTGATGTTTTAAGTATTAGAATCACATTACATTTATAGATTTGTTTAGGACAGATGAAATCTTTATAATATTGACACTTCCTGTATAAGAATAAGGTACTCCTTTCCAGTTATTCAAGGTTTCTTTAATATCCCCCATTATCTTTATATAGATCTTGCCCATTTACTTTTAAATTTATGTTCTGATATTTTGTCTTTTATTGCTGTTTAGAGTCGTATCTGTTCTTTCATTATATCTTCTATCCAGCCTTTAAATTTATTTTTATTTTTTTTGAAGATTATTTATTTTTGAGAGAGAGAGGGAGAGAGAGGGAGAACATGTGAATGCCCAGGGGAAGAGGCAAAAGGAGATGGAGAGAGAGAATCTCAAGCAGACTCCCTGCTGAGTGCAGAGCCTGATGTGGGGCTTGATCTCATGACCATGAGGTCAAGTCTTTAGCTGAAATCAAAGAGTCAGATGCTTAACCAGTTGAGCCACCCAGGTGCACTTGGCCTTTAAATTTAAAGATGATTTTCATATATAGTTGACCCTTGATCAGTGTGGGCCTTAGGGGTACCACCCCCCCCCCCATCCTGTGCAGTTGAAAATCTGTATAACTTTTGACTACCCCAAAACCTCACTAATAGCCTACTGTTGATTAGAAGCCATACTGATGACATAAACAGTTGATTAATACATATTTTATGTGTTATATATATTATATACTATATTCTTATAATAATAAACTAGAAAAAAGAAAATGTTATTAAGGAAATCATAAGGAAGAGAAATTACATTTCCATTACCGGACCGAAAAACTGCACGTAAGTGGACCCACGCAGTTCAAACTCATGTTGTTCAGAGTCAGTTGTACTAATTTTCAATGTCAATATGAAACTATATGATTTATAAAAGATGCTTTTTCTTTTTTTAGTTGATTCATATTAGTTTTTCTGGTATATCATTTTTCCAGGTAAAAACACATATTGGGAAATCACATTTTACCTATTTTTTATAATGTTTCTGTCTTTTCTTGTCCAGTGGCATCAGTTTATGCCTCTAGAAAAGTGGTAAATAATCTGATGCTTTGTAAATATCTGTGTCCTATTCTTGGCTCTAAATAACATGCATTTATGTTTCCCTGTTAAACATGATGTCAGCTTTGGATAGTGATACTAACCCACGTAAATCTGTCTGTCTGCATCTCCCCAGCCTCCCATCATGTTAAGAAAATATTTATTAGGGGATCCCTGGGCAGCTCAGTGGCTTGGCATCTGCCTTCAGCCCAGGGTGTGATCCTGGAGTCCTGGGATCGAGTCCTGCATCCGGCTTCCTGCATGGGGCCTGCTTCTCTCTCTGCCTGTGTCTCTGCCTCTCTCTCTCTCTCTCTCTCTCTCTCTCTCTCTCAGTCTCTCTGTCTCATGAATAAATAAAATCTTTTTTTTAAGAAAATATTTATTAAGAGTTTTTATTAATATATCATAAAAATATTTATTAAGAGATCCCAGGACTATTTCTGTGGTGGGGCAGGTTGCTGAGTATTTTGTGTACTAATCACTAAATAATCCTCAGAATTTCGGCTGGAGCTGTAAAATTCCCCCTGGTATCACCGAAGACATCAGGTGACTTATTTTTTTCTTGGTGCCATTTGCTCTTCTGCTCTAGTCTGAACTTTCTGCTCTACCTGCTGTGTAGCTGTCATCCCTCTGCCATTATTTTGGGTAGTCCCTTTATCTCTCCCTTCTGATCAGTTTCCTCGTCTGGTTTCTCTGTGTTCTTTCTTGGATTGCTTCTTTGGTTTGGTAGAACAAATCCTTCAGAAGCTTCCTAAGAAGCAGGGGGGGAGTGGGAGAGTAAACATTTTTAGACCAACCATTTCTGAAAATGTTCATAATTTTACCCTCACTTTCCATTTTTAGATTGGCTATATTTAGAATTCTAGATTGGAAATAATGTTGCATCAGAATTTTGAGGGTGGGTACCTTCTATTGTCTTCTAACCTTCCAGTGTTGATGCTGAGAAGTCTGATGCCGTTCAGATCCCTGATCATTTCTTTGTGAACTGTTTGTTTCCCTCTGAAGTGTTTAATTCTTTTCTTTTTTTTTTTTTTTTTAAAGATTTTATTTATTTGAGAGAGAAAATGAGCATGAATTACGGGGAGGAGCAGTGGGAGAGGGAGAAGCTGACTCGCTGCTAAGCAGGGAGCCCAATGTGGGGCTCAATCCCAGGACCCTGGGATCATGACCTGAGCTGAAGGCAGATGTTTAACTCACTGAGCCACCCAGGTGCCCCTGAAAGGTTTACTTCTTTTTTTGGTTTTTTTGTTTGTTTGTTTGTTTGTTTGTTTGTTTGTTTGTTTGTTTTAAAGATTTTATTTATTTATTTGAGAGAGAGGGAGACAGGAGTAGAGGGAAGGGCAGAGGAAGACTCCTCCCTGAGCGGGGAGCCCGATACGGGGCTTGATCCCAGGACCCAGAGGTCATGATCTGAGCTGAAGGCAGATGCTTATTAATCTGCTGAGCCACCCAGGTGTCTTACTTCTTATCATTATTCTATATATTCTGAAATTTCACTGAAATTTTCCCTATGCATTAGGGAGGTTTTCTTCCATTCACTGTGTTCATCATTTGTTGACCCTTTCATTAGAAAACTCATATGCTTTAGCTTTGTGGCATGTTCCTATATTCTTTCTTTAATCATTTTCTCTCCTTTGTGTTCTCTTTTGTTTTCCAAGAATTCCTGTTGGATGTTAGATGTCCTGGTTGATTCTCAGATATATTTTTTAAACTTTTTATTTCCTGTTTTCCATCATTTTGATTTTTTTTGCTCTACTTTGTGGACAGTTCCTTCCAATATTTTATATTGTAATAATTTTATCTTCCAATATTTCTCTTGTGAAAAGATTTTTTTTTCTCAGATCTTTAAGTGACTTCTTTTTTCTCTGAGTGTTCTTTTTTTCTGGCATTCTGTTCTTGTTTCTTGGATGCAGCATCTCTTTTTTTCCCTGAGAATATTATTATTTTTTCCTGTTGTCTAAATAATTTGTTTCCACTCAGTTCTTTTTTTATTATGTTTTCAGGGCTCTGATTTTTGTTTTTGAGATTTCCTTTAAATGTCTGGCAGTCAAAAAAAGAAAAATGTCTGGCAGTCTTTTGCTGTCTAACATTTAAGACAGAGGCTGTAAAAAGACTAATTGGAAGGTCCCTGGGCATGAATCCTTTTTAGCATGTTAATATAGAATGAGTTAAAATAAAAATCAGAGCGAGGTGTTCAAACTGCCATGTGTCCAGCTGGAAGTCTCCTTTAAAAAGGGATTTCAAGAGCAATTTTGATTATACAAAATTTTTACTGTATTATACATAACTAAAATCTCTGGCTATGATGTGATTTCATTTTATGTCCAATAAATCAACAGTAATTGCTTTTGGATGACAGGCTGCAGGTGATTTTTCTCATTTGGCTTCTTTCAGTTTTTCTCTGTTAAAACAGTTGTTTTCAGTTTTGGAATATTACTTTCATGATCAGAAAAATATCAAAAGCAGTGGGTGTTCTCCATTTTCCTTCCCTTAAACATCATCAGTCTGTAGGATATTTGGAAAAATTGAAGCAGAACATGGAGTTTAATTAATTTAGTGCAATCAGGTGGCTAGATACTGGACACAAGTTAAGGATTTTATTCAGCTGTTTCCTCAGACCAAGAATCTTCTGAAATTAAGAGTTGACATAGCCAACTTGTTAAACTGCTCACTAGATTCCACGAGGACAAGAGTGGTATCTTTCTTGTTTACTGATTGGTCTTCAGCTCCAACACAGTGTCTGATTTAGTAGGCTCTCTGCTATATATGTTGATGGATAAATAAGTTAACAAAATGTGCCATTGCTCCAAAAAATGGTTTTGGAATAACCAGATACTCATGTGAAAAAATCAACTTTGACTCTTACCTCACAATATACATAAACAATAAAGGTAAATCTATGAAGTTTCTAGAAAAACACAGAAGAGTATCTTCATACTCTTTAGGTAAGCAAAGATTTCTTATTTAGGCTGTGAAACCTACTACCATATAAAGAAAAAAAAAAAAGGGCTACATCAAAAGTAAAAACTTCTGGGATGCCTGGGTGGCTCAGCGGTTGAGTGTTTGACTTTGACTCAGGACCTGATCCCAGGGTCTGGGATCGAGTCCCACATCGGGCGCCCTGCATGGAGCCTGCTTTTCCCTCTGCCTGTGTCTCTGGCTCTCTCCCTCTGTGTCTCTCATGAATAAGTAAATAATAATAATTTAAAAAGTAAAAACTTCTGTTCATGAAGCAATAACGGAGCGAGAGGACAAACAATATTTCTGGAAAAAGTTACTCATGATATATGTATTCGACAGAGGTCTCATATTTAGAATGTATAAAGAGCTCCTACAAATCAGTAAGAAAAAGTCAAATAACCTAATTTTAAAAAGTGTTCAAAAGTGGCACCTGGGTGCAAAGTCCATTAATTGTCTGGCTCTTGATTTCAGCTCAGATCATGATCTCAGGGTCATGAAATTGAGCCCTGCAATAGATCAGGTTCCATGCTCAGCATGGAATCTGCTTGATTCCTTCCCCCGCCCCACCCCCATCGCTTGTGCTCACTCATGTGCTCTCTCTCCCTCAAATAAATAAAAACTTAAAAAAAAAAAGTGTTCAGAAGGTTAAAGAGCATTTCCAAATGGTTGATGAGCATATAAAAAAGATGCCTATATCATTACTTATTGGGGTAATATACAAAACTGCAGCAAGTCACCATTATACACCCACAAGAATGACTAAAATTTTAAAAACTGAGAATACTAAGTGTTAACATGAATGTGGAGCAGCTGTAACCCTCCCATACATTGCCAGTGGGAGTGCGGTTACTTTGAAAAAAACTGTCACTTCCCATTAAAGTTAGATATATCCTTATTCTGTGACCTAGCAATTCCAGTACTAGGTATAGACCCAAAGGAAATCTTCATGAAGAGACATGTACCTAAATTTATGTAGCAGTTTTAATTTTTATTTTTTTTATTTTTTTTTAAATTTTTATTTATTTAGGATAGTCACACACACAGAGAGAGAGAGAGAGAGAGAGAGAGGCAGAGGGAGAAGCAGGCTCCATGCACTGGGAGCCCGACGTGGGATTCGATCCTGGATATCCAGGATCGCGCCCTGGGCCAAAGGCAGGCGCCAAACCACTGCGCCACCCAGGGATCCCAGTTTTAATTTTTATTAAAAATAGCCCAAACTCAGCCCAGGTGGCTCAGTGGTTTAGCGCGGCCTTCAACTCAGGGTGTGGTCCTGGAGACCCAGGATCGAGTCCCACGTCAGGCTCCCTGCAGGGAACCTGCTTCTCCCTCTGCCTATGTCTGTACCTCTGTGTTCTGTGTGTGTGTGTGTGTGTGTGTGTGTGTGTGTGTGTCTCATGAATAAATAAATAAAATCTTAAAAAAAAATAGCCCAAACTTGGGAGGAAATGTCCATCAACAGAATAATGGGTAATTTGTGATATAAACACATAACAGAATATTACACAGAAAGAAAAAAAGGATCAGTTATTGCTTTGTGCCGCCAAATGGATGAATCCTAAAGAATTTTGTCAAAGAAGTCAGATGTAAAAGAATACATATCATTTTTCTGAAATTCCAGAACAGGGAAGACCAGTATTAAGGATCAGAGTAATAGCATTGCCTTGAGGAATGTGTAGATGGGAAGGGCTGCCTTTTGGTGTAGTAGAATATTTCTGGGTCTCCATCTGAGTAGTGGTTACACAATATATGCATATGTACAAATTCTTCAAGTTGTGTACATAAGATTAACTAGTATATTATCTCTCAATTTAGAAAAAAAACAGGACTCATTCTTATTAGACTAGAGGAAAATAGAATTTGGAACTTTGCATTCAGAGGGAAGAAAAGATGATCAGATCGACAAAGGTCAGGAAAGGAAAAACAAAAACTATAAAACTAGAGGCAGTGAATATAATAAATATTCATGCATTAAAACAATTCCTTTTTAAACAACAGATTCCAGACCCACTACAACCTGACGGAAAAAAGGGCCAGTTTTATGCTGTTTACAGGAGAAACATCTGAAATGAAACAACATAGGAAAATTTAAAATGAGCAATGGGCCGTATGTAGTGAGCAAACACAATCCAAAAGAAGCAGAATTGGCAGTATTCATATTTGCGGATTAGAAATTCCAAGTTAGAAAATATTAGAAAGAATTGTCAGTTTATACCATTACAAAGTTCACTCCACCCAGAAGGCATAATAATCATGTAACTTAATGTACTTGAAAACATTTTATAAAACTATATAAAGCAAAAGCTATTAGACATACAAGAATTTAAAATCATGTAGCTGAAGATATTAACATATTTCAGAATTTAACATATCAACGGTCACAAAATAAATAAGAATGTGAAATAATCACAATGAATAAACTTGTGTGGTATATAAATATATAGAATTTTATACCCACCAAACGGAATATTTAATTTTTCAGTACCTATAGTACATTTATAAAAAGTTAGGTAAATTGACCACAAAAAAAATCTCAAAGTCGAAAGGCAGAAATCACATAGCACCCCTTTCTCTGACTAGAAGACAGTGAAAGTAGAATTTACAATAAGAAGACCTGCAAGAAACTTTGGCCACTTGGAAAATTTAAAACATTCTTCTACAGAATTCCCTTCATGTACTTTGGATTTTTCTGACATTCTTCTTTTAGTTTCTTGATATGAGTATTTAATTTCTTTTCTTTCTTAATTTTATTTTTTTATTTCTTTTTCTTTCTTAATGTAAAAAATATATTTTATTTACTTATTTGACAGAGAGAGAGAGAACACAAGCAGGGGAAGCAGGAGAGGGAGAAGCAGGCTCCCTGTTGAGCAGGGAGCCTGACTCAGGGCTCGATCCCAGGACCCTGGGATCATGACCTGAGCTGAAGGGACTCTACCAACTGAACCACTCAGGTGCCCCTTAATTTTTATTTTAGGAATTAGAAAAACAACAACAACAACAACAACAACAAAAAAAACACAAAAAAAAACAGAGAAGTCTGGTATTCCCTCAAAATACATTCCTGAAATGAGGAAGTATTGAACATAGGGTATGATTTTATTGACTCTGGATACACAGCAGTAGTTTTCCACATATTTTTACCAATTCCTTCACCAGAGTCTGAGAGTATCCTTCTTAATATACTAAATGTGTCTGTTCCCTAAAAAACAACAAAACAGGAACAAGACCACTTTCTCAGATTACTTTCATTTGCATTTATTTGATTAATAGCACAGTTGAACTTTTAAAATATGTTTATTTCTTCTCAGAAATGTTTATTCAATCCTTTATTTTCTGCTGGGATATTAGTGCTTTACTTATTGATTTTTAAATGCCCTTTATATATTAAGAATATTAATTCTTTGTCATGTTTGCAAACATTTTCCCCATTGTTCCTTGCCTTTTATGTTTTTTAATATATAAAAGTGATTATTTTCATATAATCAAATCTATCAATCTTCTAATAACTTCTCTATTATTTTTATGAAAGAGATTCCTTCCCCATAATTATTAAATAATAATAATTATAGTAACAACAACAGCAACAGCTAACATTTATTGAGGGGTGATTATGTGTCAGGCAGTGGGCTAAGTGGCTTTATTTAATCACAAGAACCCTGTGAGGTGGGTATTTTTTTTATTATCTTCTTGCATTTGAGAAAGAAACTAATGAGAGAGGTTCAGTAGTTTATCCACAAACACCAAAACAGCAATAAGTTAAATATTCACACACATTTTATTCTAGTATGTGGGTTTGTATTTTTATATTTAACTCTTTGATTCCTGAATTTAATGAAATGATATGAAGTGACACTCTTTTCAAACATCAGTTTTCCTAAAACTGTTCTTCAAATAGTCTTTTCCTATTTGTTTGTTTTGCTTCCTTTATTATATATTAAATTTTAGTATATAACAAAGTCTCTTTCAGGAATATCTATTGTATTTATTAACCTATGCACTCTTGCACAATTGCCACAATGTTTTAATTTCTGTATCTTTATCATCAGTATTAATATGTATAAGAACAAAATTCACTCCCATCATTTTTCTTTTTCAAAGACATTCTGAGGGGGTGCCTGGGTGGCTCAGTTGGTTAAGTGTCTAACTCTTGATTTCAGCTCAGGTCATGATCCCAGGGTCGTGGGATCCAGCCACATCCTCAGCAGGGAGTCTGCTCGAGATTTTCTCTCTCCCTCTCCCTTGCTTGCACATGCACATACTGTCTCTCTCCAATATAAATCTTTTTTAAAAACCCCAAACAGAGATGCCTGGGTGGCTCAGCGGTTGAGCATCTGACTTCGGCCCAGGGCGTGATCCTGGAGTCCGGGGATCGAGTCCCACGTTGGGCTCCTTGCGTGGAGCCTGCTTCTCCCTCTGCCTGTGTCTCTGCCTTCTCTCTGTGTGTGTCTCTCATGAATAAATAAATAAAATCTTAAAAAACAAAAACAAAAACCTAAACATTCTGAGTTAGAGTTCTGGCTTTTAGTAATAACCAAGTAGCTTGTATCAGAATAACATTCTCACCAATAACAGATATAAGTTCTGGACAAAATATTTTGAAAATGTTGTTTGAAGGCACAAGAAAGCAACCAAATGCAACCAGAAAATGGAGTGTTTTTGATTCTTGAGAGAAGGAACAACTCTGAGTGAGAACCAAGTCTTACGACTTTTTGCTTGAGGGATTTCCAGTCCATCGGGTTCTAGCAAATAGAAGTTAAACAAGAAGCTGCCAACATGTTTGTTTGAAGAATTGGGGGATGGATTTCAAGGATGCCAGAGTGGCTAGAACTTGAAATAGAAGTTGCAGGAAGAAGAAAACTTTGGAGGGAGTAACCCCAGCCTGCATATAAATGCTCTTCAAATTCTAGGCTATCTCCTGAACTGCCCACATACAGGGCAGGTGTCACAGGTTTCAGGCTGATTTCAGCAGCCACCTACTGTGGAAAAGGCAGCATTTAGAGCTTGAGCCTTATCAAGTTAGGGAGTCTTGGTAAACCCCTTGGACTTTCATTTGAATCCCCAGAAGGAACACCCATTAGGAGGAGAAGTAGGAAATGCCTACAACTGTGGCATTTTCCCTAGGATTAAGTGCAGAAAAGAAAGAAAGTATAAAATGGCCTGCCCCAGATTAGGGTGATCTGCCAGTAATTTGACTACCTACTGGGACAAAACTCAGTTCTTCAGAAGGAGACAGCAGGACCCACAGCCTCTAAAACCTATCATCCATAATGCCCAGTATAAAATAAAAACTTTTCTAGACATGTGAAGATGAGCACACAAGAACCTGTGACCCTTACTTGAAGTGAAAATCAATAGAAATAGGCTCAAACAAAAGACAACCACTTTAAAATAACTGAAAAAATATATCGAAAGAATGTATGTGAAAAATATGAGTGAAAGGATGAAGAGGTGTGGAGTGTCTTAAAGATATGGAAGCTATAAAAAAGAACCAAGTGAAATCTTAGGACTGAAAAAGATTAAACCTGCCACTGAAATTTCACTGGATGGGATTAATAGCCAATTTGGCGTGAGAGAAGAAAGGATCAGCAATCTTGAAAACAGGTCAGTAGAAATCATCCAAACTAAAGTACAAAGTGGGTGGGGGGATTGAAAAAACAGGACCAGAGCTTCACTGATCAAGTTGCCTAACATTCAGGTAATCACAGTCCCAAAATCTGAGAAAATTGAGACATAAAACATATTTGAAGAAGTGTTGGCTGAAAAACTTCCAGTTTTGATTACAGCATGCACACACACAGCAACCAGGAAGCGTGGCTGACCTCAAGCAGGATAAATACAGAGAAAATTACATCTATTATATTATAGTGAAGCTGCTGGATACTAAAGACAAGAAAAGGGAACAGTCATCAGTCTGATGGCTGAGTTACAGTCGGAAGCCGGTTAGCCCACGAGGTAGTGGAAGAACATCTTCAAAACACGGAAAGAAAAGACTGTCAACCTAGAATTCTATACACAGTAAAAATACCCATCAAATATGAAGAAATAACTGTTTCTCGGCAAAAGCTGAGAGAGACTGCTGTCAGCATAATAAATATCAAGGGAAGATCTTCATACTGAAGAGAAAATGATACCAGTGGAAATTTGGGTCCTCAGATGGATAAAGAGCATGGGGAATGTGAAATTTGTGGGTGAATATAAAATACTATTTTTATTTTTATTCTTAAATTTTGTAAAAGTTGTCTAAAGCAATAATAAGATGTTTTTTGGATTTATAACACATACATATATACGTAAATGTGATGAACATTAGAACAACAACACAAAAGGCACAAGGGGGGTGTAACTGAAGTTGATTTTTAGTAAAACATGTCAGTATGTACACTATAGGCAGATATAATGATATGTATCATTTTAAGGTCCTTAATATGTGAAGTGGTATAACATTAATTCACAGTAGATTCTGACGAGTTAAGGAAGCATACTGAAATCCCTAGAGGAGGTAGTCTAAATAAAATACAAAGAAGTATATTTAAATGTCCAGAAGAGGAGACCGAATGAACTCCCAAACATTCCTTATTATTCTCACTTGTACATTTTTATGTGCTTTTGCAAGGTAAACTTTTGGAACTTTTGAAAAAATAAAGAAAGATTGGAATTTCTATTGGATCAAATCTTTCAAAATAATTTGAAAGTCTGTTCCATTTATTTCACCATTCTTATTTCTCTTGCAAGGTTTCTTTATATAGATCTAATATATTTAAAGATTTTTCATAGTAATTTTGTGTTTCTTGTGACTACTGTGAAAGGAATTTTTCTTTTTTTTTTTTAATTGTTGCTGGTACATAGGAATGCATTTGAATTTTTTTAAGTATAACAAATCTAGCCATTTCATTAAACATTTTTTGAATTGATTTTTCTGGATATGTTATCCTATTATCTACAACTGATTATTTTTTGATATTTTTTCCAATTCTTAAATATTTTATGTCCTGCCTTATTGCATGGGATGGAACTTCAAAAATAACGTTATATGTTGATTGTGGCAGTGGTAATGAGTTTTATGGTAAAACATGATTTTAAAGAGAGAAAAAATAGATTGTCCCCAAGTGTTACAAATATATCTTTCAGCTATTAACAGTCTGCAGTCTGTTAAATTTAAGTTTGCTTTTATTCACATTTATTCACAAGTTGAACAAGTGTTCAGTGAATGCCCACTACAAGTTGATCCATAGGTTAGGCTTAGGGGATACAGCAGTGAATAAGACAGTAAAAGTTAAACAACATTAGAATCCTTAGAAGACCGTTCAAGACAAAAGGAAGGTTACAAAGCTATCTAAGTTTGGCAACCAGGGGAATATCGTATAGATGGCAATCACCACGGACAAGTGTCTGCCTGGGGTGACCAGAGAAAGCTCTAATGGTGGGAGAGAGCCCAGGACAAGGGACAAGGTAGGAGTAGGACTGGAAGGAGTCTGCAGTGGGTGGAGCATCAGGGTAGAGTGAGGAGTGCAAGGCCCGTCGGGCTAGTGCAGGGTGAATATATGGCTACTGTTTTACACTCACCTCTGGGGCTCCTCGGAGGTTCTAAAGAGATGTTTCAGGGGCAAAGAGGGATCAAGAAGGTGGGACTCTGTGTTTGCTCCATGCGCCAGGTATCTCTCCCCAAACCTAAGCAGCTGTTTTGCATATTAAGTTCCATTTATTTATTTATTCCTTCTACACAATTTTGTTGAACACTTACCAGTGCCAGTAGAATCAAAGCAGTATTCTAGTTGCTGGGAGTATAGCAGTGAGTAAAATAGTCCCCAGGCTCTACCTCAGCTTATATTGTAGTGGTGGTGAGGAAAGGAGATCGTTAGGGCAATAAAATGGAACCATAATATAAGTGGAATAAGAGCAATAGAGAGTTCTTGGAAGGTTGCAATTTTAAGTGGAATGGTCTGGAAAGTCTCCACCAAGTTGACATTTAAGCAAAAACTTGAAGAAAATGAGGAAGCAAGCCATGCAAATTTCTGGGCAGAAAGAGTTCTAGGAAAAGGGAACCACCTGTACAAAAGCCTGAAGAGGGAGCATGTTTGGCAAATTCTAGGAACAGAAAGGAGGCCAGAGTGCAGGCAAGGTAGAGCGCAGTGAGAGCTGAGATCGCAGCATTGACAGGAGGTGAGGTCGTATACAGCAGTGTTGATCCACGTGAGGGCTTTGGTTTTACTTTTAATAAAATGGGAGACCATCATAGGGTTTAAGCAGAGGACTCACATAATCTGACTTAAGCTTTTTCAGGATCACCTTGGCTGCCATGTTAAGAGTAGACAGTTGGAGAACAATGATGGAAACTGGGAGAGCAGTCAGATGATAAGTTCCCAGTCACATCCCTTGGCTAACGTAACGTATGACCGTAAATCCAGCAGAATATCCTGATCTGTTGGATCTGAAGTCTGAAAGAGAAGCAGAAGTTAAAGATGGCTCTAAGGGTTTTGACCTTGTGACTAGAAGGATGGAGTTGGCATTAATCTTGGTGGGGCAAGATGAGGAGCTCAGTGTTAGACACAGTAGGTTTGGGGTCTCTATCAGGGAGACGAGTGGAGATCCCAAGTGGGCAGACGGGTTAGTGTGAATCAAGTACAGAGGGGAGGTCTCAGCTACAGATACAAATTTAAACAACGGGGATCCGTGGGTGGCGCAGCGGTTTGGCGCCTGCCTTTGGCCCAGGGCGCGATCCTGGAGACCCGGGATCGAATCCCACGTCGGGCTCCCGGTGCATGGAGCCTGCTTCTCCCTCTGCCTGTGTCTCTGCCTCTCTCTCTCTCTCTGTATGACTATCATAAATAAATAAAAAATATATTTAAAAAAATTTAAACAACGTTAACTTCTTGATTTTGCTAATTGTATTGTGGTTATATATGAGCATAGGCTCCCTGCCCAAGAATTAGGAAATAAATACTGAAATACTTAGGGGAAAGAACTTAATCTTAACTGTAACTTAATCTTAAACAGTTTGGGGAAAATATATAGATAGATTGATAGAGTAAATAATAAAGCAAATTTAGCATTTAAAGAATCTGGGTGGAAGATATATAAGAAGTCTTTGTACTATTCTTGCACCTCTTCTGTAAGCCTGAAATTATTTCACAATAGAACACTTTTTAAAAGTGAAGTAAAAATATAGACATTTCAGATAAACAAAACTGAGGGAATTCTTTGCTGGCACACCTGCACTGAAAGGAACTAATGGGGTTTTCAGGCAGAAAGAAAATGATCTTACCTGAAGACACAGAAATGCAGACAGGCAAAGGGAAGGGACAAATAGAAATGGAGATTGGCTGTGTAAAATAACAATGTCTTGTGGGGTTTATTTTATTTTTTTTAGATTTTATTTATTTATTCATGAGAGACGCAGAGAGAGGCAGAGGGAGAAGCAGGCTCCCTGTGGGGAACCTGATGCAGGACTCGATCACGGGACTCCAGGATCACACCCTGGGCCTAAGGCAGGTGCTAAACCGCTGAGCCACCCCGGGATCCCCTCTTGTGGGGTTTAAAACATCTATAATTGGGACACCTAGGTAGCTCAGTGATCCCAGAATCCTGGGGTTGAGTCCCACATTGTGCTCCCTGCATGGAGCCTGCTTCTCCCTCTGCCTGTGTCTCTGCCTCTCTCTCTCTGTGTCTCTCATGGATAAATAAAATCTTTAAAAAAAAATTAAGAAAGCACTTAAAATTTTTAAAAAAACATGTATAATTGAGATGTATGATGATAACACAGGCAGAAGGATGGATGAAGTGTTGGAATTATTGGCAAAATGGTAACATTTCTCATTTCTGTGAAATGATAGTCAAGGGTGTGTTGTGGTATCTAGGGCATCAGTTCTCAGACATTTCCAACCTAGAACCCCTTTCACTCTTAAAAATCGAGGATTCCCCCATTAGGCAAACACAACGGTAATTATCATTGCAGACACACAGTCCACTGATAGATGCTGAAATTAGAGGTGGAAGTTTGAGAGTCTCTCCTCCAAGCTGTTTTATAACTACAAAAGGAAAGTTAGTAACACTACAGTGAAGAAATCCGTCAAAAGCCACCTTGACTACAAGCCAATGGAGGGGAAAGCTGAATTAAAAAGTTGGCAAGAAGAGAAAGGAGGGCATTAAACAGATCAAAAGGAAAACAAATTGTGAGATGAAAGAAATAAACCCCCAAATTTCAGTAGTCATGTTAAATGTAAATAGACTAACTACTCCATTAAAAGCAAAGTTTGTCAAGATTAGATTTTATTAAAAAAAAAAATCTAACCCCCATTCAGTGCTGCTTACAGCAAACACAGCTTTAATGAAAAGACACATAGGATTAAGAGTTAAACAATGGGAAAAGATACTACACAAACACTAACCAAAAGAAACCATGTACTGATATCAGACAAGATGGACTTACGAGTGGAGTGAGATTTCAGAATGATCAATCACCAGGAAGATTTGACCTTTCTAAGTATGTATATACCAAATAGCATCACTTCATTATGCAAAAGCAAAAATGGACAGAACTGAAGGAGAACTAGACAGATCTGCTATCACAAGGGAAAGTTTTAAAACCTCTTTCTTAATAATTGATTGTACAGACAGACAGCAATGAAGTTTCTAACAGCACAGTTAACAAACTTAGGATAGTTTGTTACACACACAGTGCCTGTGTATATAAAACAGTGTGTATCTACACACACTGCACCAAACCAAACCAAGACACTAAATATGCAAAAAGACGTTCAACCTCATTAGTCTTCAGAGAAATGCAAATTAAGTTCAGAATGAGATGATCACACCCACCAGAATGGCCAAGATGGAAAACCCCTGGACTTTGGTGTTGGCTGTGGAACAGCTGGAAGTCTCCAGCACTCCTGGTGTGAGTGTAAATCGGCCTGACCACCTCGGAACGCTGACAGTGTCTGCTCGACTGAGAATACGCACACCCCATGTGATCCGGCAGTTCCCCCGAAGTCTGCGTGTAAAAATGTGATCAGCAGCACTGCTGTGGGACAAACGGATAAACTGCAGCTCGGGCTTGTCCTGTGGAGGCGACTCTGGGCAGTCAGGGCGGGCGGAGCGTGGCGCGTCCCCACAGGCGCGTCCCACAGGCCTGTCCTGAGCAGCGGCAGGAGTCCTGTGAGAGCCTTTCTGCTCTCTGCAGCGTCCCTTTCTGCGTAGTTCAAAACAGACCCAGTTCCTCCTTGGCGGTAGAGGATAAGTGGTGACGAGGACACAGGAGGGCTGTTGCCGGAGGCTCTTGCTTTATTATTTTTTTAAAAAAATCTGGGTGGTATCCACAAGGATATTTAAACCGTGTGAAAATATGTCAAGCCGTGTGCTTACTCTGTGTGCTCGTGGCGGCCCGGGGGGCTCAGCGGTTTAGCCGCCTTCAGCCCAGGGCCTGGGCCTGGAGTCCAGGGATCGAGTCCTGCGTCGGGCTCCTGCATGGAGCCTGCTGCTCCCTCCTCCTGTGTCTCTGCCTCTCTCTCTCTCTCTCTCTCTCTCTGTCTCTCATGAATAAATAAAAATTTTTATTAATTAAATAAAAAATAAAATGTGTGCTCTTCTATATATTTGTTGAACGCCAGCAGATGTACTTAAAACTACAATAAGGCCATTCTTTTATCTTTCAGGATGACAAAGAAAAATCTTGGTAGCATCAGGAGGGCAGGTTGTGGAAACACACACACCGGTGGGAAGTGAGTGGAAACCATTCCGAGGAGGGAGGGTTAGTCAGTGTTTATCAAAATTAAAACTGCACATATCTGGGCCCACTCCCGGGGACAACTCGCACATGTACGAATGGCACATACAAGGACTTGTTTTGGGGCTCTGTGATACGCGTTCTGTAGGGGACGAGTTAAATAAATTATGGCATGTCCACAAAATGGAATGCCTGATAGCCACTAAGGAGAATGAGAGAGTGGTACAGGTACTAATAAGGAATGCTCTCTAAAGATCAATGAATTAGGGATGCCTGGGTGGCTCAGCAGTTGAGCATCTGCCTTCGGCTCAGAGAGTGATCCCGGGGTACTGGGATTGAGTCCCACATTAGGTTCCCTGTAGGGAACCTGCTTCTCCTTCTGCCTTTGTCTCTGTCTCTCTCTCTCTCTCTGTATTTCTCGTGAATAAATAAATAAAATCTCTAAAAAATAATAAAAATAAAAAAGATAAATGAATTAAAAATAGCAAGTTGTAGCATAGTGTTTACACCATGATATTATTTGTACAAAAAATATACATGCACATGTATACACTAATACATAAAATGTCTATTACATGGATATAGAAAGGCACTTTCCTATTCATAGACTGTCTCTATGAGGCATGTGAGAGCCTAGTAGCAGTGGTTAGATCTTCTCTGGAAGATCTAACTGGATGGCCAGGTGGTAGGAGTGGGAGGGAGGCACCTTTGCGCTGTATACTCCTTGCATCTTTAGAGTACAGAATTGTACTATGGGAATATATCTGTTAAATATTAATTTTTAAAACAATTGTTAAAAATCCTACAGGAAAGTGTTTTGCAGGATACCACTGTATCACTTCTCAGTAAGTCTGGTATGGCCACATTTTTTTTCACATTGAAACAGATCTCTGGTTTAACACCAGATGACACAGTTGGCTTTGCATGTGGGTGCCAAGATGTATGGGGGAAAAGTTCCCCGTGGCAAGGTGCTCACACTGCTGGGTGTGTGCAGTGAGCTGACGGGCAGACAGCAAATTCAGACGTCCTATGTTGCGCCCGCTTGCAAACACAGCACTCCTTGAATAGAGTGGAGGGCCCTACCTGCTGCTTGTAGTGTAATTTCTCTTTTCTCAACATCTATAAGTTGGATTCAGATTAAGTTAAAAGTGATGCAACTCTCCTGCTTTCTTTTGTTCTTTTTTAAAATGTAATTAAGATCAAGCTATGAATATAACATGAATATAACATCAAGCCTTTTATGTCTTAATGTACCAAAAGCATTTTCCCATGCTATCAGCAATTGTTCGTGAGAATGTGCACAGTTGAATAATATCACATTACTGAAATGTGTCCTAATTTGTCTAATCAGCCCTCTTTGGACATTTACGTTGTTTAAATGTTTTGCTCTTCTTGAAAATATAGTGAGGAACCATCTTTGTGCATTGGTCTTATACTACCGTATTTAATTATTTCCTTGAAGTAAAATTGTTGAGTCAAAGGGTTATGAACATTTTTATTTTTTAAGATTTTATTTCTTTATTGGCGGGGCGGGGGGCAGAGGGTGAGGGAGAGAGAGAGTCTCAAGCAGACACCATGTGGAGCACAGAGCCCAACGTGGGGCTCAGTCTTGTGACCCTGAGATCGTGACCCAAGCTGAAATCAAGAGTCGGATGCTCAACGAACTGAGTCGCCCAGGTGCCCCTGAACATTTTTAAATACTCTTGAGATAGAGTGCCGAATTGTCTTCTGGAAGCTTCTCAGTTTGCACTTCCACAGCACCTTTGCCAGCTTTGGTATTCTAATGCCAAAAAAAGTCATTTTTATTTAGAAAAAATTCAGTCTTAATAATCTTACCAACACGTCTGAATGATACACCAGGAGTCAGGGTGGAATGTCAGTGTCTCCTTTCAACATGAACAGAGGTTTGGAATACTTCCCCTGTGTTGGCTGGAGTCCTGCAAATTCCTGTCCATCTGCGCCCATAGACACTAGGACCTGAGATAGACTGCTTACTGTCCTGTTAGCCCCGCTCTCTTACCTGGAAATTGCGAGCCAAAGGGGCCACCCCTGCCACCTCTGGCCACCTGGGCTAAACACTGCACAGGCTCACGAGGTGCCCCGGGCACAGTGACGTGGAGCCCCAGAGTTGCTCTCCTTGGTGGCCATGCTGCTGTTTGGGATTCAAACAGTTTAAAATGTAAAAAGCTCCTAAAATTATTCTTTGAACACTTGAGCTTAATTAATTTTGGCTGTTATTTCTAGGTGGAGGATGGAAATACAAATGATTTTTACTTTCTGTGTTTTTCTTTATTTTCCGTGTTTTTTTTTTTTCTGCAGTTGAAAATTCAAAATCATTTGAACCATACGAATAGGTGTTATTTTTACCCTCAGTAGATAGAGGGGTCTATGTATTACAGATCTTCTGTTTATATATTATACAATATTACATGTATTAAAAATACAGACAATAGAAGACAGACAAAATACTCTTTCAGCATAAAACTACGGGGAAGTTTCTTGGGGAAGAGGTCTTAGGGAGGCTGCCATTTAACAGGTAGGGAAGATGAGGTCTTGGCTCTCACATTGCCTAGCAAAATAAGCACTCAAATATTTATGGATTTGGTTGAGTACTAAATATTTATCTCTATGCTAGTAATGTTGACTATAGCAACCAATACCAAATTCATTTGAACTATACAAATAGGTGGTGACAAAATAATTTATGTACTATATTGACCTATTAGGACATAGCATGTTTTAATGTGTTAATATCAGATTAATATGAGGACTTCAAAAAAGTCTGATAGCTGCATGGCAATTTAAAACTTCAGGAATGGGACGCTTGGGTGGCGTGGCGCTTGCGTGTCTGCCTTCGGCCCAGGGCGCGATCCTGGAGACCTGGGATCGAGTCCCACATCGGGCTCCCGGTGCATGGAGCCTGCTTCTCCTTCTGCCTGTGTCTCTGCCTCTCTCTCTCTCTCTCTCTCTCTCTCTCTCTCTCATGAATAAATAAAATCTTAAAAAAAAAAAAAAAAGAAAACTTGAAGTAAGTTGAATGCCAAATCATAAGCCTTCTGATCATATATTTAAGATTCAAGATGTTAAAGAAAATCCCAAATGTACATTGAACCATCACTGCATTCAGCTGTGTCTGAAGAGTGTCTTGGTACACTGAGCTCTTGTGCCAGCTTCTCCTTAAGGAACAAAAATCTCCACCTTGATTTGGGACCCACAGTAAGTTGTTTCCCAAATCAGTAACATACGAAACAGAGCGTATGGCTGTCCCTACCATTCCAAAGCAAATGTTTGTTTTGTTGCAGTGATGGAAACATTTCCATTGGTGAAGCAAATATTTAGAGCTGAAAGAAACATTTGGGCGGCCAGGATGTGTCAAAATAGAACAGATGCCTGCCTTTAAAAACACACACACACACACACACACACACACACACACACACACACACACAAAGAAAAAGAAGGAAAAGAAAGCCACCTTGTTCTTGCCTGCTATGATTACAGCCACAATGGGTTAAGCAAGAAATTAGAAAATGTGGATAATATTCTAATCCCAGTTTCTGGGCCCAGCTCTGTACCTTTTTTCTGTCTTGGTTTTTCTCTTCCAGAAAATGGGGATAACCGTTTTAAGTGATTTTGCTCAGGATTCAGGGAGGGTCCCCCCCCCCTTCCAGATAGTCTCTCTGTTCTTAAAAAATAATTTATCCCTTTGAATGGGAAATGGAATACAGTTCCTAAGGACAGACAGTGAAAAGTCTGCCTTCAGGCTCTGTCCCCAGCTACCAGTCCCCTCGCTGTCTGTAATCAGCGTTACCTGTGTCCTCTCTATTTTATGCTTGTTCACACAACTAAATAGGTGTGTTTGTGTGTGTAGATGTATACATTCTTTTTTTTTTTTAATAATAGAGGTTCTGTATACCATTTACCTTGTTTTCACCCTATGCTTCATATATATTTTTATTTTTCTTCTTTTTCAAGACCATTGATTCTAAGAATTTGCTTACTAAAAATGTGCTAGGTGTGTCAAACAGTAGAGGGGAGCAGGCATGTCAGGCTGCTTGTATTTGACACACACACCCCACCGCCGCCCTGTAAAAAGAACTTATTGTTGAGAATCTGGATCTGCCTCTGGGGCTCACCAGGGGCTGTGGGTGAGTCACTGTCCCTCTCTATGTCCTTTTCTCTTGATTTTAAAACACAAGAAAAAGGAAAGGAAAAGAACAGATCAACCAGATGAGCTTCAGCTTTTCTTCCAGATCTGAATCTCTTGTTTCTTGGTATGGTTGTTAAAAGGTGGGAAAAAAAATTTTTTTTTTAAATACACTTCTCTGCTTCTTCTAAAACAGGAGCAGGATTCAAGTATAATTAAAAGTGCTTATTAATTTGGCTATTCTGCGTATGCACAAACATAACTTTGGCTTATCTGGCCCTTGGCATCCAAGTAGCTATGATTCCTGATTATCACGCCCTTCGGGCTTTAAAGACACAGTTCCTGCCCCAGGACTTGTTCGGGGGCAGGGCTGACTTCTCAGCCTGTTGCCAGGGCCCTGCCAGCTTAGATGCTGCCGTCCACAGTAGCCGGTGACGGTGTTTGCCGTGCTATGAATCCTTTGGAATTGATGATCAAATAACAAAATCAACTCCTCTTTGCTTTTGTTTTTAATTTAGCGGAGAGGGATTAAAAGGAAAAAAAAAAACCCTTTAGACTATAGATCTAAAAGCAGACACTGTGGATGCTGATTGGAAGCCCTCCCAGTCTTTCATAGGAGAGATCTCAATTTGTGTTACACAGAGGGGCAGCTCACTTCTGTCTTGTTCACCAGTTATACTACTCCCCAGAGAAGCTCAATAAATTTTATAGGGAAGTTTCCTCCTTCTGCGGAAGAAGCTAAGCTCGGTGACTGGTGTGCCTGAAGTAATTTAGGGCTCCGGGGGACTAACGGATCTGAAGGAAAGGTACAAACTTGTGATCCTGGTCATTGACCCTGCTGTGCGGGGTCCCGTGGCCCCGGCCTGTGCACTTTGGAATGAAACTGCTCCCCCGGACTTGGGGGACATCACCGCGCGGACAGCCCCGCGTGCCTGGCCGGTGGGGCCTGCACAGCCCGCCGCTGGCGTGCGGGGCTTTTCCCCAGCGGTTTGAAACCTCCAAACTTGGACTTGACTGAGTTTTTACATCTCTCGTCTGCCTCTCGGAGACGCAGAGAGAGCCTCTTGCACTACATCAGGAGAGCTGCCTGCCTTCCCTTTTCAGACTTCACGGCAGAGAGAGGCCGCCCGCTTCCACAGGCTCGAAGCTAACAGCGCAGTACATTTTGCACTGGCTTTTTACTCAGTGATTTATACTAGGAGACGTGGCTGGGTGATATCCAGTGTCCTTTTGTCTTTGTGTTTATTTTTCTTGCACATTTAATGTATTTAAAGGATATATTGTCTTTATGGTTCACTGGGATAAGGGGGTGGGGTGAGTGCAAGTTTTAATGAGAGGTCCCCGGCTCCCTGCGTTGAGATGAGAATTATATTCTTGGTTAGGTATCTTTCTTTCTTTCCTCAGGTGGCAGGAGGCAGTGTTTTGCTGCTTTTTGAAATAGCATTTCTACCTAACGATTTTTAGAAGGGTACCGAGAGGACATTGAATTTCAGGGCATCATCAGCAACTTTTCTCTTGTTGTTTGAACTTTCCTCATTTAAGGAGACAGGAAAGTCTCATGTCTTGTTCCTGAATTTACATATTAGCATCAGGATGGTGGGAACCGGCCTAGCATGGCATCAATTTTTATTAAAAAACTCTTTCATTCAGGGGGTAATGATATTTGGAACTAGTTTTCTCAAAAACTGTTTTTGCCGCTTGGGAATAGTTAATCAGTAGAGGAGAAAGCACTTGGCTTATTTGCTTAATATTTTAACCGAGTGAATTAGACAGGTTGGGGGGCTGGGGGAGGGGATAAGAAAGTGGGTGGGGGAGGCCCCATAAACAAGGTGATATATAATATTTTTTTTGTTCTCCTTTTAAATAAATACCGATCAGCTTTATGTTCAGAGACAATAGGAGCCGTTGGCTTAAATTTGCAGTTTACTGTATTTATGGCTGTAATATCAAGGTGCTGCCGTCGTAATTTCATGCCCCAATGAGAAGAGCAAGGTCGAAGCAAATGCTTCCATCGGCATCTGCTAACACACTAACTCATAAACAAGGCCCGGCTGGATCAGGTGGCACGGAATAATACAGGCTAATGAAATACAGCACAGCTTTCCATTACTGTTAGTTTTTACAGTGTCGTCATTACGTGTAATTTATGTTTAAAAAATTCAATTTTATACAAGGCACTGGGAAATAGGGGTCTACAGGTCATCCAACGACTTTTAGAGGCTCTGAGAGTCCTTATTGTACTCTACTGTTCCAACGAAATGTTAATAAAATAAAATAAAAATACTTTTTTCCCTCTTCCCTCCCCTAGCCTTCTCTGAGAGAGTTGATTTTTCTTTTAATTTGGGGAGTATTTTTAGCCAGCTGTCTTCTCTGCCTCATCTCCTCTCAGAGTGTGCATGGGGAGATAACTCGTAGTGTTCTCAGAGAGGTGACCCCCACATGGTTTCTGCGCGTCCCAGATGAATCACCCACGTCCTGTGCACGGGGGAGGAAGATGGCCCCGGTGGCCAGCCTGTGACGGCCGCCCTTTGCTGCTGGCCCTCTGGCCCTGTTCCCTGATCCCAGCCAGACTTGACATTTTTATTATAAAACTCAGGCCGGGCTGGAAGTTGCCATTGGGTGTTCATCACCTTGCTTATTTCCAAACTATTCCTACCCCTACTGTCCTGGTTGCTGTTTGACCTACGAGATGCAGGGGATGCTGCTGTCTGCTGTCACCTGTCTTTCTGCTTCACCTGCATAGGGCCAGGCCCCGTGGCAGTGCCCAGCGGTTACTGGGGACAGCATCGAGCTGACTTATTCTGAGAAGCTCTTGCACAGCCAGGTCCCGCAGGAAAAAGTCAGCTCCTCCCAATGCCCGGTTTTGTCTGAGTCCGTGGGAAGGGACCTGCAGTGGTAGCGCTCCCAGCTCACAAAGTCAACCAGTTTGGTTTTGTTTGCATTTGAACCGAAACCTTTAGAAAAAGAAAACAGATCTGTGTATCTTCTAGGGGATATAAATAAGCAGGTGCAGCAGCTGCCCCCTCCCCCAGGCCTTTCACTTCAGTTGCCACAGCAGTAACAAGGGGCTTTATTAATCAATAGCTTGTAGCTTGCTTGCTCTGTTCTTTTAAAAGAATCCCACCCTGGGGAAAGTGTTGGAAAAGAAATCTTTGGCCAGCTTCTGCACAGGGGCAGCAGCCATCTCCTTGTAAAGGGCACCGGTTCTGGAAGTAGGTTCCAGAGAACTGAGAGAACAAGGAGTCCACGTGGATTCCAGGGGGTGCTTGGGACCTTCGTTTGCATAATGTGAATTGAGACCTCTTGGGTTTGCCAGTCAGGCAGCGGTGGTCTTAAAGGTGAAATGACACTGCCTCTCACAGGCAGGCGTCCTGGCCTCCCGCTCACTTTGGACAGGTGCCCGCGCTCCTTTCTCCTCCTCTTGACCAAAGCTAGCAAGGGGATGGAATAACTGAGCAGGACTTTCTTAGTTTTACTCTCTAGCAGTGATACGTTTTAATTGTCACAGACCAGGGCTGGTAGCTCTTGGAATTGGCAAGTGGCAGAGGTGAAGTTACTGAAAGCATCTCAGTGCAAAGTGCTAGTGATATCGGATAATGCAAACTGACACCCCAGCTAAAAGGAAATCGTAGGCTTTATCGAAATTAGTTAATTCTTCCAAAAGCAGCAGCAGGAAAGACTTGAGGTGGTGCACGGGGAGGGCAGGAGGTTTGCCCGCCACAGGACGGCGACACCCTTCTCTGCTCTGCTCAGCCCTTGCTCAGTCCCTCTGCGGTTAGATTATTCCTTGCAGATAGCAATCAACTGGAAGGAAGTGTGTGTGTCTAATTTGCATGAGATTATTTAAAACAACAACAAAAAAAAGGTCTGCATTAGTCAGGGTGATGGTAAACAACGCAAAGAGATGCCTTTTATAATATAGCCTGTGCCTCAGCTTTCGCAGCCAAATATAATTCACTTCCAATTGGCGGTTTCCTTTATTATTCCTTTTAACCTTTGGGATTCTGCAAGGTCTCAGTCTAAGCTCTCTGCTGTTTGTCTCGTGGGGAGCGGGGGTGGGGAGGGTGGACCTGGATGCCCTGTGTGTGGGTCCTGGGGCAGTCCCTCTTCCCTGAGGGCAGGGTCGATTCAGCACCAGGAGCACACGGCCGTCGGGGTGGGTGGATAACTGTTGTATTCTGCAGGAGATGACACCCCTTCCCACCAAGTCTCCGTGAGTTCCAGATGACTCACCTGAGTGGAGAGAGGCCTGAACCTGGCTGGCCAGTGCCCCACCCCCACCCCCAAGCTGGGAGTGCCCCAAGGAAGAGGGCTGTAAGGGAAGCATAGGCACCGGGCTATGAGAGGCCTTTGGATTTACTGGGAGCTAGAATATTAGAATGAGACAGGGACAGGGACACTCTCCCCGTGTCATTCTGGGGTTCAGAAAAGTTGTTCAGGTGTCACTTGCAGATAGGATCCTGTGTTGTTTTGGTTTAGGCCCCCAAATACCATTCGCCGGCTCTCACCTGTGGATGGGGTGCCAGGTGGGGCTGAGAGAGACCATTTCGCGCTGTTCTCGACCTCTCACCAGCTGGGAGACTTAAGACGTGATTTCAGAATCTGCCATTAGTGGTTTCTGTGCTGGGGGCGGGGGGGGGGGGTCACCGGGGCAGATGGAGAGCCTGCAGCACCATGCCCTGCATCGTGGGGTCTGAGGCCCGTTTCCACCATCCTCCAGCCTTACTTGTTGTTCTTTATCTATTAAATGAACGCAATGGCTGGGATCATGGTCCAGCTCTGAAATTGTATTATTCAGTGAGATCATGAAAATGCTTTTTTTTTTTTTTACAAGAAGAAAAGTGATTCATTTTATGTAACTAAATCAAAACCCTGACTCTCTGGAGGACTGGGCATATCAGAATTCCAGCCAATGTAAATTTAGAGCATCAAATGATAAGGTCTCTGAAAAACAAGAGCTTGGAAGGAAGTGCTGATGCCCTTTATACCACGGCCTCACTAGTGGGCTCGGCTGCAATAATGCAAGGAACATGTTTTATTAGGAAAATAGGCTTCGTAAGAGCTCGGGGCCAGAGGGCAGAGCAGCGGGCAGGGAGCGCTGTCCCTTTAACCGGCTCTGGCTCTCAGGGCCGCAGCACAGCCCGTGACTTACTGTATATTTCCCCAGCGTTAAACATTATCGTACTTGTTTATATTTGAAAGAGCCAAAAGGGAACATGAGAAAGCAACTGAATGCTCCTTTTGGGAAAATTATCCTCATTTGCAGCCAGCGGCTGACAAGGCACATGAAGCACCAGGTTTATGAAATTCCATGGTGTCCCAGTGACCGTCCGTCCTGCTGACGCCGCACGCGTGCCTGCCTCCCCCGCGGCGGAGGATGCACTGGTTAAAACCGTGTCTTTCCTTCGAGAACTCTGAAAGGGCCTCCCCTTGTCTTTGGAAGTTGACCGGCGGTCAGTCCCAGGTGGATGGAGCCTGAGAGGCGGCGCTCCGGGTACCTGATGAGTTTTCCCTTCCTGGGGGCTTGGCCGTCTGCCCTGCCTCGGTCTCTCTCGGGGGGCCTTTGTGGCCAGCTGGGGAGCTTGGGAGGAGGAACGCAGCGGCCATATAGCCCCACGGGCCCGAGGGTCCTGTCACCTGCCCTTTCACCAGCCCGGCCGTGTGTTGAGAACGGGGTGCGCGGGCCCCCCCGGCAGCACTCCACTCGGGCTCCCCCCGGGAGGAGGGGAAAGGGCAGGGCTGCAGTTTCAAGGTGGGGGACAGCCCTCACCTGTTGGGCGGAGGGAGGGGGCCGAGGGCCTGGCTGTGGAGGGCAGGGCCTGACCAGTAGCAGAGGCGCTCGGCCAACTTCCCGGCAGCGGCGTGGGGTTGCGCGGAGCTCGGCACAGTAACGTGCCCGGTGCATCAGGCCCTGGGAGGAGCGGGCGTGAGCTCGGAGGTGCTGATCTCCGAAGCTCCAGGTACTTCATCCACCCCAGGGGAGCTGCGGCCCGGACCGAAGAAGCCCTCGGCCCTGGTGTGAAGGCCCCCGTGGTGGCTACACGGGATACGGGACCCCTGGACAGCCCGGCTGGGGGGGACCTCTGCAGACCTGGCAGTCCCCTCCCCGCACTGCTGGCCCGGCGCCCGAGCACGTCTGCACCCACGGTGCCCGCTTGTGGGGGGGCGGCCCTGTGGGGGGCCTTTCTCACGCCTCTTTCCTGTTCTTCCGCTTGGTTGACACCCTCGTCCTCTTCCCCCAGGGCCCGCGTCCCCGGTCCGCCTCAGCCGCGTGCCCCCTGGAAATGGGTGCTGCCTGGCCTGGTACCCTCCTGTGGGCAGATCCTCTCCACGGGGCATAGCCACTGCAGGCGGCGCCCTGCTGTCCCCTGCTGTCCCCTGCTGTCCTGAGCGCAGTGCGCCTTCGTGTCGGGAGGATTAAAACAAAGGGAAGCAGAAAAGCTAGCCAACGGCGATACAGGCAGCCTCTGCTAGGCTAGAGCAATAACCATCTGAAAGTTTGGGCCTGGCCTTGTTTTGATCTGTTTTCTTGTTTTATTTTCTTCTTTACATTCTATATCCCATTCATACTAATCACAGTCAGTCCTGATTTTTCTTTTTATTTCTGCATTTGTCATAAAATAAAGCAAATTATTCCCGTCTTCGGAAACGATCGAGACTAATTAGTCGTCTCACCCAATAATTAGTTTTTTGTTTCCCTGTCTGTTTTCATGCATTATTGTTAGTTTTTCCCCCTCTTTTTTTAACACCATTACAGATTAAAATGAGTCACATTTGCAGTTGATGGTATCTGTTTTCGGGGGAAGAATGGAGAATTGCAGTACGGAGCGACTTCAAAAGCAGCAATAAACTCAAGGATAAATTAAGGAAATTGAATGAGCCACATTTGGAAGCAGTGTGGAGGCTAATATTCTGTCGCTTAAGGTTAAATTGCAACTGAGAGAGGTTCCGGAGAATCCGAAATCGGGGAGGAAGCTTACCGGGATCCTAGGCACTCTGTGGCTCCCAGGGTCTTGTCTCAGGGGAGATTTCGTTGCAGCCCGGGACGGTGGCAAAAGGTATTCACCTGCAATTATGTCCTTTTCTCCCCCCAGGGCTGACAGATGAAGAGATTGATTTGGCTTTCCAGCAGTCGGGCACGGCTGCCGACGAGCCTTCGTCCTTGGGCCCAGCCACACAGGTGGTTCCTGTCCAGCCCCCTCACCTCATTTCTCAGCCGTACAGTAAGTCACCCGCTCAAACTCCTGCTTTAACCTTGACTGGGGTTCAGGATTCCGGCCAGAGAGCAGGGCTTCCCATCTCCCAGACTGAGCAAGCTGGGAGAAACCGGGACTAGTAGACCGTTCTTGGGTTCTTCCAAAAGAATGTGACACACCCAAATCCTCTCCTAGAAAAACTTTTAAGTATGCGACAAAGGTTACAAAGGTAAGAAGAGATGAGGGACCAGAATAAATGAGTTTATTGTGTTGTTTCAAATATTTTGGTTACAAGTAAGAATCTATAAAAGTATTTCTTGGTTCTGTTTCTATTTACTTACATCATGCTTTTGCGTGTCACTCTTTGACGAACAAGAACCTGAACGTCTGATTCATGGCTGCATTCTCGTTTGTTCCCTGAAATGACTCCACTCCTAATTTTATTTTTTAAAGTTAATATTAGCAGACTTGGGGTGGCCTCTCTTTCCTTCCTTCCTTCCTTCCTTCCTTCCTTCCTTCCTTCCTTCCTTCCTTCCTTCCTTCCTTCCTTCCTTCCTTTCCTCCTTCCCTCCTTCCCTCCTTCCCTGTCCTGGCTGTGCCATGTATATTTATGTGGTGACAGTCTGTTAGAGAATTTCAGGTTAAATGTAAAGGTCCTTTTTGAATTAGCTTCTAATTATTACATGAGAACATGACCCATGTTTTTAAGTGAAGCTGTTTGAAGAATAATGGTTCTTCAAACTACTAATAAGTGTTCAATCTCCAAAATGCAGCCAGAACCCCTTCTTTAAGTCACTTATAAAAAGTCTAAAAAGGTTAAAATTACTTCAAAGTGATGGAAAATAGCTCGAGTTTTGTGTCTTTAACATAACTCAGCCTTGGATCTGTTGTCTTTCAAAATGGCTTTTCTATAATTATCTTCATTTTAATTGTCTATCTCAGAAGTTTTAGTTTTTCAAAACATGTTAATTTAAAAGTGTTAGATACCAGATATTGGAAGGCATAACTTAAAATGCCAGGCTTGTTTTGACCCCCACCACGTGGTCTGGATTGCCCCTCTGGCCCTTGCTTTGCTGTCTTCCTCACTGGCTCAGTCGGGGGGCCAAGGGAGGGGCAGGAGGTGGATCATGATGTCCCAGATCCCATTTAGATATGCCCGTTCTCGAGCTTTCTGGATAGGGCTGAATGGGTGAGATCGAGTAGCACGAGCTCAAGTTCACCTCATCCATGGTCACCTTGTCTCACAAACCACTCACAGGTGACCTCTGAGACCCAAGAAACGGTGCTCAGCGGTGAGCCTTGTGTTGGAGCGACTGAGTCAGTAGCAACTACTTGTCGGCCTGAGACTCACGTCTCCCTCCTGGCCAGCATTCTTGCCCATCTACCGTTTTTGTTTTGGGTCACTGAACATGCTCTCCGTGCTTCCTTCTATCCAAAGGCTAGGTCTCCACACTTTTTCTTTAGTTGTGTCCCTGGGCCCAGACAGTTAATGGGATTTGTTGAGGACAGGCACTGGCAGCTGGGGTGCAGAATTTTCTAAGACGCACATCTGTTCCATTCCAGCTGTTTCCTCCATGGCTTAAAACCAAACAGGTCTCTCGGCTACTTGGAAACCTCTTGCTCAGAACACATTGTTCTGGTTGGTCACAGAGTCGGCCTGAAACATCTTGCACGTGCCTACTTTCTGGTAGGCACAAAGGGGTTAAACTGTTGGCCTTTCTGAAAGAGGCAAAAAGAAAGGGCTGAAAGGGCTGGGGTGGGGGGTGGTGCAGACAGTGCTGTCCTCTGAATTCTTCTGTCCAGGTCTCTCTGAGAAAAAGCATTACGCGTTTAGGTATTTAGGTAGGAGTATTTTTAAGAGTCTCCCAGCCCTAAAAATAAAATACATCTTAGAGACAGACTCCTTCCTGCTCTGACGCTAGTATAAAAACAATGGTAATGGCAATTTTAAATCCCTGAAGTTTCTACCTGTCATTGTTGAGCTTCATTCCTCTTGTACTGTTACACTGCTCCTTTCAGCTCCGGGGGTGACTCTCTCTACCTCTTCACTTCTGTACTTTTGCCAAGAGGTGTCAAAACTGCTCAAAAAAAAAAAAAAAAAAAAAAAAAAAAAAAGAAAAGAAAAGAAAAAAAAAGAAAGCTTGATTTTGATTAATATAGAGAAACAAGACTTTGCCTGACTGATAATAAAACTGATAAATGACATTTGAATTACTTGTAGCGGTAATTTATTACATAAAATATCTTTTATTTGACATGCGATTAGTTGCTGGAAGCATCACTCAATCTGACTAGTTTAAACATGCTCTAAAATGAACCCCAGTAAAAACCAGGGCTGTCTGCCGCTGGCGTTATGAAATATACTAATCCTGGAGTGAGGAAAAAAATCTGACTTTAAATATTTAAATGATTAATTGGGTTTATATATTTTTTTTACCTTTCTAACCCCCTTAATTACAAGCAAACTCAGGGGAGTTTCTGAACTAGGTGTGCAATCTGCATGCTTATCACTGAGGCATTGTCTGCGTCCTGGGAGGGATTTATGGCCTCCACTCATGTGTGTTCCTGCCTATTTTATATCTAGAGCCCCTTCCTTCCCTTGTCTTGGCTCTTTAAGGACAGACATTCCATCTCTGAACCCAATCCTGGAAAATGGGATTCTCTGGGTGCAGTCCCAGACGCTCACGTCTCAGGGAAGTGTAAGCATTTGCAAGATGACTCCAGGGAGCCTGGTGCTCTTGGAGTGTCACCTCTGCACTCGCCAGCCCTTCTGCTTGGTGGCAGGTGTCCCACTTTGTACCTCTTTTGGTATCTCTGTTCTTTGGTGAACGTGGTTGACCTTGAGACGGTAGTAAATGCCTCCCATGTCAGCGGAGAGAACTTGGATACCTGCCAGGAAGGTACCGGGTCAATCCATCCGTGTTTATTAAGCGTCTACTGTGTGCTTAGCACAGTATCGTCGGAAATGCAAAACGTGATCCCTAAAAATCTTATAGGCTCTCTGGGAGAGAAAAGATAGACTCTTAAGAAAAGGATAATAATATAAGACCTTGTGATTTAATGCCAAAATTAATTATACAGACAAGAAATTCCATAAGAATACAGAAAAGAGAAAAATTAATGTGGGCTAGGAAAGTCAGAGAAGGCTTTGTGAGAGCAGTAGGAGGTTGACGCTGAGGGGAAGCTTGGTGTCACCTGATGTGAGAATACACCAGTGTTGTCAGGGCTCTAAGGCAAGTCGGGCAGAGCTCCGGAAAAGTCAGGCTGGGATTTGAGAGGAAATCTAACATTCTCTGCTTCTCATTTTGCTTTCTTTCTGTTTGACTTTGAATCAGGCTACACAGCACCTACCCAGTCCCGAACATAAAGTTCTGATAAATGCTTGCTTGATTTCTTCATTCCTCCCAAAGAAACAAGAAGCAAGGTAGCTTTGGGATTTAGGCAGGGCCAGTGTAAATTTTGTAGGATAATGTTTTTTTCTTTTCCCCTTAGGCTCAAATATTTTCCCTCACTGTCTTTGATAACCAATTTAGGTCCTTCAAAGATTAACCTGTATAGCTTCAGTTAGGATGTTTGTGTGTGAGGTTGTTGGAAGGCTTTGACATTTGATTAGAAATCCTAAGAGTGGGCAGCCCCAGTGGCCCAGCGGTTTAGCGCCGCCTGCAGCCCAGGGCGTGATCCTGGAGTCCTGGGATCGAGTCCCACGTCGGGCTCCCTGCATGGAGCCTGCTTCTCCCTCTGCCTGTGTCTCTGCCTCTCTCTCTCTCTCTCTGTATCTCTATGAATAAATAAATAAAATCTTAAAAAAAAAAAAAAAGAAAGAAATCCTAAGAGTATGGGGTCTTTCTCACTTTATTTCTTATTAGCCCTGTTTAGTAGTGTATATTTAGCCTTGATTATCTTCATTTGCTGAGCAAGCATTTATTATCCTATACCTGCTATGGGCCAGACACTATGCTAGGCCCCCGTCAGTGAAATGATTAATAAGGCCCCCTTGCCCTCTCCAGTTTTCCCTATCTAATAGGAAAGGCAGTTAAGGGACGCCGGGTGACTCTGCCAGGGCGTGACCCCGGGGTCCTGGGATCGAGTCCCACGTCGGGCTCCCTGAATGAAGCCTGCTTCTCCCTCTGCCTGTGTCTTTGCCTCTCTTTCTGTGTCTCTCATGAATAAATAAATAAGTAAATCTTAAAAAAAAAAAAAAAAAAAGGAAAGGCAGTTAGGCAAACAGCAGTGCTTGTGGGGTAGGTCCAGGTGAGGCCAGTGGCACAGACGAGGCAAAGGGGCACTTCAGAGAGCAGGGGCTGTTTAACTGGATGGCGGGGGTGGGGAGGTGGGGATGGGGAATAGGGTCAGTTCATTGACCAGCCAACATGGACAAGACCAACCAGGCTGAGGTAAAGGCATATGGACATGAAACCACGGGATGTTCAGTGGCTGGAGTCTGGGATGGCGGTGTCGGAAGACGACGGCAGCCAGGCCATCACCCTAATGGATGGCAGTCAGAAGCACGTGGATTTTTTTTTTTAACTTCAAAATGCATCATCCGATTACCTTTGAGGCTATGTTGTCTATTTGACCATGTTACTCTTAGACTAGTATTAAAACTCTTGTATCATCCCAGAAGATGCAGTGTGGGGAGTTGGGGAAGACACTCTGGGAGTGCACGAGGTGCTCTTTGGCTGGCCTGCTCATTGCTGCCCCTCAGGGTTGGGGGCAGCCGTCAGCCCCTCTAGGAACTCTTTCCAATGCCTCCGTTTCAGTAGGATGGAGGTCCCGTTGGCCTGCTCAGTCCCCTGTTCTCTGCTGCACTACACTTAAATGTTTATCCACTTGTCTTTTCTATTAAATTGGCATTACCTGAATTAGAGGCTTTTTTCTTTTTCTTTTTTTTTTTTTATCTGTAACCCAGGGCTCTGATGAGTAGGTGCTCTAGAAATGCTTGTTGAATGGATAGATGGTGGTGGAAACATGCTTGGGAGTTGAAAGGTTGTCTTGTAATACCAGAGGCTGGGGGGAGCTCTCCAGGGAGCCACTGAGTGGAGGCTCCTGTGTACTCGGCTGTGCAGGCTGCAGGGGTGGAGGACAGACCTTGCCTTCAGGAGGCCACCATCCAGGTATTTAGTGGGAAGCCCAGTGCTTGGGGAAGTGAAGACCGACCCATGCCATCTTGCTTGGGGTGATGGTGAGAGCTTTTGGAACTTATGAAGACAGAGCTCAATTTTGGCTTATATAGTAGTTTCTGGTCTGTATATTGAAGACAACATTTCTCCAATTTTTAGGAAATTATGTTTTTTCTTTTGTCTGTGTGACTGGTTTAGAACAGCAGCTTTTGAAGAGCTAGTGCCCTGTCTGTTTTTGTTTGCTTTGTGCTACACCCATTATGGTGCCGTGCGGGTGCTGCATAAAACGCCATTTGTGGATAGCGAGGAGGACAAGTGTCCCAGGAAAGAACCAAGTACAGAAGCCCATTCCTCAGGTTTCTTAGGCCACTGAAAGGGTCTTTGGTGGTGGTGGTGGGTAGGATTATATCTGTGCTCACGGTACAGCCTGTGTTCCTCTTGTAAGAGTCCACAACAAATCACAGAAAACCCGAAGTAAGAGTGGCTCACGTGAAATGGAAGACTATTTCTCAGTTGTGTAAACAGGGGCTGTCGAGTCTCTGTGTTCTTCATCCCTGACACCTGGCTGGCATCCGTCCCGGGCTCCAGCATGGCTGCCCCAGCTCCAGTTGTCCCGTCTGCTGTCCACCCAGCAAGAGTAGGGACGAGGAGGGAAAAGGAGCAGCCGTCCGAGGACACGGCCTGGAAACCGCGCACATCATTTTCACTTTCTGCCCACGGGCTGGAGATCAGTTGCTCAGCCGCACCCGTCCGCGCAGGAGCCTGAGAAGCGCAGCCCTGGACCTGGCGGGACACGTTCCCAGCTTCTCCCGTTCCGCGGGACGTTTTGAATTAGAATAAACCCTAACCTCAGGATGTTGGTTTCCCCCTGGGTGGACAGGAAGGAGCGCACGGCTAGTTTCAGTGGAGTTTGGGAAGCTTTACCTGGTGAAATAGGTGGGTTTAGGGTTGCTGATTCTAGGCGTGTGCCCTGGCACCGAGCGGCCACGGCCATGGCATATGCCTGTTTCTTCAAGTACATCATCATCGGCGACACAGGTGTGGGTAACTCATGCTTGTTGCTACAGTTCACAGACAAGAGGTTTCAGCCAGTGCATGACCTATCGGTGTAGAGTTTGGTGCTTGAACGATAACTATTGATGGGAAACAGATAAAACTTCAGGTGGGATACGGCAGGACAAGAGTCCTTTCGTTCCATCACGAGGATCGCTGATTTTATTATCATGCTTCATAAGTTATATAAATGTTTATTCTTTTGTATGTGTCAGAAATCAGAGGAGGGATTTTAAAAAGTTGAATTCAAATTCTCAGGTCTTGCTTTTTCCCCTTGGTGTCAGCTGCTAACTGAGCAGAGAGAGAACCTAGAGCCCATGCTGCTGGCTGTTCACAGTCTCGGCTGGCTCCCTTCATCTTTTCTCTTTGTTTTAAAAATTCCAGCAGAGCCTGAGTGGCTCAGTCAATTGAGCATCTGCCTTCGGCTCAGGTCGTGATCCCAGGATCCTGGGCTTGAGCCCCATGTCAGGCTCTCCATGCAGCCCGGAGTGTGCTTCTGCTTCTCCCTGTGCCTGCCACTCCCCCTGCTTGTGCTCTCCTGCTCTTTCTCTCTGTCGGATAACAAATAAAATCTTAGAAAAACCTAATACGGTTTTTTCTAAATCAGCCTTATTGAGGTATAATTTACCTAAAATAAAGTACACCTATTTTATTTGTACGATTTTGAGTTTTGACAGGTGTACACTGCCGTGTAGGCATCACCACACCGTAGAACATTTGCAGGACCCCGGAACGTTCCCTTGTGCCATGTTCCCAGCCAGCATGATTCTGGGGCAACCCTCGGTCTGCCTTCTGTTGCTTCTGACTAGACTTCTCTTTCCTGGGGCTTTATATAAATGGGAATCATACAGTGTGGGCTCTCCCTTTCCTGGTCTTTCGCTCAGTATGATGTTTTTGAGCTTTACCCAAGTCGCTGTGGATATCAGGGGTCCCTTCCTTTTTATTACTGAGCAGTACTCCGTAGGATGGACGGGCCACACCTGCTTGTCCATTCACTGGCGGATGGGCTGTGGGCCGTTTCCACTTCTGAGCTCTTATACTGAGAGCTCTCAGGAACCTTTGCGCACGGGTCTGGATGTCTTTCTGTCTCTTGGGTAAATGCCTAGGAGTGCAGTTTCTGGCTACATGTTAAGTGCGTGTCTATCTCAGGAAGAAACTGCCAGACTGGTTCAGAGTGGGTGTGCATATCACGTCCCCATCAGCGACACATGAGCGATGTGGTCAGTGCGTAGCCTTGTTGTTGGTGTCCTTGGTCTTTTTTAACACTGGTAGTTTCCATGCGTCCACCGTGGTGTCTCTTAGTGGTTTGAGTTTACGTTTCTGGGATGGCCGATCCTGTCGAGTGTCTTTGTACATACATGCTTACTGTGCATTCTGCAGGCCTTCTTTTGTGAAGTGACTGTTCCATCTTTTGGCTCTTTTTAATCGTCTTCTTGAGTTGCAAGAGTTCTTTATGTCTTCTGGATTCACGTGCTTTGTTGGATGTGTGTGTGTGTGTGTGTGTGTGTTAGTATTTCCTCCTGGCCTGTGGCTGGCTTTTTCTTTTCCTTTACTGCCTTGTGCAAAAGATTTTAGAATTTATGATGTCCATTTATCTCTGGAGCTTTTGTTTTGTTTGTTTTCTGGTTTTGTTTTTACAGTTTATGGTTTTGGTGACCTATCTCTGAAGACTTTCCTTTCCCCAAGGTTGTAGAGATTTTCCCCATTTTTCGTCTAGAAGTCTTATCTAGCGTTTGCTTTAATGTTGAGATCTGTGATTCATTTTTAGTTGATTTTTATGTATGGTACAATGAAGGTCAAGGTTCAGTTTTGTCTGCCTGGATGGCCAGTTGTGCCAGCACCATATGTATAAAAGATTATCCTTTTTTTTTTAATTTTTAATTTTTTATTTATTTATGACAGTCACACAGAGAGAGAGAGAGAGGCAGAGACATAGGCAGAGGGAGAAGCAGGCTCCATGCACCAGGAGCCCGACGTGGGATTCGATCCCGGGTCTCCAGGATCGCGCCCTGGGCCAAAGGCAGGCGCTAAACCGCTGCGCCACCCAGGGATCCCTATAAAAGATTATCCTATCCCCATTGAGTTACCTGTCCTATCAAAAATCAGTTGTTTATATATGCATGGTCTGTTTCCAGACTCTTCTTTAAAAAATGTTTTTTTAACAAAATAGTGAAATATATTTTACATATTGTAACACTCACCCATTTCAGATGACTTTTAGTATCTTATTGAGTGATAACACTCATAATCAGGGTTAGATCACTTCATTCCCCCAAATAAGATTCTGTGTGCCCATTTTCTGAGAATCTCACCTCCCACCCCAGGCAAGCACTAATCTACTAATCACTACAAATTTACCTTTTCTGGACGTTTCATGTAAATGGAATCATACTCTATGTGGTCCCATGCACCTGCCTCCTTTGTGTTGAGCACAGTTGAGGTTCGTCCATGTGGTGGCATATGGCAGCACTTCCTGCCTATTCCTGAAGAGCACTCACTGTATGGGCAGGCTGTCTTTCTTTTGTGGGGGGGGGGGGGGCAGGCTGTCTTGTGTCTGGCAGTTCACCAGCTGACGGACATTTAGATTGTCTCCAGTTTTGGCTGACCTGAGTCGCACTGCTAAGAGCCTTTGTGTGCAAGTCTGATGTGGATGTATGTTTACGGTCCTCTTGCATAGATCTCTAGGAGTTAAATTGCTAGGTCTTATGGCAGTTTTATATTCCTAGATTTTTATTAATTTTTTTCTTTCTAGTTAGCTTTTTCGAAGTATAATTTATACATAGTAAGATTAATCAGTTTTAGGGGCACCGGGCAGCTCAGTTGGTTAAGTATGTGCCTTTGGCTCAGGTCATGATCTCGGGGTCCTGGGATCGAGCCCCATGTCGGGTTCCCTGCTCATGGGGTTCTGCTTCTCCCTCTGCCTCTGCCCCTCCCCCACGTGTGTGCGTGTGCACTCACGTGCGTGCGCACACTCTCTCTCAAATACACAATCTATCAAAAAAGGATTTTTTTTTAATCAAAAAAATCAGTTTTAAGTATATAGTTTGGTGAGTTCCCAAATTGTAACTCATTTAACTCATGTCACCGACACCTACATTCACAATATAGAAAATCCCCACGACCCCAGGAAGCATCTTTGCGCCCCCTGCACCAGTCCTCTCTCCAATCTATTCTGGGTCATGAAAGTTCTGCCTTTCAGAAATTTTCATGTGAATGATATCATGTAGCTTGTAGTCTGTTGTGTCTGGTTTCTTTTCCTTGTTTGAGACTGATCCATGTTGAGATATATATAAGGGATGCCTGGGTGGCTCAGCGGTTGAGCATCTGCCTTTGGCCCAGGGTGTGATCCTGGAGACCCGGGATCGAGTTCCGCATCAGGCTCCCTGCATGGAGCCTGCTTCTCCTTCTGCCTGTGTCTCTGCCTCTCTCTCTCTCATAAATAAACAAAATATTAAAAAAAAAGTTATATATATATATATATATATATATAATACTGATCAAATTACACACACACACAGACATCTGTAAATACACATGCTTCTGTGACCTATCCCCTCCCCCCACCCTCCTCTTCCTCATATTCCTTTAAAAATATAAAAACCATTCTGAATTCACAGCTGAATAAAAGTAGGCCGAGGCAGGGCTTCGCCACATGGGCATAGTTTGCGAACCCCTGTTACTGACTGCACAGTTTGTTTGTCCGTTGACCATTGATAGTTGTTTGGATTTCCAGTATGAGGCTATTAAGAAAAATGCTGCCGTGAACGTTCGTGTGCAGGTCCAAGCCTTTGTGTGTATGCGTGCTTCCTTTTCTCTTAGTCTCATACCTGAGAGTAGACTGCCTTGGCCACACATTCGGTGTATGTTTGACGTTGTAAGAAATTATAAAACTCTCCTACAAAGTGGTTGTACCATTTTACATTCCCATCAGCAACGCAAGAGAATTTTAGACGCTCCACATCCTTGTCTGCACTTGGTTTTCTCCGTTTTTAGGTTTAGCCGTTCTAATGTGTACATCATGGAATCTCATTGTACTTTTAATTTGTATCTTCCTAATGACTAATGACATTTCCGTGTGCATATTGGCCATTCGTAGGTCTTTCATGGAGCATCTCTTCCAGTCTTTCTCACGCTTTTTTCTAAATTCTATTTTATTGTTGAGTTCTATGGATGTAGCTCTTTATCAAATAGATGTTTTGCAGATATTTCCCCCTGTCTGTAACTTTCCATTTTGTTTTCTTGGCAGTGTCTTTTGAAAAGCCCCAATTTAATCTTTTGATCATGTCCATTTTATTCTTTTTCTCCACTTTTATGGCTTATTTTTGTATTTTAAGATGCGGTTGCCCACCCCAATGATTTTCTTCTCTGTTTTCTTACAGCAGCTCTAGAGCTTTTGCTTCTTGGCTTCACAGTGTGATCCGTTTGGAGTTAATGCTTGTGCAAGGTGAAGGTTGAGATTCACTTCTTCCCCTGTGGCACTCCACTTATACCAGCACAGTCATTACACAGATTATCCTTTCCCCATAGAAGTACCTGGGCCTCCTCATTAAAAAAAAAAAAAAAAATATATATATATATATATGTATGTAATGTCCCTTGACTACATAAGCCTGGGTCTGTTCCTGGACTCTTCTGAATTCTTACAGGTTAATTGAGCACATGTATTTTAATCTGTGAGGGTAATGACCATCAGTGTCCTTCCTGCCTAAAGATGACGCTGCCTGCAGCACCGCAGCCCAAGAGAAGTGGCAAGATTGTCTTTCACGTGGTGTTCGTGTGAAGAGAGGCCTTGAATTTTCAGAGGTGACGACTGTGGGGCGTCTGTGGTGCCTTTGCCTCACCGCTGCCCAGGTGCATCTGTCCTGAGCAGAGCTGTCGTGTTTCTGGTCGCTGTGCTCTGGTCGGTCTGTCCTTGCGGCCGCTGCCAGCCATGCTCTGCTGTATGACCGGCGGGTCCATACATGCAGTTAGCCCCGCCACTCCATGCTGTGACAAGCACTGGCTTGGCAGGCTGGCTTTTTTCCAGGACCTCACTGTGGAAGAGCCCATCTTATTTCATTTTCAGGGTGGCTTGTTGGGCTGATGTGAGCAGCCAGCTACGGCAGCGCGTGGAGTCCAGGCCCGGTGGGTGAGTGCAGAGGGGACAGCAGCGAGGCTCGCCCGGCGCTCAGGCCGTCCGCCTCCGCGGGGCCGCGCCAGTGTCTCCTCCCTCTCCCAGCAGGACGCGTCTGTGCGGTTGCCAGCTCTGTATGGTTCATGAACCTTTCCTCGATCGTGGGATTTCCACGGTATCAGTGAGTCCAGGTCCGTGACTTGGGAGCTTCGGGTTCACCGCTGCTGAGTCGTGGTGGGAGTCCCGGGCCGCCCATGTTCCCTGATGTCTGTTCCCGCCTGCTGGCTCAGGCTCTTTTGGTCAGTGGAGGTTTGGCTAAAAGAATGGAGTAACGTCGGTTTAGTTGTGTTCACCAATGGTTTAGGAGCCACGGGGATGCGTCTCCCGCCCTCTGACGGGGCACCTTTCACCGTGGATTCGCCTGAACCCCGGCCCTTTGGGCCGACAGACCTCCCTGAAGACCATATGAGCTCAAGCTAGTGACAGAGTGCCTGGGAGGTTCAAGGAGGCCTTGTTTCCAAGAGCCCTGTGCTCTTCTCCCTGCAGCGATTTGCCCTCTGACCTTGCTGCAGCCTGAGGCAGGGGGCAGTGCCTGGGGGCCGGGAGTGGGGGGGAGTTGGGGGGTGGCTGACGGTCTCTCCATTCTTTGCGAGATGCCAGCAATGCGGTCTTGGTAAAGTGTCGTGCCTGCTGGGGACGCGCTGGGGACAGTTGGAATCTGAGCAGTAAGTACCTCACCGTCCCTCCATTCTTCCAACGTAGCAAAGCTCTGCCGTCCTCAGTCAAGTGGCCCGCTTGGTAAGAAGAGAGGAACATCCTTGGGGGCCATCGGGTTGGTGGCTCCAACCACCATGGGATCTCTGATCTCAGGCTTCCTGTCTTCTTTGTACACAGGCTTCCAGACGAGGTTCTGAAGCTTCTAAAAAGCGCATTCGTTGCACTACTTTTATTTCCGAGCAAGAGCAGAAAAGTGATTGGTCTGGTCTCTGTTCTTGACTGTAAAATTCTGGACATTTGGGGAGCCTGGGCACCCAGTGCCCTGCTCTCCATTCCGTCGTGGGGGTCTGCACTGGCCTTGGCAAAGATGGGCCCCAGGGTGGGCAGCAGAGAGGACTCCAGGTGGTCAGGGCTGGGGCTTTGAGCCAGTTTGGGATCACACCGAGTGCTTTCTCAGTCGCCCTGCTCGGCTACCCTTTGAAAGGTGTGCGGCAGGTCAGAGTTCCCTCTATCTTAGTTTCTCTCTTTTTTTCATTTTGCCACAAGACAGAATTGTATCACACATCTCCAAAACGAGTAAAATGGCATTTCAGCTTCTTGTCTTTATAGACTCTCTGAACTTTAGGAAAGATCATTCTGGTCCCTTTTCATTAATAATGAAAACCAAGGGGCAATAAAATGTTCTTAACGTGAGCATGTCAGGGACGAGCCACAGTGCGGGGGGCGAAGGGTGCGCCCAGCAGGGAGCCACAGGTGTTGCTTGGTGCTTGAGGAGGTCAGAGTTCTGGGAAGGTGGCAGCAGCTGTCGCGGGGGTTCCAGTTCACGCACCCCTGAACTGCCGGCACCTGCTCAGCCTCCCGGCTCCAGTACCCACGGTGAGTGGCTGTGCTTCCCAAGACGCCATACACTGCGGGAAAGAAGGACCCAGGAACACTTTGGGTTCCGGTCCGGTTTCTTGCCCTGTTGCAGCTGTTTCCTTGCAGGGTATTGAGTGGGGATTTGAGAAGTCAGTGGTGAACACGATATACTGGACGCATGCCCATCTTGAAGGTGTTGTCTCTGGGGACTCTGACAGCACAGATGGGTGTGCTGGGTGTGGACGGAAGCTCTTCTGACCATTGAGTCTCTTGAAGAGTGACGGGGTTACTCTATCTCCACCTTTTCCTCTTAAAAATGAGCTTGTACTGGATCTTGGTTGTTGCATCAGAGCACTCGGAGCAGCGTGGGCTTGGAATGAGACCAATGAGAAGGTTGCCAAGGACTCAGAGCCTCCTGGCTCCGCTGGGTCAGGGTGAGAGGTCCATCTGTGTCACGGGTCTCAGAGCTTTGGGTTGAGTGAGCCGCGGTGCTCACGTAACACCACATAGATGCTTGTAGGATGGGGATGTTCACTACAGCAGAGCAGCAGAAAGGAGCTTTCTCTTTTTGGAGATGGGGGAGGGGCAGAGGGAGAGGGAGAGAGACTTGAGAGAGACTCTCAAGCGGGTTCCATCCATCCCAGGACCCTGAGATCATGACCTGAGCCAAAATCAAGAGTTAGACGCTTAACCGACTGAGCCACGCAGGCGCCCCAGTGGAGCTGTGTTCTGGAGGCAGTTCCTGGGACCCTGAGTGTCCCTGCACAACCCTGGGAGGGAATGAGGAGGTCCGGGCTTGCCATAACCCACTTCCCAGAGCCCGTGGGAGAGTAGATGGACACATTTATACACAACGTGGAAAAGCTACACACCAGGAGACACCATAGGCAGACACCACATCAAAAGAAAAATATACGGGGAAGGATTTTTGTCACAGACTGATTGTCCAGGCTCCTCCATCACTGTCGCCTCTGCCTCCTGAAACTCCATTCAGCTATATAAGAACTTTCTATGAGTTGATGAAATTGATAAAGAAACTGAGAAGAGAAGGGGTCACATACAATGTGCCGAAAGGGCCGTGGCAGTGCAGATGCTCAGGCCCCACGCACAGTGAGGTGAATGCAAATGACAATGGGCGTGAAGTGGGCGCGAAGTACTCCTTTCCACCTGGTGTGGGCGGAGTCCGAGTGGCTGAGCCCGTGGTGTTAGAGTGGCCACGAGGGGATGGGCACTCTCGGACGTGGCTGGTGGGGGCGGCCTGGCTCAGCTCCCCGGAGGACCACCTGACAGGATCTCTCAAAACTACAGATTGCACGTTCCTCCGATCCAGGCTCCTAGGAGTTCACGTGTACAGGTGCGCTCAAACACTTACGTGAGATGACGTATGTACACGGCCCTTGGGGAATAGTAAGAGGCCGGAAATCAGTGGGAGGATAGCTTGAGTGGAATGCCACACGGCTATGAGGAAAGCAGGATGCGAAGTAGGGAAGCAGAAGGGACACGGTGCTTGTCGGGGTTGCCTCACATGTGCATTCAGAGCCTCCGGCGGGATGGATGGGAGGCTGTTCCAGTGGCTCTTGTGGTGGAGGAGCCTGTTGGCAGTAGACTGACGGAGCCACGTGCTGTTTGGACCACATGCGTCTATCGGCTGATTCAAAAGCTGTAAAACAAAGAAAGGGAGTTGAGGGCTGAGGGAGAGACCACCTGTTGATCACAGTTTGTGCAGGAGAGTCCAGGGCTGGGCCACTTCGGGAGGCTGGTTTGGGATCCACAGGCTGTGCCGGCAGTGGGGGCAGGTGGCCAACGCGAGACCCTTCCAGGCCCCTGCATCACTGTCACATCTGCCTCCTAAGACCCGATTCAGCAGCTCAGGGAGGAGGGAGCATCCACCCCGTCCCCTGGGAGGTCTTGGCCCCTTGGATCCCCTGGTGGCCTGCGTCCTGCTGCTGAGCCTGGAGGAGGTCCCTCTTCTGCTTCCCTTTGGTCAGGAGACGCGGGGGGCTCCTGGGGGGCTTGCAGGCACGGGGTGGGAGGAGGAGGCTGGGACACACGGCGTCCTGTGGGCTTTGCCCTGAGAGCAGTGGCGCTCTTCTCAAGAAGTTTGGGTTGCTCTTCCTGCTTCACCTTTTCTCTCCCAAATGCGCGTCCGGAGCCCAGCTCCCTTGTCGTAGTAGAGAGGGTGCCTCCTGGATGACTTGGCACGGGCACCGTGGTCTGATTCTGCAGACTGACCAGTGTCCTGCAGTGTCGGTCATTGTGGAGACGGTGGGCAGTGCCTTCCACGACCGATCCCTTGAGCGGAGGCAGAGCGTCAGAGAAGATTATGGACACACAGGCACCTTGTAAACAGTCCGTGGGAAAGATTACGAGGTAACAAACCCCGCTGTGCTCCTGCAGGGTCGGAACTCCACTCGGCAGTGGGGGCATCTACTAAGTGGCATTCTGGAGCCCCGGGCCGGGGGCCTGCTCCCGCGTAACTCCGGGTCCCCCACGGCAGCAGCACGCATTCTCCCCAGCCTCTCGTCCTGTCTTGTCTTGTTTTACCTTCCATGGTCCCGGGCAGCAGCTGCCTCCCCACCTCTGCCCCCCTCTGCCCTCGAGGGTCCCTGACGCTGTTCTCCCTGAGCACAGAGCTGACTGGGTCACTCGTGGGCTCAGAGCCTCCCGTGACCCTACTGCTTGTGACACAATCTGGTTCCTTGGCCACGCTCCACACCCGGCCATGGCGTGTCCCACCTCCTTCCACCCCCACTCCACCCTCCACCGCTCCCGCCTGGCTCACCCTCCCTGTTCTTGCTGGCCTCTCCTCTTGGGTAGGCCCAGGGGCTCACTCGGGCCACACTGGCCGCCTTCTGTCCTTTGAGCGCAGGTCAGCCTGCGCCGCCACGTTGCCGTCCCCTGCCTGGATCTCTGGCCCAGGGACCCCACATGTTTCAGCATCTGCCTCCTCCGAGGCTCTGCGGCCCCTGGCTCCCTCCCCCGCCCTCCCCCACTCTCATGGCCCCGTTGGGCCTTCTTGTTGCTTGAAGATCTTATTTATTGAAGTCCTCTCTCCACCCGACGTGGGGCTCGAGTCAGGACCCCGAGGTCAAGGGTCGTATGTTGCAGTCATATGGCTGAGCCCGCCAGGCGCCCCACCTGTTGGGCCTCCTCGAGCAGTCTCTGCACTGATCTTGTTCGGTCACTTGTAAGCTGCGTCCTGCAGCGGTTCCGGGGCGGAGCAGACAGGGCACCGGGCCTCGCCGCCACACGCTCCGGGGCCCCTGACCCTGTCGGGCGCACAGCTGACGCCTCATGTGGTCCTGCAAACAGCATGCAGCCTCCTCCTGTCCCTCCCCTGGCTCTGAGGTGGCTCTTTGCTCCTCCCTGTCCGAGGGAGGGCCTGGGGACCTGTGTCTGCGTCAGCCTCAGTCAGCCTCACTGCACCCTCGGTCCCAAGTGTGGACGCCTCCGCCACCCGACTGCCCCGCGGTAGGGGTGCGGCTGAGGCGGGGCGTCCCTGGAGCGCTGTTCCCGACTGTCCCGCTGTCCTGTGCAGCCGCATCACAGTTGCCGATCCTTCGAGAGGAGGAGGCGGTACCTGTGCTCTCCCCTGCCCGGGAGAGACGCGTATGCTCCTCCTGACCTGCCTCTGCTCCCACCCTCAGGCCCTGTGGGGTCCCGATGGAGAGACTACGGGGCCTTGGCCGTCATCACAACAGGCATCGTGTTCGGCTTTCACCAGCTCTACAAGGTATGTCCGCCCCCCTCCGTGTCCCCCGACCCCGTTCTCCCCGGTCCCAAGGTTCACCTGTGTCGAGACGCTCAGCCCTGGGGCACGATGGCAGGAGAGGGGCCGTGTGGAGGCAGAGTGCACGAGTGAGCACGGTTTCTGCGGGGGGGGGAGGGGGGCGCGCCCGGTTCACCAGTTCAGTCTACACCTGCCCCCCGCTTGAATGGGTGCCCTTGGTGACCTCAGACCCTGCGCACCTGCTGCCCTGGGTGTCGCACCTCAGAGCCCCCGCTGCAGTGACTCTGGGGCCCGTCGGTCAGCAGGCCACGTCGAGGACTTAGAACAGTGCTTGCACGTGCTGAGTAGTCAGGACGTTTTTAAGAGACAGAATGACAAGGTAGTTGAGAGCAGGAACACTGAGCCCAGCTGCTGCGTTACATCCCGACTCGGCCACTTAGTAGGAGCTCGGTGGTCCCATCTGTAAAGTGGGGACAACGGTACCGGTCTCACGAGGCCGCTGTGAGGCTCCAAGGGCCAGCGCACCCTCGGAAAGCGCCATGTGCCGGCACACAGGAAGCGCTCTATGTGCCATTATTCTACTCAAGTATTTGGAACTGGCTTTGGAATCTCAGTATCATCATATTTATGGGCTCTGTTTTTGTTTCCTATATATTTTGTTGGCGTCTGTGTAAATCCCTAGGTTTATTTTTTCCCAAACTTCATAGTCAGCCCTCAGGATCCCAGACGTCACTGCTTACAGCAGAGCTGCAGGCATGACGGGAGCGTGTACTCCCTTGGTACCAAATACTGGCCAGATGCGAACTACCAGATCCTCACTTTGATTTGAAGCAAGTGAGTCTTTTCTGGAAGATGCAGAGCCGGGTTAGGTCCCGGAGACAAAAGGTAAAATAGGGACCGGAGGACTTGCCGTCTGCTGGTCCCGGAGAGAAGGCCTCTTTCCCCCTGAGGCCACCTGCAACTCCATCCCTTATTTGGTGATTAAAAAAAAAAAAGAATCCAAATGAACACCCAGATTCAGTCACCATTGTAACTTTTAGTACGTGAAACGTGTTTAAACACTGTGCTCTGGGATTCTTAATTTTTGACTTCGTGCAAACGCTAGTGACAGCGGGGTAGGAGAGTATGATTTTTTCAGAGCAACGTCTCTTCTTGGAATTGGAAATTTCCATGTCAGGAATCCCGAAGCAAAATGTCCTAGGTCCTGGGGCTTCTCCCGCGACCCGATGTACGCCCCTCATTACCCTGTGTACGAAGAGCCTGTTTCCAAGTAGCTAACTGCGTACAGTCGCCGGGAAGAATAAAATGCTAAGATAGAATCCTCAAAATAACGTCCCAGTTCTACTAAGTGGGGCCCAGTCATCACGTGGCCCCCTCGGACGGCCGGGGTCCAGCGGAAGTGGAGCGCAGCTCCCGTCAGAGCAAAGCAGAGGTGTCTTCGGTTCTTGCCACGAAGCTCTGATCTTTATCCTTGGCCTTAAAAATAAAAGAGACATTGAAAGATTGTTGCAATGCTGACGAGAATTTCTTTAGTTTCTTTAAATTAAAGAAGCAGTAAGAGCCACCACCTTACTATCTAATGAATACGTAATGACCCAGGCTGGGGCAGCTGGCGTGTGTGCTCCTTCCTTCGGCTTTTTTGATCTCAGAGGTAGAATTTGTAGTTTGTTACACGTAAGAATCTCAGGAACCTTTCAACCTGGAGTGTAAGGCTGCAAATTGGATGAGTTTCGGCTCAGTTGTGGGTAATAACTCACACGGTGCTTGAAAAGCACTTTGCAAAATAGAAGATGCTTCTCTGTGTCTGCTGAATAACGATCTCCACTCAGGAGTCGCTCTTGAAGTGAGTTCTCCGCAAACCCCTCGTGAGAGCCCTCCCTCTCCTTCCCCAGGACAGAAACCCCAAAGGACAAGTTGCCGTCTTTCTTTTCCCCATGTGGGCCCTAAACAGATTAGGAAAGCCAAGGGCTTGGGGCCCGCCTGCCGGTCACCACGCCTGCCAGCCGGGCTGTGCTGCCTCCGGTGCACCCCGAGAAAGCTGGGACCGGGCTCACGCTTCTGAAACAAGAGGCGCCATGTCCTGAGCTTTCAGAGGGAAGCGCGAGTAGCGTCACGCGGGCCTCCAGCGTCACCCTGCTGCCCGCCGCCTGCCCCTTCCCACCTCAAAGTAGGCAGCCGGTTACCGGCCACGTCCCCCTTGCCTTCTTTCTGAATGTCCTAGGACCCTCGCCCTGCCCTGGGCTCCCGGATTCCGGGCCCCCTTGTTGGTTGCCCTGTGGCGTCCGCTTCCTTCTCCCCGGGGTCGGTGTCTTCAGCTTCTGCCCTTGTGTCCGGGGGCATTTGACTGCATTTGGCTCTTACCCGAAGGACACTGGTTCTGAGGGTTCAAGGCACGGTTTAGAAAAAAACTGAGGTGTGCCCTCTTTCGATGGCCTCGGAATACTTTACGTTATTCCCTAGTGAAAGGACCAGTGGCCCAGAAATCTGTGGATTTCCATACAGTTTCTCCAATAATTTTTTTATTTTCTTTTACTCATTTGTCTCTGAATGATAATTCATTTCGCAAGGCTCAGAACGCCTAAAGGATCAGGGAAGTATACAGCGGGAACGTGCCTTCCGCCCCTCCCTGAGGCCACCTGTGGCTCGGGTCTTGTATCCCCGTCTACACTTCCATCTTACAACTTTTAAAGCAGAACTTCAAATTTTTGTTGTTGTTATTGTTGTTATAGAAATATACGTAGTATCATTGAGATAATTAAATAAAAGGACCAAAAGTAGACCAACTTGACCTTAACTTGTCCCTACTTCCTGGTCCTCGTCCTTATGAAGCTTCTTAATCAGCCTTGTGACTCGAGTACCGCGTTCGCGGTGTCTGCGTCGGGTTCCCAAGCCCAGAGGGCCGGGGGGATCGGGGTGCTCAGAATCCCAGACCTTGCTGGGGTGACCCCGAGCGCCCACGCCTGGGGGCTCACGCCCAGCCTGCTCCTCATAGAGATACCTGCTCCCCCTCATCACGGGCGGCCGAGAGGACAGGAAGCACCTGGAGAGGATGGAGGCGAGCCTCTCGGAGCTGAGTGGCAGCGTGGCACAGACAGGTAAAGATTAATGACTCCATCAAGTCGCCCTCGGAGCCTTGGTAAGCAGCCCCGTCTCTGCCCCGCCCCCCCCCCCCCCCCCCCCCCCCCCCCGGCTCCACTTTATGTGGTGACTTCATTTATCTGCTCTGAGAATCTGTTCACATTTGCAAATGAAGCCGCCGTCATTTCGGTTTAATTTGAAATTGCTTGTTTACTGTCGGCGCGGCCTCAATTAATTATGTTTTTACGGAAAGGCTCCCAACCTCAGAATATTAATAAGGGGAATAAAATGACAGCCTTTCTAAGGGCTGTAAAGTTCATTTTTAATTTCTGCTTCTGTGAGGTTTTCAGGGGGGTTTTCAGTGATTTTTCCCCCTTCCCTCTAAGAATCCAACGCAAGGTCAAGAAAGGCTGTAATTACTGCGGCTCCGGGGACCCCGGCCACCTCCTCTGTCATCGACTCCACGGGGCTGGCGTTCATTACCCGGTGCCCCAGCGATGGCCCAGATTAGCTGGGACCTGTCGCACTAGAGGTGGCTTTTCCTCTTTAAAAACTTGTTTACTAGACGGAGGCTCTGAATCTAAAAACTCAGGCGAGCGCCAGAACTTGTGTCCCAGGCGGGAGTCTGTCCCCCTGGGGTGTGTTTGCAGAGGCCCCGGAAACACTCGGATGTGTCTGCCCTGGGGAGGCTGATGCGGGGGCCCAAGGAGACTCGGTCCCGTGACCCCGTGACCCGGGGGCGCTCCGGCAGCCTCGGGGTTGGGTGCGGGTGGCAGCGAGGGGCCAGCAGCAGGAGAGCAGGATTTGTAGTCTCTCCAGGCCCTCAGGATCGCAGGCCTGAGGCGTGTTCCTGCCGGCTTCGGGGAGCCCAAGCATTCCACAGGGACCCCGTGAGGGGCTGACGTGCGGGCAGCACCAAAGCCATAAGCACGTGTCATCGGAGGGGAGAGGTTCAGGACGGGTACACTGTTGGCCACGGACACGTGCCCAGTGGAAAGATGGAGCGGGGATGCGAGAGGTTAGACTCGGTGCAGGTACCTGGCCCGGAGCGCGGAGATGCCGTGCGTGGCGCCGGGCGGGGGGCGGGGGGGGTGGCCTGCAGACAAGTTAGATGCAGCAGCTGTAGGTGTATGGACCGGGAGGGGAGGAATCTGTGTGTCGTTTAACAGAGATGCGACTCCTTTCTCCTCCCAGTGACTCAGCTACAGATGACTTTAGCGTCTGTCCAGGAGCTGCTGATTCAGCAGCAGCAGAAAGTCCAGGAGCTCGCACACGAACTGGCTGCAGCCAAGGTACTTCTCCCTGACCCTCTCCAGATCCGGGCCCACTGCTCAGGGTCTGTGGGGCCTGGGGCCCAGGCCACTGTGTTGTGCGGGGTTCCCCTGCGTCCTCCTGCCCGTTACACAGCAGGGGCCCCCATTGCCCTCTGCAGAGGCGGTCACCGCCTCCCTGTCCCCTCCTAGCAGGAGGGAGGAGAAGCAGCTCTGCCTGGGGGCCTCCGTTCCCGTGGCAACGCACGCCCGAGCTCGGGAGGTGGTCGGTGTGGACACAGGGTGGTCTCCACGAGCACGTTAGGCCACAGGTCATGGCATCGCCAAGAGCAAGTCCAGGCAACAGGGAGGTGGGGGGACGGTGCCCAGGCTCTGGGTGAACTCTGCTGCGGTGGGCAGGTCCTCCAGGCCAGGCCTCAGCAAGTCAGACTTCCCTGCGGGAGCACCAGCGGGGGTTGCCTGGGCAGGTCCATGCCACACAGACCCTCGAACCCGGCTTCCTGGGCCACGGGTGAGCGAGCTGTGTGAGCACAGCAGGTTCCTTAACCTCGCTGAGGCTTAGTTTCCTCCTCCGTCCCTGAGCTGGAGCTGGAGCTGGAGCTGTGGGGGCACCTCCTCCACCGGCCGCATGTGCCGGGAGCACCGGGAGCGCTGGGAGGGGGGGGGGTGCGTTTCTGCAGCCCCGTAAGGAACCTCCTCTGAGTGGTTCTCCCGGGAGAAGCCCCATCCCGCACAGAACCAGATGGGAGCCCGAGCTCAAATCTTTCGTATTTAGAAGACCAAGGGAAACAGTAATCTTTCCATTTCCGAAGGAATCTGGGGTGACTCCTGTGAAGAGGGCCCCCAAGAATCGCCTCTTGGGTCCCCCACACGGAGGTGCTGCCTGCAGTTCCTCCTCAGCTGGCTGCGGTTGCCCGGGGCCACCTCCAGCCAGCCACCGTGCGTGCTCCCCGTGGGCGGGCGGCCCGTAAAGCAGCCGGGAAGGCCTGGTTACGGACGCCCCCCCCCTCCCCGACCTATTATCTTTGGGAGCGGTGGCCTGCCAATGGCCAGAAGCCATTCCGGAAATTGGAAAACTGTTTGCAGACCTTAAGCATCAAGATTAAGACCACATGTTGCATTTTAAGAAGGGAGGGGGCCCCAGATTGTGCCGGGCGGCGCCTGCGTGCACAGGGGTGCTGGCCCTCCCGCGGGGCCCCGCCTGGCCTCGCCCGCGCTGAAGCGGGGCTCACTGCTGTGCTGTCTGAACCCACATGCGTGAAGACTTTGGTTTCCCCATAAACCAGAGACTCAGAGCTGTGTTTTCTCAGCTGTAATGTAAGTTTTTATATCTGGCTTCCAAGCTCCTACTGCAGCACTGTAAAAAATTAAAAAGAAGAGCGTTAAGTAATTAAAAAACCTACATAAAACCGAAGGCTGGGAGTTTTCTACAACTGTTTTTTAAAGAGACTGGCTAAAAAGCCCCAGATGTCAGATTTTATTTCTAAATCCTGGCATCTGGCACCATATGCGTTTGGAAATTTGAGTCCTTTGTAGGCCGGTGAGTGGAAACTGCTCCCTTGTTAATGGGCTGCTGTGGCTTTCGGGGTCTCTGAGAAGCCAGAACAGTGGCTCCCGGATCTGCGCTGTCTGTGGTCTGCAGGGGAGACCCCGAGGGGACGTGTGCACGGCGACTGCTGTTTGCGGGGGGCGGGGGCCGCGTGCACTCGCTCCAGGACCCCCCGGCCACTGGCCCCGCCGGGCGGCCAGGACGTCCAGGGCCCCTGCCCTCCGCCGGCCTGGGCCTCCCCGTCTTCTCCTGAGCTCACGGTTCAGGTTTTCTGGGTCAGGCCGGGGCAGAGGCGTTAGGGAAGCCAGGGCCCCGCACGACGACTCTGTGCCTTGGAGCCTCCTGGCCAGCCTCCGGCCTGGTGGGTGCAGGGCCTCATGCCTGGGCCCCTCGTGCCTGGAACTGGCCCAGAAACCCTCACAGGCCGCGTGGCCGCCGGCAGCTGCGTCCGGGGCACCGCCGCTGGGACTCTCCCCTCTGTCTGTCCCACCAAGGTTTGCCCCAGAAAGGTGTGGGAAACGGTGCAGGGCAGGGGGAAGGGTCTGCGGGACGGCCGTGCGGGCGGGGCGCTGTGGCAGCTCCCCCGCGGGTCCTCTTCGGGGAGGCCGTTGGCCTTAGGTCCTGGGACAGCTTCCTTCTCTGCGGAGCCTCCGGAGCCTCCTGCAGCAGTGGCTGTGGGTGGTGGCGGGGCCGACGCTGTCGCAGCTTTGTGGATCACGGGGCGCAGCCCGGGGCGCGGCGGGAGCCTCGGGCCGCCCGGCAGCGAGGGAAGGTGCCGCGGGGCCGCCGGGTCTGCTCCCAGGCCCAGCCGAGCGGATGCCGCAGCCCAGCGAGGCGCTTGACTTCTTTGGTTTCCCAGCGCACACGTAGACGTCACGTTCATGCTGTCCCGGACTCCGCTGCAGACGCTAGAGCGTTACGCCCCCAAAATGTGCATGCCCGACTTTGAAAGTACTTTATTGCCAAAAAACAGAAGTAAAATACGCTAGCCGTCATCGGAGCTGCCAGCGAGTCATGGTCGCTGATCACCGGTCACTGTAGCAAATACGATGACAATGGAAGTCTGCAATGCGACAAGTGCCGGAACGTGGCCCGGACACAAAGCCAAGCGAATGGCGTTGGGAAGATGGTGGCGACGGGCTCGCCCCTCGAGGCTTCCACGCACCGCCCGTGGCGTCCCGCTCGGGGCGTGAGCGCAGGGAGGCGGGCTGGGCTTGCGGTCCCGGAGGCCGTGGGCGCCGCCCGATGCCATCCGCGCAACGGGTGGTGAGGCCGTGGGATTCACTTACTTTATTAGTTTAAACGAGATATTTCCGACATGCGTGGGGACGGAGGGCCGCAGGGCGGACGGTGTGCTTCTGCCACCCCGTGCCGGGCATGGTTCCCGCCGCGGCGTCGCCCCACACTCTCCTGCTGCAAACACGAGGCTCGCGTCTCTTGGAAGACGACACAGGCTCTGCCGTCGCTGTTACTTGTGTGGTCGGAGCACCCTTCTCACTCCCCCGCACACGTCACGGCTGCTTGATGGCGTCCGGGAGGAGAGGTGGACACGCTTGGTTTGGGGTGCCTGGTGGGCGGGCTCCTGAGGGGCAGGGGCAGGGCCGTCCCCGGGGGCCCCGGGCTGCCGCGTGGGGCACTCACGCTCTGAGCCCCCAGAGCCTGCGGCCCCTGCTGCCACCCTGGCCAGCGCTGCACGGGGCGGGAGGGGGCCCCCCTCTGACCCTCGTCTCCCGTGTTTTGACCTCAGGCCACGACGTCTACCAACTGGATCCTGGAGTCGCAGAATATCAATGAGCTCAAGTCAGAGATCAACTCCTTGAAGGGGCTGCTCTTAAATCGGTAGGAGGGGGCGGCGCGGGCCGGGGGGCAGCTGGGGGGGCGGAGCTGGGCCCAGACTGCTCGCCGCGCGCCCCCAAGCCCTGCTGAGCGGACCTGACCCCCTGGTCCCCATGGAATCAGCTTCGGTCCCGGCTGGCCGCTCAGGGCAGGAAGCAGGAGCAGAGACCCAAGCTCCCTGCTGAGTGTTGCACGCGGAGGTTTTTTAGCAAAGTGCGGTGGTGTCACCCTGCTGGTCGCGAGGCCACCGACCCCACAGCCCGAGGCCGGGCCTTCCCGCGCCCACCCAGGCCACAGACCAGGCAGATGGGGCCCCGGTCTCCACCCCAGGCTCCGCTCCCTGTAGGCGCCCACCCTCTCCCCAACCCCGCTCCCGGGCGCGAGGAACCAGGGGGGTCCACCCACGGGCCGGGGCCCAGGGGAGGCAGGCCTGGCCCCGAGGAGGCGCCCTGCAGGGGGTGGGGGGCTCTGCGCAGCCGCCCCAGGGCCTGGTCTCTGAAGGGGAAGGGAGGGGCCTGGGGGCCTGGGTGTCACTGTGTCCCCCGCGTGGCAGCGGTGGGGGGGGGGCTCTGCAAGGGAGGACCCAGGTCCCGGCACCGCCTGTTTCTTGTCCCCCATGTCAGGAGGCAGTTCCCACCGTCCCCCTCGGCCCCGAAGATCCCATCCTGGCAGATCCCCGTCAAGTCCCCATCACCCTCCAGCCCCGCTGCCGCCAACCACCACAGCAGCAGCGACATCTCGCCTGTCAGCAACGAGTCCACGTCGTCCTCGCCCGTGAAGGAGGGCCACAGCCCCGAGGGCTCCACGGCCGCCTACCACCTGCTGGGCCCCCAGGAGGAGGGCCAGGGGGTGCTGGACGTGAAGGGCCAGGTGAGGATGGAGGTGCAGGGTGAGGAAGAGAAGAGGGAGGACGAGGAGGACGAGGAGGACGAGGACGTGAGCCACGTGGACGAGGAGGACTGCCTCGGGGTGCAGCGGGAGGACCGCCGGGGCGGGGACGGGCAGATCAACGAGCAGGTGGAGAAGCTGCGCCGGCCCGAGGGCGCCAGCAACGAGCACGAGCGGGACTGAGCGCCTGGGGCTCCCGGCAGGCCCTGGGCAGCCCCCTCACCTGCGGGGCTCGAGGCGGGGGCCTGGTCGCCGAGCACCTGCCGACCTCGACCTCGCACCTGCATGACAAGAGGTAGTCTAAGTACCTGGCTCCTGACCCTCGGGGGCTGCTGCTGCCCCTGCTGCCCACTTCCCAGGGGCCGGGATCGGCGCTTCCAGAAGCCTCACCCCGTGCCCTTGCTGCCGGGCCGCCCCCGCCCGTCCACCGGCCTCGCTTCCGCCTCGCGACTCCGCTGCCCCTGCGGCGACACTGGTCCTCGCCTCCCCTTGCCGGCATCGGGCCTCCCCGCCTGCCCGCCTGGGAACGTGCCCCGCTAGACGCTACTGCTGTACATAATTGTAATAAATACGAGTTGTCACTATTTACCTGCTGCCTCCGCTCCTTGTGTGCGCGGGCGCCCTGGGCCCGGAGGGGGTGAGCCCTGCCCAGGCCGATGTCCCGAGCTGCTCCCGGTGCCCGTGCCGCGGGGCGACCTCCTGGTGCCAGCGGGGAAGGGACCTCGCCGCGGCATCTGGGCCTGGGGTGAGTGTGACCAGCTCCCCTTCCTTAAATGGACGCGTGTGCTCCCGGGAGAGCGTGTGTCCTGCTCGTCCGCCTCCCCGGCTCCTCGCCCTCCCCGCCTCTGGAACCTTCACGGCAGCTCCGCTGTGCCCAGAAAACGCACGCGACCCTCCCCCCGGGAGCCCCTGCACCCAGGAGCCCCTGCTCCCAGCCCGGGCTGCAGCCCCGTGGGGAGGGCCGCGTGTAGGTGCCCGGCGGGCGCCAGGTGCAGGGAGCGTGGCCGCGGATGCCGTGCCCGCCGCCCGCCCAGCCGGAGCCCCGGGGCAGATGCTCGGCACTGCGGCTGCTTTGCCTTGAGGACGTGTCCTCCCCCCTGGGCCCTTCCAGGGGTTCGGAGCCCCCCACCTGCTGCTGCGGACTCCTGGCTGGCCCCGTGGCCCAGGGCCCCATGCGGGTGACGGCGACTCGGGGTCCGGCCCCTGGCTCTCCGGTGTCCCCTCCGGGGCTCGCACCTCCTGTCACATCCCTGCCGTCTCTTTTCCCAGTACACGCTCCCCCGGACTGAGCATACCCCGCATAGCGAGTCCCCTCTGCCCCGTTACTGCCCCCCCAGGAGCCAGGCTGCTCAGCCTGCGGGGGCAACCAGCCCGTCCCATCCTGTCCTGGGCGAGGGCTCCTAGGGTCGGAGAGCCAGGCGGGCGGACCCCAGACCAGTGAGCAGAGGCCGGAGGCCCGGTCCCCGCGCTGGCCCGCCACCACCCCGTCAGTACCCGGGAGCCCCTGGTCCCCACGGTGCCGAGGGTGTCTCCCCGTCAGCTCTAAGGCTGGGGGCCATTGTCGCCTCTGACGGGGTCTCAAGCTTTGCAGAGGGGGCACCAGACGGGGCGAGCAGAGGGCAGGGAGCCTGGCGGGGGGCGGGGGGGGTGGGGAACTCCTGGACAGGGCTCCCGGGGCCTCGCCGCCCCCCGGCCCACAGCGCACACACGGGGACGGACCTGGAGGCCTTTGCCCTGCGGGTCCCGGGCTCCCGTGTCCGCGCTGGAGGACAGCGGCCTGGCGAGGTTTCAGGGAGGAAAAAACCCCTCCCCAAAACGGCGTGAGCGCTGCCTAATAAAGGCAGCTGCTGGACGGAGAGAAAACAGCCCTTTGAAAAAAAAGCCTTTCATTAGAAAAATAATGCATTTCATCCAAATAAGGTAAAAATATTTGGAAAGGGGCAGAAGTGAGCAGCAGGCAGCGCCCGCAGGCCTTCCTGGAAGGAGGAAGGTTCTTAGACCCAGTGACAGTGTAGTTTTGTAAAGTGTCTTTTAGGAAAGAAGCGGCCCCAGCCCCAGGAGGTCGGGCGGCCCCGCAGCCGAGGGTCCCCACCGTCCCCCGTGGCCCCGCGCTCGCCCACAGCCCAACGCCCCTCACCCCTCGGTGGGCCTGCTCCTGCGACCTGCTGTCGCGCAAGCACAGGTCGGGGGCTGCGGAGGTGGGGACACAGCAGGGGCTGGAGCGCAGGCCGCGGGTCCCCCCTTATTTTAATAAAGATGAGAAGCCCCCCCCACCGCCTGACCCTGCGGCCTGCTGTCTCCCTGGAAGTGAATCGTGTCTGCGGGGGGCTCGGGGGGCTCCCGCCCAGTGGGCCGAGTGGTGTGGGCCTCCCCCGGCTTCCCTCCTGCCCTCGCCCTCTGCTGGGAGCGCTGAGGAGCGTCCCTGGGTCTGGGCCCCCACCTCCCCCTCCTCGCCCCCCCCCCCCCCCGCCCCTGCCCTCCCCTCCCCTACCGCTCCCCGCAGCCCCCGGAGGAGGAAGGAGGAAGGGCAGGCAGGTGACAACCTGATCCCCAGGAGTTTACTTAATCCTTCGTGCCCAGGCCCCGGAGGAGGGTCGGGGCTCCAGCAGCAGAGGCAAAGGTGCTGGTCAGGCGGCGGGTGTGGCTGCAGCCTCGGGGGTCCTGCTCACCTGGGGTTAGGCCTGCCCCACACAGGGGTCCCCCACTGCGTCCATGCGAGGCCCGCACTAGGGGGGGCGCTCTCTGCAGTGCCCAGCTCCCCCGCCGCGCCCCAGCATTCTGGGGTGCCTTTCACCCAAATCCCAACAGACTTCAGTGGTTCTTGGGCTCCCTGGAGGTCACGCTCTTCCAGGGGAGGAGATGAGGTTTTACTGCTCCGTCAGGAGGACGCCCGGAGCCTTTCCCTGCTCCCTGACGAGTCCCGGAAGGATCTTTGTAGCGAAAGGTACCCACGCTGGGTGCCCAGGCCTCGAGTCCAGGCGTTGGCATCCCCGGGGTGCCTGCTGGACACGGGGTGACCTGGCGGGGGAGGGCTCTGGCCTCATGGCCGAGGGGCGAGGGGCCGAGGGGCGTCAGTGGTCGGGAGCAAGTTTGGACTCCGCAGGCCACACATGTCCCCCGAGGGGCAGGGGTTGCGGGGCTCACGGTGGCAGCAGGGGGGCGGCAGGCCACCCAGGTCCCGTCCGCCTCCCGCAGTGCCAGGCCCCCCAGGAGCCTTGCTGTCCGGTCGGCCCCACAGGCCCCCAGGGCTGCAGCCCGTCGGAGGGGCCCTGCTGTCTCCCCTGCTTCCCCGAGGCCTGAGTGGGGCCCCGGGGCGGCCACACTTCGCCCTCCCTGGTCCCCGGCCTGCCCTGGTCCCCGGCCAAGATGTCTTGCCTGCTGTCCCTGTGGGTCCAGGTGGGGAACGGGGCCCAGCTCCCGTGGGTGACTCAGCCGCCGGGAGCACCCGGGCCGGGCCAGGTCTGTGGGAGGTGGGCAGGCCGCTGAGCTCAGCGTGAGCCTGTGCAGCGGGTTCTGGCTCTTTCCAAGAGGTTACAAAACTCTTGAATTTGCCCCAGTTCGGTGTAGGAGCATCACGCCGCAGCTAATTACATCCAGGAACACAGACATGTTTCACTGCATTTCCCGCCGAGCCCAACAAGCCGCGGGCGGGGCTGTGCCGCCCGGGCCCACCTTGCGCCCCTCGGTCGTGGGCGTGGGGACAGGGTCTGCGGGGCGGCTCCCGCTGGGTGGGGTGGCCGCTCCGCTCTGTCCTCATCCCGGGCAGGGCCTGGCCCCGGCCATGAGCTGCTGCGGCATCTGACGGGCATCCTGACGGTCACGGGCCTGGTCGCCCTCAGGCTGTGGGGCTGTGGGGAGGGTCACCCCGAGAGCCAGTGACCCCCACCGCGGCCCTGGTGCCTCCTGCCTGCCCGCAGCTAGGCTGGGCCTCCCTCCCACCCCCGCGGGCGGACCCCGAGGGCCCTCTGGGCCGGGGAGACCTGGGGGCCGCTGCCCGCCCCCCCCCCCCGGGGCCCCAGGAGCCCCTGAGGGGCCGCTGCCCGTCCCAGCCTCTGGGGGCTCCCCCAGCGGCCGCAGGCAGCCGGGCGCTCAGCACCCCCTCGCCGCCAGGTCCGGGCTTGGCTCTGGGCCGCCCCTCAGGCCCCTTGGGAGGGCTGCTCGGCCCACCAGGGCCTGCGAAGCTCCAATAATGGTTTTAATTTGTTGAACTTGCGTTTTATCCCATAAATTAGTCACTGTTTTATTTAACAGAATTGAGATATCCACAAACAATAGGCGAGTTCCAACTTGAAATTTTAATAAGACAGAAAAAAGTATATATTTTCGCGTCTGTTACTAACATATTTATGTAAATAGCCCGTGGGCTGCGTTCCAGGAAGAAGGAAGGAAAGGAAGGGCCTCCTGTGCTGGGGCCGCGCTGGAAACGCGCTGCGGGGGTGCGGCACCCCGACTTCCTCAAGGCGGACCCCGCGCCTCCGCTCCCTCCGAGGCCCAGCGATGCCGCCGGGAGCTCCAGGCAGGAGCCGGGCCAGCATCCGGATGGGATCCGGGTCGCACCGTCCCGCCCGGGCAGGTCCCTGCAGGAAGGAGGAGGGACCCTGCCCAGCGCCTGCCCAGCGGCCTCGCCAGGCGCGGTGCCCTCCGGCCGCCCCCGGGTGGGCAGGGCCTGCGCCCCCCAACCGGCCCCAGCCCAGGCGAGACCGGCCCGCCGGGCCCTCCCCACGCCGCCCTGGCACACGCGCCGTCTACACGGCCGGCTCCCCGCCAGCCCACCTGGGGCTCGTTTTAAAAATAAAAAACTTGATAGGTTTTTTTCCAGTTTTTATTGAGTGAAAATGTCAAACCTTGCATCAGTCATGCAAAAAAAAAAAAATCAAATAAATAAAACACATATATTAAATTTCTAATAGCGCTAAATTCAAGTGGAAAAATATTCAGTTAACCAGGTGCCGAGGAGACCAGATTCAAGTAATCAGAGCACACGCTGTTCAGTTCGGTTTTCACGTTCTGCAGTTTTCGTCTCAAAACCTCTCTATATATCTCTATATATCTATATATGTATATACATATAGATATATACACACACATATGTGCATACATATTATTTTATATTTATATATATACACATACATAGTTATAAAACATTAAAAAGAGCATTGGTGGATCAAGCATTATTTTCCCCACAGAAAGAAAATAAAACAAAAATTACACATTAAAATTCAAAATGAGCTAGCAATGGCTTATAGTCCTAGTGTGCAATATGAAGGTTACAAAAGGCTAGACTTCGCACTGTCGGCATCTTCGATTTTCTTTTTTTTTTAATTTTTTTTTTAAAGTCTGCTACATTGAAAAATGTTTTTGTGTTTTGTTTTTTTCTTTTTTTTTTTTCCTTTACAAAACTCCCTCCACGCACCCAGGGGCGGTGGAGAGCAGAGTCTGGGCGAGCGCTCAGCAGCAGCGCGGGGCCCACAGAGTTCGGGAGGCTCTGCGCGGGGCTGTTTCGGACAAGGATTTGCTCCTGTTGCATCAGGTGCGCTCAGTGGGACCCCCCAACCCCCCCCCCCCCAAGCGCAGGTGGTCCTGGCTCCCGAGCTGTGGGCCGCCAAGAGGACACGCGCGCACACGCACACGCACACGCACACACACGGACAAAAAAGAAAAGAAAACCCAGTGCCCCCTGCCGTCGCGTGAGGCCCCCCTCGGCGATCGGGGTGACAGGCCGAGTCGCAGGGTCCCCCCAGCCAGGCCGGGGGCCAGGACCCGAGCCGCCCCGGGCGCCCCTGCCGCGTGGGCCTTCCTCCGCAAGCCCGCTGGGACCTGTGGGCTCGAGGCGCGGGGACCTGGTCTGGGTGGGTTGCACCAGCAAAGAAGCATCCCAAACAAAAAAAATCAAAAATAACAAACTGGAAAAAAAAAAAAAAAAAAAAAAAAAGCCCTATAAAGCCACACACATAACCAATAGAGAAAAACTCAAAATTAAGTTAACTACAAACTTGTATCAACAGTAATAGTCCTTTTTTCCTTGTTTCTACAAAATTCAAGTTAAAAGTTGGAATCGCGCAGCTCCCGTCAGTGCTACTGTCGAGACAGCCTCACTCGGGTAAGGCCCCGAAAACGAATGGAAACGAAATCCCACGTGAGCGATTGCACTCGGTGTCCAACCGGGGCTGGGCCGCGGCGGCCTGTGCTCCGCGGCCCGCCTGCCTTTTTTTTTTGTTTTTTTTTTTGTTCTATGTAGAATAATAACCTTTACAGGAAAAATACTGTACAACTTTCTCGCGTTTTTCCCCATTTTGAATATTAAAGCCCCGGAGAGTGGTATCCTTCCGGTTCCACGGCGTGGGTGGCCGAGGCCCCGCCAGGCCCTGCGCCCCCGCCCCGAGGCCCCCGCGGCAGAGGCCGCGCCCCGGGGTCCCCGCGCGGCGCCCCCGCCCCGCCCCACCCCCACCCCCACCCCCAGGGGCTGGCTGGGCTCCCTCCGCCCCGCGCCCCGGGGTGCGTCTCCGCCGCAGGGGCCGCGCCCCCAGTCCTGAGCATGAGGAGTCCCGCCGGCGCGGTCGTGGGGCCCGGGGCCCGCTCCCGGGGGAGGACACCCCGACAAGAGCACCTTCTGTTTCCCTGAAGAAGACCCCGCCTGCAGCCGAGGGGAGGGGCGCTCGCAGCCGGTCCTCGCGGGCGGGGCGGGGGGGCGGGGGGCCCGGAGCACCAGAGGGGGGCCCCGCCTCTGTCCTGAGACGGACTCGGGGTCCGGAAGCACCTGCGGGGCGGCGGGGCGGGGCGGGGGCCGCGGGGGCGCGCCCGGCTCGGCCCGACGCAGAAACCGCATCTGTACAGCGGGAGTCGCAGCGGCCCCGGGCGCCCCCGCCGGTCCCCGCCGGTCCCCGCGCCCCCGCCCCGACGGCCGGCTAGGGCTAGGGCGAGGCCGCGGCGGGCGCCGCCAGCTCCGGGCTCCGCGCCCCCGGCCCCGCCGCCCCCGCCGCCTCGGGCAGCGACTCCTCCGAGTCGGTGCGCAGGTCCTCGTCGTCGTCGTCGTCCTCGTCGTCGTCGTCCTCGTCGTCGTCGTCCTCGTCGTCGTCCTCGTCGTCGTCCGCGTCCTCCTCGGGCAGCTCCAGCTCCTCCTCGTCGTCCTCCTGCGACGACTCCCCGGCCGCGGGGCCGGGCGCGGGCGCGGCGGGGCCGTCGCGGGGGCCGTCGAGCGGGCCGGGGTCGCCGGGGTCGCCCAGCCCCGGCCCCAGCCCCGGCCCCGGCCCCAGCCCCAGCCCCAGCCCCGGGCCGGCGGGCGCGGGCGCGGCGGCGGCGGCGGCGGCGGCGGCGGCGGGCGGCAGGAAGAGCAGCGCGGGCTCGGGGCCCAGCGGCAGGGCGGCGTCCGGGGCGCCGGCGGGGCCGGGCGAGGCGGCGGGCGGCTCCCCGCGCTCCTGCTTGTCGTGCTTGCGCTTGTGCGAGTCCATCTGCGACATCCCGACCACCGTGTGGCGGCAGCCGGGGTAGGTGCAGTGGAAGTGCGAGCAGCGGAGCTTGTACTTGCAGTCGGCCACGGCGCAGTCGGCGCTCGAGCTGAACTGGCGGAAGCCCGCCGCGCTGATCACGTCCTGCTTGCCGTGGTGCTTGCGGTGCGCCGTGACCTTGGTGCTGTCCGTGCAGCGGAAGCGGCAGCGCAGGCAGTGGAAGTGCGTGCTCGCGCCCGAGAACGGGCAGTCGGCGAAGTGGCAGCGCAGCGACGCCTTGAAGCGCTTGAAGTCGTCCAGCACCAGGTTGTCCACGCGGTCGTGGTGCTGCGCGTGCTTGTACATGTGCGTGCGGCCGCAGAACTTGTAGCCGCAGTTCTCGCGCGTGCAGTGGTAGTGCGTGACCTTGAGCGAGAACTGGCACGCGGCGTCCTTGCAGTCCTCGTACAGGTCGAAGCGCCGGAAGCCCTCCAGCATCATGCCCTCGTCCAGCATCTTGCGCGACGCCGCCGTCTTGCGCCGCTTGCCGAAGGGCGACATGTCCTCGATGATCCAGAAGCGCTTCTTGGCCCCGGACGCCGCGGGCATGGAGATGGTGTTCCCTGCGGGGCGGGGCGCGGTCAGCAACCCGGCGGCGCCCGGAGCGCTGACCCGAGGGCGCCGACCGCCTGCCCCCCCCCTCCGGGCTCCCGGGGCCCCGCGGCCGCTCCCCCCGCCCCCAGCCGGGAGCCCGGGGCCGCCCTCGGTCACCCCCGCCTACGGGGCGGCCGCACAGGCTCCGCGGCGGGTGGCGCCCGGCAGCGGGGCCGCGGGGCCGCTCTGGCCAGTTCGGGCGGGAAGTGGGGACGCCGGCGCCGACTGAAGCCGAAGGGGGAATGTGGGCGGCGCAGCGCGGCTACCCCGGCCCGGGCCTGCACCGCCTCTGATGAGGACCCCTCCTCCGCGGCGCCCGCCTGTCCGCCAGGGGGTCGGGGAACTGTAACTCCCCGCGGGAGGGACACCTGCCCGCTTCTTGCCAGAAGGCTCGTTCTGGTCTTGTTGGGGTCGTGGGCCCCCCGTTTGCTGGGAGACACCAGCCCTGCTGAGTGGCCAGGGCTCGGCCAACAGAGGGGCGCCCACCTGTGCCCGCCCTGCTGGACCCAACGGCTCCCCTAGACTTAGGACGCCCCAGTGGCAGGGCTGCCTGCCTGCACCCGTCAGCGTGGTTAGTCCTGTACCCCGTTTCTGGGACGCACCATGGGCCCTACAGCTGCAGGGTGAGGGGCAAGCAGCCCCCTGGCGCGGCACAGGCCCCCGGGGGGAAGGCCGCGATCCTCGCACTCCCTGCTCCACACCCTAGAAACCAGAGAGAAAGCTTGGGGCCCGGCGCTGCGCAAGGCCAAGGTGGGCTTCCTCCAGGCTTCCCCCTGGGCTGACGCGTGCAGCCCGCCCCAACCTGCCTACAGAGCTGCGAGCCTCCAGGGCCCCGCTGGGCGGCATCATCCGCCTAGGGCCCCCACCCAGCCACCCACCCTTAACAGGGGACACCAAGCTCTGTCGCGGGGTGGGGGTGCCCAGCACAGCACACAGGCCTGGGGCCTGGAGGTCAGGTGAGTGAGGAGTGGCTGCTTTGGGGCCGAGGTCACAGGGTCATCTGGTTATGCCTGCGATGGCTTTCCATGGGCTGCACCCCCTACACGGGGCCCCTGCCCTGCCCTTGGCCACAGCCCGAGACCTGGTGCCGCGCTGGCCCAGCAGTCAGGCAGAATGGGAGGCACAAATGAGCAAAGGAAGGTGCAGAGGCGGGTGATGGGTGCACCAGAGGGCGGGGAGGGCAGGTCCCACCCCTGCAGATCATCAGATCTGCAGGGGGGCAGGGGGGGTCAGGCAGGGGGGCAGGGGGGGTCAGGAGTCATCACTGAGCCAGCCAGGGCCTGGGCCACAGAGCCTCCCTCTGTCCTCCTGCCCGGCTCCAGGGCTGCGGGTTCTGGCTGGTGGCAGGAGCCCGCCCGGACCCAGCGCCGAGCGGGAGTGTAGAGGAGCTGTCCGCAGGGGACCAGGTGGCCCTGTCCTCGGCCCAGCAAGGCCACAGGAAAAAGGCCAGGTCCCCGATCACAGCCTCAAGGGTCAGGTGGGGTGACAAAGGCTGGCGAGAAGGCATGTGCGAGTTACCTGCGGCATCCTGAACTACGGGGACGTCACTTTTTACTGGAGTTGGAGTGGCAGTGGCGGGCGGGAAGCGGGGTGGGCTGCTGACAGGGTGGCCCAGGCCCCGGGTGGCTCCGATAGTGGCACTGAGCAGAGAGTATGAGAGACAGGGCGGAGAAAAGAGGCATGGGAGGGAGGGGAGGGGCGCCCGCAGCACGGCCGCTGAGAAGGACGGGGTCAGTGCGGGCTGCGGAGCCACGCGGGCAGCCTCGTCGCCAGCGGCAGCAGGAGGAGGAAGAGGAGGAGGAGGAGGAGCCGGGCAGCCTGGAGAGGGTGGAGAAAAGCAGAAAAAAAAAAAAAAAGAAAACCAAAACAAACAAAAAACAAACAAAAAAGAACCAAAATGAGAAACCCGATGGCAGAAGCAAGTATGATATGAAAACACGTGGACAGATGAGGAGCAGAGAGGCGCCAGGAGAGACGGGAAGGAGACGGCAGAGGAGGAGAGGCCGGGGAGGCTGTGCGGGGGCTCTCGCCGGGCTCAGGCGGCGCCACTGGGGTGGGGCCGGGCCGGGCGCTGGCGGTCCCGGCCTACCTGCCCCTCCGCCGGGGCCTGTGCTGCTGGTCCAGGCGCTCAGAGGACAAGCCTGGGTCCTCGCCTGGGAACTGAAGCCGACGGCTGGGTGCCGGCGGGCGGTGGCCTCAACGACCCGTGTCCCACCGACCGGCGGGCCCTGTCCCCGCTCGGGCCACCTGGCCGGCCCGGCCGTCTCTTCCTGGCCCGCTGCTCGGGCCCGGCCGCCGCTCACCTGCCGCGGTGCTCTCGTTGCCCACGGGGGTGCTGGAGCAGCTTCGGTCCATGGTGGATGACTCGGAGGACACGGCGCCCGGGCTGCAGCCCGTGTAGTCCATGTACTCATCGGTCTCCGTGTCCATCAGGCTCGGGGGGCCCTGAAAGGCGGCGGGTGGTGCTCAGGAGGGGGCCGCCCACCTGCTGGAAGCAGGAGCGGGATGCGGGCCACGTCGGCGCCTCGGGCAGAGGGGGCACGGCCTGCGGCGCCACCCTTACCTGGGAGGCGGGCACGCGGTCGAAGTTCTTCCCCAGCATCCTCCGCATGTGCTTCCGGGCATGGGAGGTCATCTGGTGCTTGAGGAGGAAGGAGAACTGGCAGCCCTCGCGGATGCAGTGGAAGTGGCTGTTGACCTGGTTGTACTTGCAGCCTGCGAACGCACCCACGGCCATCAGCCCCCGCGCCCCCAGGCCTGGCCCCACCCTGCGGCCTGGCGTGAAGCCCGTGACAGTGGCAGGCCGGGCCCCCTACCCTGCCCTCAGAGGGCCCGGGCCCGGGGCAAGAGGCCCTGATGACCCGTCCCCAGGTCAGCCCCCTTCCTGCAAGCATGACGTGTCTCCATGTCCCCCGTGGGAGCCCGCCACAGGGGAGCCTCTGCCCTGCCCTGCCCCCACCCACCTCCCCCTCCCTCTGGGCCGAGAACAAACAGCAGGCAGGGCTGAAACAGTGTCAGCGCGGGGCAGGTGAAGGCCTGCCCGTCGCCATGGCACCGGGGCTGGCCAGGTGTCTCATATCATCCCCAGCTTTGTTTGGCCCCAACTACCACCGACAACCCCCAAAGTTGAGTAAATACGGATGGCTCCAGAGCACCCCGACGCCCGTCAGAGGAGCCAGAGGACAACACGGGCCACCGAATGTTGACACCTGTTGCTACGGCTACCAACCCTCTGAATTCTTTCTGAATTAATACTTGAAAGGAAGGTTTGCTTCCTGCCCTTCCTGGCAGGGGCTTTGAGTGCTCACCCCTTCCCTATAGAGGGGCCGTCCGCAGCGGCAGCGGCCCCACCTCTGCCCCCCACACCCGGCGCCAGCACCTGAGGCCCGGCAGGCCCGCCCAGCACCCCAGCCGCCTCCTGGCCCCTCGTGTCTCCCTGACCGATTCCCGCCCCACACCCGCAGGCCCTGAACATGGGGCTCCATCCTGAGGCCCTCCACCTGCAGACCCCCCGCCCCATGGGCATCCCCAGGGCAGCTAGGGCAGGGAGCGACGGGGGTCCTCGGTCAGGCGGGGGGGCCTCCGGACAGCTTCCCTGCGGAGGGCCCAGCTCTCCCCGACTCAGCTCCCCAGCATCTGCTGCAAAGCTCAGGGCCATCATGTGTGGCCTTCCCGGCCCCGGGGCCACCTCCTCCTGGGTCGCCCTGGGTCACAGGTCACATGCTCTGGGCTGACCCACTGTGTACCTGCTTGTCCAGCAGACAAGCCACCAAGCGTGGTGCCGGCCAGAGCAGACCCTGAAAACCCTTACTGCCGCCACCCCTGCCACCTCCTGCCACAGCTGCTCCGCATGCAGCTGTTCCTCCCTAAGCACCTGCTGAACGAACCAATGAGCTGACGAAGCAGAGTCCGTTCTGCACAAAGACCTCAGAGGGAAAGCCCTGGAAAAAGAGCCCAGGGCGGGCAACTTCAAGAGCTCCTATGTCACCTGCATGGCCTCTTGAGGGGGAAGCAAAGAGCACAGGGTCAGAGCCTGCCTCTACCACGTGGCAGTTCCCGGGGGGCAGGGAGGGGGCCGTTGCCCCCAGTCGCCCTCGGTGTCTGGTCTGCCGTTGGGCAGGGCTGAGAGGTGGGGACCAGGAGAGGGGGCCGAGGCCACCAGGGCCCCGGGAGCCAGAGCCGACCCCTGCTGCCTGCTGCTGCCCCCAACCCCGGCCGCCAGTACCTAGCCTGCCACACTCCTCGCGCTTGGTGAAGTACTTGAATCCGTTGGCTGCGCGCCGCTCGGCTTTCTCATGCTTCTTTATGTGCCACGGCAGCTTGGTGGTGATGTTGGTCACGAAGTAGCAGCCGGTCCGCAGGCAGTGGTAGTGGCCGCGCATCCGGAACTCGCAATGCTGCAGGGAAGGCGGGAGGGTCAGGAGCTCCCACGGGGCCGGGGCAGGCCCCGGTGCATGTGCCCTTCCCTGCTCAGAATCTCGGGTCAGAAAGCAGTGTGTCCCTTTGGCCACTCGACTGAAACATCCTACCTGGCGGTCCTGCCGGCCAATCCCACACCCGGGGCAGACATCGCTCATCAATGCTAGCACTGTCCTCTGGCCGCCAGCCCTGGGACCGGGCTCCTTCTCGAGGCGCTCTGCCCACCAGCCCCCTCCAGGACTAGGCCCCGCCTGTGTGTGACCTTGATCCGCCCTTCCTGTCTGGGGCACGGACAGTTCAATCTCTAGCTGTCCGATGGGCCTAGAATTTTAAAATCGTAGGCGTCCGGGGGAAGGGAGCATAGTTCCAGGACAGGTGGGACGATGCCAAGTGCACACTGGCTGCCGGTTGAGTCCCCACCGCAGGCAGGGATGACAACACGGGACCTTCCTGACGGACCATCAACCTGGACGCTCCTGGCAGCCTCCAGGGACGGGAGGAGAACCATTCCAAACGGGCGTAAGGAACAGAATCCCTGCCAGGGGGAGCTGGGCCCGGGCCCCCCCCGCCCCCTGCCCCCGCACTCACCTGGTTGGGACAGAGACACTGAAGCGAGTAGTACGCGAACTGGTCCCGCACGTTGACCAGGTTGTTGTTGGGGTTGATGTGGTCCAGGCAGTGCGACTCCGCCTTGCCTGAGGTTTTGCAGACGTACTTGCAGTTCCCGAAGAGACAGTGGAAGTGGAACTTGTTGGCATACTTGCAGTCCGTCGCGAGGCAGGGATCGCTGGAATGAAACCACAGCCCAGAAGGTCAGTGGCATCCCGGGGCCTCCCCACCGACACCCTGACGCCCTGACAGTCCTCGTGCTGTGGTGCGGCCTGGACGAATGGCCCCTGGGCTGCCCGGCTGCCCTCCTGCTCAACGAGTGGCTCCAGCCAGAGGAGACTACAGATCCCAGCATGCAGTCCTGCCTTCTTTTTGGAGCTCGGAGGTGCGGGAAGGATTGCAGTGTGCAGGCTGCCCAGAGCATTGCATGCTGGGACACGTAGTTTCCATGGCCACACCTCAGGATTATAGATAAGGACGGCTGCAGTAACCTCTTGGATGTGAAAGTGCGAGATGGCGCGGCCAGCCCTGGCGGGGGGCCAGTGAGGGCCTGGCGGCCTGGCACAGGCACTGCCCTGGGTGTGGCTGACTGACAGGGTGCAGATGGGTGGGCAGCCCTACCAGGAAGCTCCAGTGGGAATGTGCACCTGGTGCGGGGCCTGCTGAGGCGCACGGCTGCCCCGGGGGTGGCCCCCAGGGTTGGCCCGGGGCGTGGGGCTCCCGCCCACTCAGAGGACCTCACAGGCCAGCTGAGTGGTGGAGCCTGGGGGGGCGGCGGGGTGCTGGGCGGAGCCCCCGTGCCGGCCTGCCCTGGCCACAGCCGCCCTGCCCCACGGCCTGCCTCCTGCGCTGCACATAGGTGCGGGGGTGCCCTGCCCCGGCCTCCTGCCCTGGCCGGCTGCCCCCTCGGTGGCCCCGGGGTGGGAATCCTCCAAGCTGGGGAAACTGGGAGGGCTACCGCCGTGGGGGGCGGGACGGAGGAAGGGGAGCTCCGGGGGGATGGAGAGGAGTGCAGGTCCCCTTCCATGCCACAGGCCCAGCCCCAGGTGCTCAGAGAGGGAGGACAGCTGCCACTCAGGCCGTGTGTGTTCACATCCAATTTATTACTTTTATTGAGAACAGGAAGCCGCACACATCACGATACAGAGTCACCGTTCTCGCCACAAGGCGCCACCACCATCCAATGAGGAAGGGTCCTTCCACCCCTGAGAGCTCAGACCACCGTGCAGGTGGGCGTGGGCCTGGAGGGGGCCTAGCCCCCTCGCCCCCCACCCAGGACTTAGCTTGCTCTGCAGAGGCTGGGCCACGAGAGCGAGCCACAGACACCGACAGGGAGGCGCAGAGCCGATGCCACCCTCCTTGCCAGGCGACAACCACCCCTCCCAGCCCACCCGAGCCAGTCCTCACAGTGTCATCTCCTCCCACCCCTCGCCAGCTGCCCGCTCTGGGAATAGGTAGGGAGGTCAGAGCAGCAGGGTCTTTGGCTAGAAAGACCCGGTCCGACGACGGTGTCCCAGAGAGGCTGGGGACGGCCAGGGCTACCTGCAGAGGGAGTGGCAGTGGCCTCCGCGGCTGCCCTTGCTAGCACCTACTCCCGAGACACGCGGGGGACACGGGACTCCCGGCTCATCGAGGGACTCACTTCTCCTGGAACTGGAGGAATCCGGGTTTGACCTGGGGCTTGGCGTTTTCTAGAGAAGTCGTTGCCAAGGGCGAAGTGGGCAGGTGAGGCACTGGCGCTGGAATCTGAGGCATCTGGGGTATGGTGGAAGCCAGCTGCTTCCAGGCGAGCAGCGTGGGGGTGGAGGGCACGGCGGCCGGGCTGGGAGTGGGACCCTCCAGAGCAGGAACCGTGGCTGTGGTGACGGGAGGTGCCGACGGGGACGAGGGGGCCAAGGCAGGTTTGGTCTCGGCCGCGGTGGCAGGGAAGGCGGCCTCTGCGGTTCCCTTCACGGCTCCTCCCTCTGTCCGCAAGTGGAAGCTGCAACAAGCAGAGGCGCCAGCGTCTCGGGTGGGAAGTGATGAGAGCCCGGAGCAGGGAGCCCTTCCCTGGGGCCAGCCCCATACACCTGAGGGGCTGTGGTGCCCTCCCCAGCCCCCAGCTCGGGGCGGGGTCCTACCAGGAAGGAAGGACTGGCAGCCAACGGCTGTGACCTCTGGTCCTGCACCTGGGCTCCCGGCCTGGCCCTCACTACACCTTCCCCTGTGACCCTCGCGCTGTGTCCGCCCCTGACAACAGGCCCTGGGGCACCAAGTCTGTGCTTCCAGAATCTGCTCGAGAGTTAAAGGTGGGTCTCAGCCTCCGAGGTTGGCTCTCCTGCAGCAGGTGGAGCCTGAGCTGGGGCCCAGCAGCAGAGAAAGTCTGTTTTAAATGTCTGCGCATCCTGCATTCCATTACAGCAGGCGGCTGGCCTGTACTTTTCAGCTCAATGGGTTTACAAATTAATTTCATTATTTTTAGGCCAAAGAGGATCTACAAATCCACGATGCTGGGCTTGGAAAGGCCTACTTCCTAGGGTCCCTGCCTGGGTCAGAGCAGGGGTCTGTGCAGCTAACTCTCAGGGAGCATCAGGTAGGGCTGCCTGCCGGGCCGCAGGGGCGTGGGGTGTGGGGAGCGGGGGGCAGCAGGAGACTATGCTCCGGGGCTCTAAGTGGGGCCTGGACGGGCTCCGAGGACCCTGCTAGGAGCTGAGCAGGTGGAGGGACGGGGCAAGCCCGCCTTCTCTCAGGCGGTACCTTCTAAGTGGCCAGCTCAGCCTCTGAGGTCTGCTGGGAGCTGCACACGGTCCTGCTTGGAAAGCAGCTGGAGGCCCGAGCAGCCCCCAGCCTCGCCCAGCCTCGCCCAGAGGTGGGGTGCAGGGCCCGGGACCCCCACTCACTTGGCATGCTTGATGGCTCCGTCCAGGGTGCTGAAAAGTGCGCCGCACTCCTCCACCACGCAGTGGAAGTGGACCTTGTGGAGGAAGTCACACTGGGCATCACAGAAGTCCTTGGTGCCAAACCTGGCAGAGGAACCGTGGTCAGAGGAGACCCTGGGCACCGGCCACCACGACAGGGCACCGGCCACCATGACCCTCCCTGCTCCTTTGCTCTGCCAGGAAGCCCCTCACCTTCGGAGGTACACCTTCCAGGGCTCAGACAGCTTCTCCTGAACCAGCGCCTTCACAGCCTTGCCCAGGAAGGGCGAGGACTCCACGGCAGCGCTGGCCTCCACCTCCGTCTTGATGTTCAGCAGGCTGCCAAGGTTGGGGTTGCCCTGAGACATCTGCAAAGGGGACAGGGGCCGTGCTGCAGGCTGGGGACCTCAAGACACACACGTGCCACCGTGGGCGCTGCCACGGCTCTCGCAGAGGACGAGCGCAGCCGAGGAGAGAGGAGGCCTGGCCCCATGCAGCTCCGGCCACAACCGAGCCCGCTCTGGGTGGACACTGCCACGGGGCACGGTGCTACCCTGGCCCCGTGGAGATGCCAGGGCTCTTCCACACAGACCCCGTGGTGCTAAGATCCATCACTAGAGCGAAGGCCGGGACTCTGGGCACACACTCCAGCCTAGCTTTTCCCAGACTTCGTGGCTCCCTGCTTATTTTCCTGCCAGGTTTTCAAAAGAAGTGCAGGAGGAGGAGGTAGGGGGAACCCCTAAGAATTCCTTGAGAACAAGAGAAGGCACACAAAGGAGGAGCAGAGAGGGAGGGTGGGAGGCTCTTGGGGGAGATGAGGGTGGCTCAGGGCTGCTGGGCCTCGACGGGGAGCGGGGAGGGTGAACCCGTGTCAAGGCTCGACCCACATGGCGCGTGCCCCCCCACCCCGGCCAACAGGAAGGAATGGGGGGGGGCAGTGACCCAAGAAGGAAAAAGGAAAGCAAGAGAGCAAGGAGGGAGGGCGGGAAGGGGAGGGTACGGGCCCGCCGCAGAGGGCAAAGGGCACTGGAGGCTCCCTCGCTGCCAAGGGTCCAGCCGGGACCCCCCACCCGTGAGGTCCGGCCCAGGCCCGGCTGCCTCGGCAGTCACTTGTGTGCGGTAACCAAATTAATCTTGCTGTAGTCAAATTTATCATGTGAAGGGGGAAAATATATTTGAGATGATGTATAATTTACAAAGACCCTGCATTATTTAAAATAAATATTCCGGAGCGACCTCTGTGGAAGGCGTCCGAGACCATTACTCAACCCGAAAAGTGGAAATTGATGCTTTGCTCCCACTTTAGGGCCCCTCCCCCACCCCCTTTTTAAACAAACAAAAAAAATATAAAATAAATAAATAAAATTAATAACTGAGAGCAGAAGAAGTTAGAGGGCTCGGAAAAGCTTTTGGAGCCCTCCATCTGAAGGGAAAAAAAGGGTGTCAGAGGCTGGAATATATTTCTTCAGCCAGTTCATTAAATTAATTTGTAAGCAGTGGCTCTGAAATTATATCCGATGAAAAATGGCCTCAAAATTTAAATGGTACAAACTCATCTTATTAGAGGCAAAACATTAAAAAACAAACACATCCCCCCCACCCCCCAGCACAGCTTTAATTTCTCTGGGTGGGGGAACGGGAGGCGTGTGATGGATGGTTCTTACCTTATTCATAAGCGAGGATAAAAGAGATGAATTTGCAGGGACTGCGTGGCCATTTGATTCATTACTGGAACACAAACCAAGGGGCTTTAGCTCAGATGTACGTGGGACGGAGCCCAGATTCCCACCCGTCCCAGCCCACGCCCAGGGCCCCGCCGCGCCTGCTGCATCTGCCCAGGCAGGAGGGTGGCCCCCTGCTCGGTGGGGTCCGACTCCGACTCTGAGGGAGCTGGTCCTAGAGCCTCCTGCCGCGGCGCAGAGCTGGGAGGCCCCGGCCTCGCCTCACCTGGGCTCCTTCACCGTCAGGTCTAAACTGCGGTCCTGGGAGACCTCGTGGGGAACCGGGGCACCAGCGTTCTCACCGGGCTCCTGCTTCACCGGGGCCGGGGGGAACCTGGCAGGGGTGGCCTGCTGCCCGTTTCCTACAGGGGAGGGGAGGGAAGACGGCCTTAGAGGGGCCTCGGGCCTCGGTGGGGGGCACACACTGGACCCCCCCGCCCCCAGGGCAGGGAGCGCGGGGGGCTGGGTGGGCAGGAGCCCCTGGGGGAGCCCCGGCTGCTGGTCAGCGGTTCTCCCCACTGACATGATCGCTTGTGACGCTTACCCCTGTGTGGCAATTCTTCAAGTGATAATTATTGCAAAATTATGTCAAAGTTGTCCTGGCTCAGGGCCTCCTGGAGGAGCGGGGCGGGAGGCTGGGGAGGGGGCTGGCACGGGGGTGGGGGCCCTTCATTTTCTCCACCGACTGTCACAGTCAATTTGTGGGGCTGCCGCTTAGGCTTTTATTAAAGACTCTGTTAATGCTGAGGGGAAGTGGCAGATCCAGACTGGGAGCTGCGCCCCCCGCCCCCCGCGGGTCCCCAGCCCCCTGTTGCCGGGGCGACCGCCCTGCCTTCCACTGAGCATGCCTAGGAGGGGCATCCACTGTGTCAGGGCTACGGAAGCTGACGGCCAATCAGAGCGGTTCAAACTATGTGACCTCGCCGTCAAGCTGCCCAGGGCAGGGACGTGAGGCCCACTCAGGCCAGGCGGACTGCACGGGGGCTGGGTGGGAGCTGGCGGGGTGCGGCCGCTGGGGGAAGGCTGCAGCCGGGTGGGCAGAGGACTGGGAGGCCGAGCAGAGTGGGGCGGAGGAGGCTGCTGACGGGAGTGTGTCCACCAAGCTCGCCCCGCCATCCCCAAGGGGCTGAACTAGTACCGTGCCCCGAGGCGCTACTGTGGCTGACACGGCCACGTCACAGGCAGCAAATGGCGTTTTATTAAAAAATAAAGGCAAGTGGGCCCCTCCCCTTGACCTTTCTTTTGGGGGAAGGAGACTTTTCTAATGAAAAGGAAGAATTTGCCCGTGTGGCCACGGAGCCCAGCATGGCCCTGAAGGGCGCCCACCCCAGCCGGCCGGCAGCTGCCCAGGGGGGCCCGGCCCCGGGCAGACCTGCTGTCCCTCCCGCACCTGGGATGGAAGGTGGGCCGCTCCACTTACTGCTGACAGGAGCGTCCCACTGGGACAGCACGGTTTTCAGAGTCCGAGTCCACCTGCCGGTAGCTCCCCCACCCCCTGGGAAATGCCTGGGCCCCCTGGCCAAGCACTGGCAGGCCCTCCGGGAGGTCTGGGCAGGTCCCTGGGCTGGGCCGCAAGGACCTTAGGTCTCACAGGGGAGCAGGGCTCTTGGGCTCAGGAGCCGGGCCACCGAGGTGCGAGTCTGGGCTTGGCCACCTCCTACTGTGGGGCCCGAGCCAGCCGCCCCCACTGTTCCTTCAGCTCCTCCAGGCAGGACTGTGCCCCCCAGCTGGGTCCCTCGCACTCGCAGCTGCCCGGGAGGCCCTCCGGAGCACAGGGCTGCTGGACGGCTAAGCACGACGGGGGAGGGAGGGGAGGAGCCAGGTGAACAGAAAAGCCGGAGAGTTTCAGAGACACAGAAGACTTATTTAAAAAGTAGAAAACGTGAGAAAGGAGAACCGCGGCCCTCGGTGAGCCAGAGGGAGGGCAGCAGGGCGACCACGAGGCTGCGGCCATGCTGTCCCATGTGGCAGCTGAGGGCCAGGCGTGACTACGTTAAAGCAATTCCAGTTGAAATCCAGTTCCCTGGTCTCACGGCCAACTTTAAGCACCTGGCAGCCCCCTGTGACTACTGCCTGCCGTGGTGGACAGCGCAGAATGGAACGTTTCCGTGGTCGCAGAAAGTTCTATCAGACCTCACTGACTGACAGGAAGAGGCCAGAAGGATGTCCCTGGCCTCGTGGGGCTGGATGGGTGTGAATCTCAAGCATCCCTTGAGTGTGGCCACCCTGCCGCTGGGCTGGACTCCTGTCCCCACCAGGAGACTGAGAGGGGGCCCCAGGGAAACGTGGGGGCTCTGGGACTGCTCTCCTCGGGGGCTGGCCCTGGGACGAGGTGGGGTGGGTGTCAGGGCAGCGGGCGAGGAACAGTTCCCCAGGATGCAAAAGCTCCCCACGAGGCCGAGGCCCGGCTCAACCGCCTCTTCTTCACAGATGCAGGAACAGAGCTGCCCGGGGTGGGGTGCACAGGCCAGAGCGAGAGGCCCCGAAAAGCAAATTAACAGTAGGAGACAGAGAGCAGGCAAAGAAGGGGGCCTGGGCAGGCAGAGGCCGCGGGCGCAGGAGAACACGGCCCTCGCCAACCCCCACCCCTCTCCCGCTCCATTCTGCACACTCCGGGGGTCTGTGAGCCACGTGCTTCCTGGGCAGAGCCCAGCCTGCTCACCTGGGTCAAAGGTGGCAGAGGGCTTGAGGGCGGCCGCGGCCAGCCTGGCCATCATGGGCGAGATGAGGCCCTTGCTCGCGGAGATCCTCTCCATGATGGAGCCGGGTGGCACGGGGACGGAGGTGGCAGCCGCCGGGGCTGAGTCGCCGGCTCCCGAGGCGGCCAGAGTGGGGGTGTCAGCGGCCGCGGAGGCAGCCGCCCCCGACGACATGGCGCCCAGGAGGCCGGGGGTGCCCACAGGCAGGGAGGTGCTGCTCCGACCCGGCAGGATGGGGAAGTAGGGGGCGGCGGTGGGCAGGCCCGCGTTGGAGAGAGCCAGCGCCAGCGGGATGGATGCAGGCAGGCCCTGGGACAGCAGCCCGGGGATCTTGCTGTTGGGAGGCTTGGCGGTGCTGGGCACGGCCTCGGTGGCGGTGGCAGTGGCGGCGGCGGCGGCGGCCAGGGAGGCGGAGGACTGCTGGCTGGTCGGGGAGGCGCTCAGGCTGGAGTTCTTGCTGCTCAAGGCCGAGAAGTCGACCAGGTCGTCGTTGCTCGACTCCTCGTGCTCCGTGTCCTTGGAGCTCAGCAGCGAGGATGGCAGCCCCAGCACGCCCGAGGAGCGGACGTGCCTGCGCTCGTGCTTGCGCTTGTGGGAGGTCATCTGGCTGGTGGAGGTGAAGGTGAAGCCGCAGCCGGCGCGGATGCAGTGGAAATGGTTGGTGGCCTTGCTGTACACGCAGCCCTCGTACCTGCACTCCTCGTACTTGTAGAATTTCTTGAAGCCATCCTTGGCGTACGCGTCATCCTTGATGTGGTAGCTCTTGTGCTTCTCGATGTCACACTTGTTCTTGAAGGTGAACGTGCAGCCGGGGCGCCTGGACGGGACACGGGGAGCCTGTGGCAGGGCCCAGGCGGGCACCCAGAGGAGCTTCTGGGCGGCCCCCCGCCCATGCCCCGAGCCGTCAGCCCCATGGCCCGTCCCCATCCCTCCCCGCGGGCCCGTCCCCATCCCCATCCCCACGGCCGGTCCCTGTCCCTCCCCGCGGCCTGGCCGGCCCTGCTCACCTGCAGTGGAAATGAGTGGTCTTCTGCCCGTAGAACTGGCAGTCAGCCGTGCCACAGTCCTCGGTGGCTCGGAAGCGCTGGAAGCCATCGTTGATGAGCTGGGTGTTCTTCTTGTGGAAGTTCTCGTGGGTCATCACGTCTGACGTGCTCGTGTACACCTTGTTACAGCCCACCTGCAGGGCAGACTGGCCGTCAGGGGGACGGAGGCCGGGCAACCCTGGGCCACAGTCAGAGGCCGACCTCCCTCCTCGGGGCAGCACCGGCCCCGCAAACATCCATCCAGGCAGTGGAAAGCCTCTCGCACCCCCCAGCCCTCCTGGCTTGGCCTCTGCCGAGGGCTGAGTTGCCTTCGGGTCTCTGGACACCTGCTGGCACAGGTGCGGCGGTCCTGTCCCACAGGAGGTGAGTTCAGGGTCCTACTCTGTGGCTCTACTTCCAAAGCCCCCGGCAGTGGGCAGGGCCAGACCTGGGGGCCTAGTGGTCACCTTCAGCCCAGGATTAGTGGACAGTTGCTGGCACGGGGCCCTCCCCACCCCACCCCAGCTGGGCCAAGGCAGGCAACGTTGCCATATTGAGTAAAAACCAGTGGAATCTGAGCACTCTTGAAGGCTGGGCTATGCCAGTGTCTGCACCATCTCAGGGCCCGGAGAGCAAGCCCCCCTCTCCTCCCGGCCCCGGCTGTTCCACGGAGCCCATAACAACCCCCTGACAAATACCGGGGGAGGCGCGCCGGCTGCTATTTGCAACCCCAAGTCGCTCCCCCTGGACCTGACACCTTGAAAAAGCCCAGACTCTGCGTGGCATTAAAACAGAGAATTAAACAAAAACCTCCTCAGGAACCATTTGCAATTCTGCTCTTGGTGTTAAAGCCTGAAAAATGTCGGTCTGTATAAACAGCTCCCTGAATTTCACCCGCACCAAGTATGGCCATGGGGACAGCCCCGCCCTGGCCCGCCAGCCACTGCCCCCGCCTGCGCCCCCCGTGCCGGGCCAGGAGACAGGGAGGCCCCTCGCCAGAGGCCGTGTCCCCCACTGCGCCCCCACCCTGGCCGCCCTGCCCTGGGAGTGCAAGGGGCACCTGCATGCAGTGGTAGTGGGTGCTCTTCCCGTTGAGGTGGCAGCCGTGGTAGTAGACGCTGCAGTCGTCCAGCGGGCTGAAGCGCATGAAGCCATGCTGGAGGGAGTTGTCGCGTTTCTTGTGCATGTTGTAGTGTCGGATCACATCCTGCTTGCTCGTGAACCTCTGTGGGAGACAGCTGTGTGGGTGGGGGCTGGGCCAGCCACCTGCCCCGAGCACTGGGCCTCGCTCTCCCCCCGTAAGCACTCCTGCTCCCAGAGGGCCCCAGGCCAGCACAGGGCACCAGACACGGAGCAATTCAGAGGGTTCCGGAGCCACGGACCCGGCCCTGACCTCCCGCCAGGCTCCCAGTGGTCACGCCCAGGAGCAGAGAAGCCGAATCAGGCCGGGCCCCTCAGACACAGGCTCCAATGGCTGAGAACTCAGGTTGCCCGGCACCATGCAGGGGCCGTGCCAGCTTGGGCTCCTTGGTGAGCCAGAGGGGACAGCCCGCACTCCTCTCTCATTGACCCGCCCCGTGCTCCTCAGGGGAGGCCCTGACCCTAAGTCACAGTCTGAGCCTCAGGGTTATCCTGTTAGATGGGGCAGGACTACCGCCCTCATGAGGACACCAGGAGGGGTCAGGTAAGGTGCCAACGCCTGCTGGCCCGGCCCTGGGGCCGGGCAGGCTCCCCAGGAGGGGAGCTCCAATTACCATCCCAGGGATGCAGATGGCTCCAGATCCCATCAGATGCCTATTCAGCTGCTAGATTTCTGGGTTCTCTGCCTGCTTGAGTTAAGCTCAGGCAGCCTGAGTGGAACCGAGCACCCCCATCCCGCTTCTGAGGAGCCCCTCTCAGGGGCAGGGGCTGGGCGGGCACCCACTGGGTCCTACCTGGTAGTTACACTCAGGGTCCAGGCAATGGTAGTGTTCTCGGTACTGGTAGGCGCAGTGGATGTGGCCGCAGTGCTGACTGCCCGAGAACCTGCAGGGAGGACGGTGAGCTCAGGCCTCTCCGGGCAGCAGCCCCAGGAGGACTCTTCCCAGGCCCCTGGCCAGAGCAGCCAAGAAATTCTTTGTCCATTCGCTGGGACAGGGCCCCTGGGAAACAAGGAGCTCTGGGGCAGAGGAGGGGTGGGTAGTCCGTGGGGTCAAGTGTCAGAAACCTGAGGAGGCCAGGGGGAGTGACTGCTCCTGCGGGGAATCCTCGAGCCACTGAACTGCAGACCTGTCTCCCTGTCCTGGGAATGAGGGCCCACTGAGGCACAAGGGCCTAGCACCAAGGTGGAAAGGAAGAAGCTGGGGCGGGCCAGAGGTCAGAGCAGAGACAGGCGCAGAGGCCTGGGGCAGACGGGCAGTGAGGCCCTGCTGCCTATCCTGCAGGTGCCACCCGTTGGCCCCCCGGGTGCTAAGCCAGGTGCTGGAGATGCAGGCTGGGAGGGCCCGGCTGCTGAGAGGCGTTAAAGCCTCTCTCTGTCCTGGGCTTTCCTGACACTTGAAACAGCCCAGGGTTATGAATTTTTAAAGCACAGCATCTGTTCGGCTTCCTGCGGCAGGGAGCGTGCTCTCCAGCCGACTCCGCAGCCAGGAGCCCCACGCTGCCTGGTCGCTGCCCGCCGCCCAGGAAACCCCGTGCCTTGCCCGGACCCCGAGGCTGCGGGGGCATGCATGTGTCTTGGTGACGGCTGCTCTGGGGAGAGCCCACAACCAGGAGAAGGCTGGCCTCAGACTGCAGGGCAGGGGCGGACACCCCCACTTGCAAACACACATTTACATCGAAGCTGCCAAACGGGCCATCTGCTGAGGCCCTAATAATAATGATAATAATAATAATAGAACAGAGCAAAGCTAAAAAGACAGGGAGGGATGGGAAGAACCTAGAAGGTCAGGAGAAAGACGAGGCCGGGAGTGGCCCCTGCCCTGTGCCGCCTGGTCAGAAGCCGGCCCTCGGCGGCCTGACTTGGGGAGTCTGCGGAGGGGAGGTGCTTCACCTGCCTTAAAAATGTTCAGGAGCGGGTCTGGAGTCGGGTGGTGAGGATCAAGGCCTGGCCCAGGGAGCACACTGAGGCCGGAGAGGACACCCGCCCATACCCCCCACGCCCTTCTGCGCTGGCCCGCATCCCACCGGGGCTCTGTGTCCACTGCGGTGGGACCCTGGGCTCACCTGCGACCAGGCCCTGCCGAGGGCTTGAGGGCGTGCGGCCCAGACCACGTCAAGGGGGCAGACCCCAAGGGGCTCTGAGAGTGGGAGCAGACAGACCCTCGGGTGATCTGAGGGCATGAGTGCAGGGGAGAAGCAGCAGGCCCCCCGGACTGGCCGTCACACGCACCTACGGTCCCACAGGCCCCAGGCTTCCTGGCACCACCCCACCTTCTCTCCAGGGCAGTCTCCGCCCCCAGGGGCCTACCTGGCGATATATTTCTGGTAAATGTTTACATCTTCGGTGACAGCTGGTTTATCTGTGGGCAATCCATTCCTGGCGAGAGACACAGGGCATAGCCGATTAGCGGAGGGTAGCCTCACGCCCCGGGAGCGGCTGGGGGCAGCTCCCTGCCCTGGGGCCCTGGGGCCCTGGGGCCCTGGCCCTTCCTTCTCTTGCTCTGTGTCCTGAGGCTCCTCCTCAGTCGTGGGCCTGATGGGCGTCCAGCGGGCTAGGAAGCCCTGAAGCTGGGGCCTGGCCCCCGTTGCATGCTGGGAAGCCCCCAAGGGAAGGGGCGAGAGCATGTGCCAAGCACAAGCAGTTAGCCGGTCAGAAACCTGCTCCCCCAGCTCCAAGGCCAGCGGGTAGCTCCCTAGGTCAACTCCTAGGATTTGAGCTCTGCCTCAAGTGGGGGTGGGGTGGGGAGGCCCTCTCCCAGCCCCACACAACTGAGCCACAGGTAATTTTACCATTGCCTGGTGGGTAGCAATGAGTGTGGCCAGCCCCACCCCAGACTCCTGCCTTCTCAGGCTGCCTTCCCCAGGGCCCAGGCTTTCAACCTGGGAGCCAAGGTCACCAGGGTGGAGCCAGAGCCCCTAACTCAGACCTGGGCTGCCACAGCCCCCTTCAAGGCTGCCTCTGAGGCAGAGAGCGCCTGTCACTGGCAAATGGGGGTCACAATAGTGCCCGGCGTGTGTGTCAGCAGATGAGCACATGCACAGAAGCATGCGGTATGTGAGAGCGAGTGTGCACGCAGCAAGACGTCCAGTCCACACCCCGGGCATGAGCGAGTGTGTGTCTGTGTGTGGATGGGAACCTGAGCGTATGTTAACCGGGGTGCGTGCTGGACATGCGTAAGGTAGGACGGGCTTCGGAGACAGAGACGTGGGCCTCCCGTCCTGGCGACCCTAGGCCCGGGCCCGGGCTTGGGATGGGGGGGTGCCTTACTTGACGGTGGAGACAGTCCCCGTGGTGATGGAGTCTGTTTTGGAGAAGGTCGACTTCAGGTACTCGGGAGTGTTGAAAGGCAGGGAGGCAGGTGGCTCAGGTCCCGGCCCGGGGGCGCTGGGAGCGCTGGGCATGCTGGGGAGGGACGCAGGAGCCAGGCTGGGGGTGGGCGGAGCCTTGGCGGGACCTGGTTTCTGGATGGCTCTGACATCGTACTTGGAGGGGCGCCCCACCTTGCCGGTCTTGAAGGCGATGGCCCCGCCCATGTCGGGGCTGCCCTCCCCGGGCTTGAAGAGGTGTAGGTATTTGACATTCTCCAGGTCGTACTTGGATGGCTTCTTGTAGGTGCTCCCGTTCTGGGGCCGCAGGTTCTCGCCTGTCTTCAGTTTCTGGATGAAGAAGTCGTACTTGGAGGCGCGGGCCACCAGGCCCTGCATGGGGACACTGCTGTGGGAGGGCAGGGGCAGGATGGTGGCCTTGGTCTCCAGGTGAGCTGTGCTGCTGGGCAGCCGCAGGCCGGGCAGGGGCCCCACCACCTCCTTGCCCGCCCGCTCCTCGGCCTTGCTGCTGTGGGCCGGCCAAGAGAGCTGCTCGCCGGCCTTGAGCTTGCGGATGTACTCCTCGTATTTGGAGAAGCGTGCCCGCTTGCTGAGGGCGTCCTCGGAGGCGGGAAGCACGGAGGAGGTGGCCACCTCGGGGGTGGAGCCCGCGTGCAGCTTCTCGAAGCTGATCTTCCTGGCCAGCTCGTCCCTCGTGTTCTGGTCGTCGTAGCCGAACATGCCAAGGAACTCGGTCATGGTGGAGGCGGCGTAGTCTCGGAGCGAGGAGGCCTCTCCTGTGGCATGGGGAGAGCCAGTCACCCCTGGGAGGCGGCAGGGTCACCAAGGGGTGGGGGGCACCCCTCCCATGAGCCGCCACCCACAGAGGGAGGAGGCTGGCATGGGGAGGGGGCGGAGCACGACATGATCTATGGACATTTGGCTCACTTGTTAGGTTTTACGACTCTTAAATTAATTTGTTTAAAAAAAAAGTAATTAATACCGGGGTAAAATAAAACGAGTTCATCAATGCCAGGAAAATCAATTTCCTAAATGTTCTGGCCGATGGCTTTTCAGTACATTAAACAAAGTTTCATAAATGTCTCCTCTCTCTCGCCTTGGCCTAATATGAAAGAGAAGTCACTTTACTGGAAGTAAGGCCAGATCCCAACCTGCCTCCAGGGCTGGGGTGACACTGGGGCTGGGGACAGGAGGGAAATGGGGCGGCGGGCAGTCGGGGGGAACCCCGGGGGCAGACACGGTCGGGACGGGACTGGCTGAGCCCACCTGCATGGAGGACTCTCCCGGACCCCCCAGGTGGACACGCAGCCCCTCGTCCCCGGAGGTGGAGGGCCTGCCCCAGCCTCCCCAGGAGCTGGCCTCTTGCCTCCCCACCAGCCCCCCCCCCCCCCAGTTGCTGAGGGCCCCAGGCAACAGGGCTGAGGGGGCAGGAGCCCTGCCAGCGCCTTCACCCAGACTCACTCGGGGCTGCTCGCCCCAGGGGAGGGTCACGCTGTGGGGAACCCTACAAGCCTCCTCCCGTCATCCTGGAGCTCCGGGTACGGAAGGTCACCCTGGGGAGAGGGTTGGGGCCTGAGATGCTGGCCTTGCCAGCCCTGGCCGCGGACTGACTGCAGCCTCACCGAGATCCTGGAGCGACATCCCCTCTGGGACATGAGCAAACACATGTGCACACACCCTGGCCACCCTCGAAGGTCCACAAACCACCCCAGACCCTACATGCGTCTCCCAGGATGAGTCTCATGATGGAGGCAAGACGACCCCATTCTGCCAGGGGGGTTCCTATGGAGACCTGCCTCCTTGTGCACACAGCACACGTGTGGGGCCCCGGTGTACACAGGTGTGCTCACTCCCGTGCAGACACTGACACCTCCTATGTGCCATGCCCAGCATGGGGGGCAGGCGTGCATGGGGGAGAGGCCCCCGTAGGCCTCAGGGACATGCGTGTTTCCTCCACAGTCGCCTGAGCCAGCAAAGCAGGGCGCGCTCAGAGCAGCAGGACCCCAGGCTGCAAGTCCTTAGGGCTCCACAGGGGAGGGCGCAGCCCACGAAAGGCTGGGAAGCCCAGGACCTGTGGGGGTCACCTCCTGACCTGCATCCCAGCCCATGGGGTCTATTGAGGAGAGGACAGTCGCAGGCAGCACCTGGCACTCCAGGTGGGCAGATGGCTATTCCATGGAGCCGGGTGGCTGGGGTGGGGGCGCCGACCTGCCTTCAGGCCACGTGGGGCTAGGGGCCCGGCCTGGGAGGAGTGGGCGCTGGCTGCGAGAGTCAGTGGTTCAGGGACCAGGGAAAGGGGCTAAAAATAGCAGGAGGCAGCTGGCCCTCACTATATATGGCAGAGAGGAAGCTCAGAAGGGCAGGCGGCTCAGAGGAGGGAGGGGGCCCGGCGGGGGTCTGGGGCAGCCCGGAGGCCTGCGCGTGAGTGAGCCCCCAGCCCGAGGAGGGGCCTGCGCCTGGTGGGCGGCCAGGGCTCCGGCGGCTTCTCCCTGGTGCCCGGGGCGGACCGGACGGGGTCTCAGGGCGCCTCCAGCCTGGGGAGCAGCGCCGGGGGCAGTTCCAGCCCAGCCCCTATGTCCCAGCTGTCCTCCTGGGGAGAGCGAGGCCAGCAGCCGGGCAGAGCGGGGCCCCGACGGACCGCGGCCGGTCCCCGTCCCTCCCTCCCCTCTGGCTCAGCACAATCACCTTGTGTCTGGGAACGGCAAGGGCTTTTCCTATCAGAGGAAACTGAAGGTCACACTTTTCCTCATTGATCTTGCAATGTTTGTTAATTACTCTGTCACTGATGTGGCGAAGGATAATTAAACAGCTCTGTTTATATCTTATATGCATAATTATGTGGCTGCGCAGGGCTCCCCGCGCAGGGAGGAGATGCGCCCCTCGCTGCAGGGGAAGGGGTCGGGGAGCAGGCAGGGGAGCTCGGGGCCCCCCGCACAGGCCTGAGGGAGGCTGGGAGCCAGAGCCCGGACCCCGGACCCAGGGTTCCACCCTAGCGCTGGTGATCCCTGTCCCCCCGAGGCTGCAGGCCCTCCCCGTGCAGTGGAAGGAGCTCCGGGCAGCTCTGAGTCTAAGGACAAGGAGGCAGTGGAGGGCCGGGCCTCGGCCACCTGGTGGGAAGAGGTCAGCCAAAGGAGCATGCCCGGGGCAGGTGGGTGTAATGGGATATGCACACTGGCCGGCTGGGGCCATCCTGCGGCCCCTGTGCCCCAGCCCGAGGTCCCGCAGGAGGCAGCCAGTGTCCCTGGGAAGGGGATGGCTTCCGGGAGAGGGCTGGGGCGGGTGGGCGAGCAGGCCCAGCCTGGAGCTCCGCTCTGAGCTCCTAGGGCTCACCAGCCCCCACAGGCTCCCCTGATGCAGGTGTGGGCACCGCAGTCTGTCCTCATCCGTCGCTTCCCCGGACCCACTGTGCGCACGGCCGCCCCCAGCCCGCGCACACCTGGGAAGCTGCGCTCCGCCCCTAGCAAGTCTCCCCTGTTCTTGCCGTGGCCCCAGGATCCCCCCCTCTCCCGCTGGGCACCCCACGGCGTCATGCCCTCTGCCCCTCCAACCACCAGCCCGGCCGGCCAACACCTACCTGAGGCCTGCTTGGTGGCGGGGCCGCTGTCGTCCTTGGAGGCCGCGCCATCGGACTCCTTCTCCTCCGCCACGGCGCTGCCATCCTTGGGGGGCTCCTCGCCGTGGTCCTCCTCGTCGCTGCAGCCCTGGGGCTGCACCATGTAGACGCCCTCGGGGGGCAGCTCCAGGCCCTCACGGACGATCCGCCCCAGGCCAGGTGCGGGCACGGGCTCCTCGCTGTACTCGCCGTTGACCCACTTCTCGATCACCGCGCGCCTCTTGTCCTCCTCACTGCGGGCACCCCGGGCCACGCCGGCCTCCCGGTCCCGCAGCCGCAGCGGGCTGCCCTCGGCCTGGGGGCCCGCGTCCGCCGCCTTCTCCACCACCACCTGGCGGCTCAGCTTGGCGCAGATGGCGTTCAGCTTCAGGCCGCCTTTGCGCTTGGCCGCCATCGCGGGCTTGCCTGCGGGCGGGTCGGTGCACCGGGTGCCTTCAGCTGCGGGCGTGGATGGAGGGGTCAGAGCCCAGCCCTCCGGGAGCACCCCCCACCCCCTGACCCCGGGGCCCTGCAGCCTGCCTGTCCCCCCCAGCCCGTGAGCCCCAGGGGCCTGGCTCGCCCTGCGCCCTGTGCTCCGGGCCCCGCACCAGGGCGGGCGTGTGCGAGGAGGCTCAAGGACACACCAACGGCCCATCTTCCACCACAAGGGGCTGGCTCCTCCTGAGCACCTGGTTCCTGGAAGCCCATCCTACGCCCGTTCCCTAAACTCCTCTTCCGAGAGGCAGGCCAGGTGTGATCCCAGGCAGAGGAGGGGACACGCAAGGACCCTGAGGCACGCACGCAGGCCTGCTCTAGCCGTGAGCCCGCCGCCCCGTGAGCCGCCCCGCGCCAGCCTCCTGCCTTCTGGCCCGGCCACAGGTGGCTGGCACCCTCCCCACCTGAGCATCTCAGGTACCAGAGCCAGTGCCCGGGCCCCACCGACTCCCACCTCTGCTCCGCAGACAGCCCCGAGGTCTCCTCCAGCTCCCCCAGCCACCCGGGCCCTCTGAAGGCCTCTGTTTTTCCTCAGTCCCGTCCTCTCTGGCCATTTCCTGTCCCCAAGCCTCAGCGAGGGCCGTTCAAGGGCAGAGCACCTCATGGTCCCGGGAGAGCCACCCATCCCTGTCCGGGGACCTCACTCGGTGTCCTCGGGGCCTGGCCAACTCTGGGAAGCCCATTCCCAGCCTGGAGAAGCTGCAGCTGGAGCAGGCTGGGGTTCCTCAGACCCCACGGAGGGCACGAAAGCTGTAGCGTTGGTGCCTAAGTCCCGAACGTGACCCCTAACTAGGCTGCCCGGGGTCTTGGCGCCTCCTCACGGCTGCCGAGTGGGGTGCCCAGGCCCTGGGGTCGCGGGTGCACAGCAGACCCACTGACTGACCACACACCTGGGACCTGCCACAAAGACCAAGGGTGGACACACGTACACATTTGTGTCTGTCTTCTGTCCTGCACCTCTCTGTCACTTAGCCCCGATGTGTGCCAGCCCCTGCGGTGGGCCCGGCAGACAGGCTCAGCCACCCCACAGGGGGCCCGCTGGCCTCTCGCGTGTCCCTCAGCGGAGGAACGGGCACGTCTGAGTCTCCACCCATAGTGGTCAAAAGGTCGAGTGAGGGCAGGGGCTCTGCTCCCAGGGCCGAGGGCTACGGGGCTTCCCTCTGATGGGTCAATGCCCTGAAAACCCCCACACCTGGAAGCCCCCGGAAGGCCCCCCGCCCAGATGGGCTGGCCACACTGCCCGCCCACAGGAAACCGGCTTGTACGCACGGGTGCTTGTACGATGCCCGGGAGCCAGACGTGCCCGAAGCCGGCTGCCTGCACAGAGCCCGGTCGGCGACCCAGCCCAGGGAGGCAGAGAAGGCTCCATTGGGCTCTCAGCCTTGCCCAGGCCAGGGGCCCACTCTACTAGTACGCCCGATCTCCAGGTGCGTGCTGCCCACACCCGGGCCTCCAAGCACTGACGCGGCTCTTCTTCGAAGCTCAGTGACGGGTCCCCTAGTCACACCAGCCCCGACCCCTGGTCCAGTCGCCAGGCTTCCTGCAGCAGACCTACAGGCAGCGGGCCTCACCTGGGCCCCTTCGCCCTGCCCCGGTGGGGAGGGGAGGGGGGAGTCGGGGAGCCTGCTCTATTTTTACCAGGAGGAGGTAAGCAGCCAAGTGTGTATGGCAGACAGCAAATGGATCTATAAATATTTATCCCAAGGAAGAGGGAAGCAGAAGCTCCCAGGGCTGCACTTGCTGCTGGTGACACCCCCTCCCTGGGCTCCCACCCATCCTGGAGCCTCCCGCCACTGGGGCCCACCCAGTCCAGCCCACCCTCTCCTGGTCTCCGCCGCGGGCCCGGCTCTGTCCCTCCTGGGCCCCCACCAGCTGTGATGCAGCTGTGAGCCCAGGGCCCACCCCCAGCCCGCAGGCCCCTTTGCTCCGCCTACACCCCCCACACCTGCCCTCCAGCTGCTGCTCTGCCCCAGCCCACCTGCCTTCCAGATGCTGCCCTCCCTCTGACTCTACTGCTGGTCCCGGGGGTAGAGGTGGAGAAGGCATGTGGGTCTGGGGTGCAGGGCAGGAGGCAGAGGCCAGGGCAGTGGGAGGGAGTATGAAAGAGCGAAGGTCCAAGCCGCCTGCCCACCCGCCTTCCGGCCTACTCCGTGGAGTCCTTCTCCCCTGCCCCCCATCAGGGCCCTGGGACATACAGACTACCCCCCTCGTGGTCTGACCCCAGGCTCCTGGCCATGTAAACATTCCCCCGACTTTCTTCCCTAAAATATAAACGCCGTGGCCAGGCCTCAATGGGAGGAAGCCATCCGTCCCCGGCCCTGTCACTGCCCCCTTTCATCTCCTTCCCGCCACCAGCCTGCCCGCTGCTCTATTTACACTGGACACTTCCTCTGGGAACAATACTGCCCAGGAGGCAGGCTTGGGCCAGAGGGTGGGAAGGCGAGGGGACTCCTGCGCTGCTTACTCAGGGACGGGCTCCAGAAAGGAGACAAGGGGCAGCTGCGGGGGCCCAGTCCAGCCCCGGGAAAGAGCGGCCAGGCCCTGCAGCCAGGCCACAGGCCCAGGGCCTCTCCTGGCCTCTAGCCTCTGGCCCCGTGGGGTGAGCCTTCGGAGGTGGCACGGCACCAGGGCACAGCCTGGCTCTCCCCCTTGCCAGCTCAGGGCCCTGGGCAGGCTCTCTCCCCGTGAAAGAGCCGCAGTAACTGTCGGGGGGAGGATCCCGGCACACGAGGACCTGGGAGAGGGCGGCTGAGCCCTGGAGGGCCGAGCCAGCAGGTGCAGTGCACATCCAGGCAGGCGATCCCAAGACCTGGAAACCTCATCTGGTCCAGAAGAGAAAGGGGAGAGCAGAGAGGCTGGGGCCCTGGGGGGGTGGGGGCAGGCTGCCCACTCAGCAACAAACGGCCCCTCCCAGCTCCCGGGGTCTCCAAGCTCCACCAGACCACCTGCAAGCAGCTCTCCTGGCGGCAGGCAGGGGGACAGAACCCGGAGCCCCCGGTACATCCCTGGGGTCCTATCTCAGGCTGTGCCTCGTGGTGACCCAGTGAGGCAGGTGCCGCCATCATCCCACTCGATACACGAGGCCACCGATCCTGGAGCCGCGAAGACGCCCCAGAGCCTGGGCTCACAAGGGCCGCAGGCTGAGCGAGGCGCCAGGGCTGCCACTGTGTCGTCAGCTCAGGCTCCTGGGTGGGCTGCAGAAGTCCCAGGCCTCTCGGCCCCGTGGCCCCCTCACCCTCACTCCTGGTTCCCACAACATGGAGCCCCCTAAAGTGTTAACTGAGATGGGTAAAATGGTGCAGCAGATTGCTACAATAAATAATTTACTGATATTTATAAATATTCAAATCAGCCAGCTTCAGAAATCCAATGACGGGAGGGCCTCGGGAGGAAGGCCCGTTATGGCAGGAATCTCATCACTCCCTCCACAGGCTGAGGAGGCCAGGGCTCCTGCCAGCTGCGGGGGGGACGGGGGCTCCTGGGGCTGCACCTGGGCCCTGGCCCCTGATCTCTGGGGACTAAGGGGGTGGGGGCAGCTGGAACCACCGTGCCTGGGCTGCCCGTGCTCAAGGGGAGAAGCCTGGGGTCTCAGGCTGCTGGTCCCGCCTTGGGGGGAGCCCCTGGGAGCTGGGCAGGCCTGGCACCCCCGCCCCCGCCCCCCCCGCCCCATGAGTAATGTGTTTCGGGGCCGGGCGGCCTGTCAGCTACCAGGCTCCGGGTGCTTTATGGGCCCTGCCTGGTGGCTCTGAACTCCCTGGTAGGAAATAAAGTTCTCCCTCTGCGTCCCTTCTAAACATTTCACTCAGTGGAAACGGTGTTTAAGAAAAATGAGGACATATTTCTTCCTAAGGATGCAGTGTCCCCTTTGGGCAGCCTAACGCCCACTGTACAGCGGGGGGGGGCAGGGGCCAGGCACCCATCCCCCGGGCTGCGGGTGCTCCGGGGCCCACCTGCCCGCGGCCACGCAGCTCCAGGGCCACAGACGCCGCCAGGCTCGAGTGGCAGGGCAGCTGGCACCCTCTGAGTACTTCCGCCGTGCCAGGGATCGCCCTGGGCACCTCACGGTGTCGCCTCCCTGACCCCCGACAGCCCAGGAGGCTTCTGACCTGTCCCCACGTCCAGACGAGGAAGCAGAGCCCGGCAAGCCTGGCAACTGCCTCCGGTCGCCCAGGGTCAGCGCTGCAACTGGACTCCCACGGGGCTCGGGTGTCCAAGGTCACGGTCCAGCACCCCCACGGCCAGGGGATGGGTGCCTCCATTCTCACGGCCTCCCAATCACCGGGGCGGCAACGCTGCAGCCTCCACCCTGTCATCCCTGAGAACTTGCACCTGCCAGGCCACACGCCCCGGCTTCGGGGGGATGTGTCTGCGTCCACTCAACACGAGCTCCCTGTGCCGGCAGGGCCCTGGGCTTATCCTCAGGACACCCTGTGAGCAAGACAGACAAACAGACCGTCCGGGTTCCCGCCATCGCCGCCAGCTCAGATCTGGACCAGGGGGCAGATGTTCAAGTCAGTTCAAGCACCAGCACTGTCTGCGAGTCCAGGAGCCACAGGGGCAGCGAGTCTGGGGAGTGAGGAGGGGTCCCTAGAGACCGTGCTGCATCCCCTGCCCCCCAGCCCCCTGATCGTCCCTCCCATCTCTCTCCTCGCCCCCACTGCCAGCTTGTTTTGTGTTCATCGCTTGGTCCCCCATCTTCTCCAGCTGTGACTCCCACCCCCCGCCAGGACCTGTCCCCTAGGAAAGAGGGTCCTTCTGTCTTGGGCCTGAGCCCACCCCCAGCTCGGAACAGAAGGGCCGCCCGGCTTTCGGCTTTCGCAGGTGGGAGCAGAGGCTACGGCTCCCCAGGGCTCTCGACCACGCCCCCTGGTCCCCAACAGCTCTGAGACGGGAAGTGGGGGGGCCCCGGCCGCTGAGCCCTACTCGCCCCCCTTTGTTTATTTATTTATTATGATTTTTTAGTCCAGTTAAAAGGTTTACTATCCAGACGCGTCTAAGTGGCCTCACTTAGCGTAAGTAACTCTATAAATCAGGGGAACTGTTAGCATCCACCGCACAGGCTGGCTATCAATCTCCCCCAGGTCACAGCCAAACAGGAAGGGGAGAAAAAAAGAGCTACCACCCAGGGGAGATTTAAAACACACACACGGCGCACACACAGACCGAGCACGCGCATACACTCGGGCGTCTCTGTATTTGTACAATCATGTTATAAGTTACACGTGCACATGCAGAGCGGCCCGGAAACTGGCCCTGCTGCCTGTGGTTGTGGTAACAGAGCCCAAATGGGGCTCCTGCGGCCCAGAGGGAGTCGGAGCCCGAGGGAGGGGGCTCCACTCGCTGGGTCCCCACCACTCCACTCTCCGTGGCCTCTGCGCCTGCAAACCCGGAGGACGGTGCTCCCCACTTTGCTGTGTGGAGGTGAGCGCTCAGCAGGGAGATGCAGGGGACCCAGCAGGGGGGCAGTCCCGGCCACGCCCCCGACACACAGGGGACTCCAGGAGGGTGGCACCATTCCGGACTGACCGGCCGCCTCAGAGGGAGCCAAGGCCAGGAGAGTGGCCAGAGCTGCCGCCCAGGCGGCCTCGGGGTGCTCCCACCTCTTCACCCCAGCAGGTGTGGCCCCGCATGTGGCCGCGAGGACACAGGCCCCAAAGGCTGCAGGCTGCAGGCCTCCCGTGTGGACCCTGAGTGGGGGGACGGCCGGCCGGCCCACGTCTCCCACCTCGCCCCGAGGCCTCACCCGCCCGCCTGCCCGCCGCATCTCCCGTGAACTCTATTTCTCTTTCCTCTCTGAAAACAACTGAGCTGTAAATACTGTTTAACCTTCTCCCCCCCTCCCCCCACCCCCTCCCCTCCGCACTATAAAAACACAAATATGCCATAACTCAGCTGGCCCGGCCGCCCAGCCTCCAACATGCCCCGCGCCCGGGCCTCTCAGGAAGGTCATTACAAACGACTTTCCGATTCACTGCTCCTGAAATAATTTTGTGTATTAAAACCTGAATCTGCACTTTCTGGGGCCGAAAGCCTCGCTTAAGTATGGCGGGTGTCCTTGGGACGGACAGTGATCCTTCACTTGCCAGCCCGCTCCAGCCCTCCGCCCGCCAGCCCGCCCCCCTCCCTGGGCCCAATCTGTTTTCAAAGTGTGTCTGTCCTTTATTAAATTGTTTTCTTTTCCACATTATCAGTTGCCATGGAGACCTCATCTCTCGGATTATTTGAATTTCATTATATCTATTGATTTGGGAGCATTTCATCTTTTTTATTGTTTTTCTGTCAATTTTCAAAACGAATAACCATCTAATTTGCGTCAGTGCTGATTATGTTTGTCCCTCAATAGAGGTCGGCAGCTGCGCTGGGGAAACAAATCAATGAAAAACCATCATAAAACTCCCCACTCCAGTCTCCGGGATGTGTGGGTGACATTCCACGCCTGTGAGAGACACACTCATCAGCTCCAAGTTCAGCTACGGTGGCAGCGGCTCCGCTCCACGTCCGCCTCCTCTGGCCTTAATATTTAATTTCGCGATTTGGGGCATTATTAGTGGTGTTTTTATTAGTGACTGTGCATGTGAGTGTTTGGTGGTGGGCCGGCTGTTCCGTTAATTTGTGGGTGAGGCTGGGAAAGCCCAGAGGAGGGCAGGGCGGACGGCGCTGGGGGTGCGGTGGGAAGTGGGAGAAGCAGGAGGGGAGCCCCGAGGGGGTGGGGGGGGGACGGGGGAGGGCCCGGGAACAGGAGGACCAGCTCAGGGGCCAGAAAAGCGGGGGTCGCGGGAGGAGGACCGATAGAAGGGGAGGAAAAGAGGGAATTCAAATTGCTTACTTTGTTGGTTTTTTTTAAATAATTTATGCAATTTTAAGCATTTATGTATAAATTTTTTAATAAGCCACCCTGGAGCAGGATGGCCATTAACATCCCAACGTCCTTCTGTCCAATGGGCTGGCTGAGAGGATCAATTTCTGAGAGTACTTTCCCTTTTTTATGACATGATAAAATGCTTTTAAAGCAACTTACACAAATATGGAAATTTTTTTTTTCTTTTTTTCCCTGTCCCCTCTCCCTTCCCCTAACAGCCTTCTCACCCGCCAGGGAGGGGTGTGTGTGCACGGGCGCGTGGCTAGGCGGGCGGGCACACACTCGCACACGCACTCGCACACACATGCTTGTGCCCCTCCCACTCCCTCTCCTGCTGCGGGGGGGCTGGCAGGGAGACAGCCCCAGTTCTAACTGGAACTGGCCGCCTGTCCTTCTAACAAGGGCATAAACTTTCATTACCCATGCACGCAGTCAAAGACAATTTAGGGAAACGCGCTGCTCGGAAAAGGAAAACCTCAGCGATTCGTGACCTACGCCGCCGCCGCCATCTGGGGGGCTCTCGTCTCCAGCTCCAGGGAGTTGGGGCCCTGAACCTCTGGCCCTGCCCACCGCGGGGTGGGGGGCCTCAGGGCAGCCGGCAGAGGGAGGGCAGAGGGAGGGCAGGGGCCCTGCCCTGGCTGGCCGAGAGCACCCGGGCGGGCCAGCCAGGGGACAGGCCCCCTCGTGCTCTCCCCCCACACCCCCTCACTAGCCCCACCGGCCACGGGCCCTTGAGGGCAGGCACAGGGCTCGTGCCTTTCTGACACCCAGTGCTGGCACAGAGCAGAAGCTCGGCTCTGCAGATGAATGGACGGACGGTTGGATGGAAGGACTGAGCGAAGACACAGTTAGGAAACCAGGCCCAGATGCCCTCAGGCCCCAGCAGGACACCGGCGATGCTGGGGAAGGCTCCCTCTCCAGGTATCACCGGCCCTGCAAGGGGGCCTGGGGCAGGTGTGCCTCTGGGTACAGAGGATGGGGGCACTGGAGTGAGGAGACAGTGGGTGGTGGGGGGGGGACAGCCTGGCCGCCACCCTCCCCTGGGCCTGAGCCCCAACTCCCCGAAGAGGACAAGCGTCCTACGCCCTTACTGCCGGGTCCCCTCCACCCTGCAGCCCCTCCTCCTGATGGGCAGCAGAGGGGACGATCCTGCAGCCTCCGCCGCCTTGCCGTCTGGGGACAGTGCCTGCCCCCCCACCCCTGTACCACGCTCGGGCACCGGGACTGTGGCAGCTTCCAGATCAGACAAATCGACACGAGGAACTCGGTCCTCTAACAGCTCGCCACTTGTAAGAACCTAGTTAGGTCTGTGCCCGGGCCTCGGTGTCCTCGTCTGAAACAGGACTGCTGAAAGAATGGCGTCGAGGGACGTGTCTGCAGGGAACAAGTGGGGCCTGCCCAGACAGCAACTGTGGGCGGGGAGGGGGAAGGCGCTTCCTCCGGGACCAGAGTCCAGCCTCCCCGAGATCTAGGATCTCCCTAGATCTCCCACAGCCCCGCTCTCTCCTTGGGCCATCAGCTGTCCGGGTGACTGAGACCCGAATGCCCGCGCCTGTGCCCTCGCCCCAGAGCATCTCCTGGGAGGCGTCCCTGGCCCCGGTGAGCCTGACCCTCGGCAGAGCAGAAGCGCGCCTCCGTGGCCTTGGGGGCAGCAGCCAGACAGCACCCCTGCAGTAGCCGGGCCACCCCAGCCCGCGGTGGGGACCCAAGGGGAGCCCACCCTCCCCTTCTTCTGTGTTCAGATCCCCACCCCACCCCCCAAACTGTCATTAAAATAACAAGTTTCTGTTACAATCTAAACATTCCCACATCGCATAAAGGGTTATATTACACCCGAGTCACTCCCGGGCCCGTGTTTGCACAGAAAAGCTCACGGCAGGTCCCCCCTCCTGACGAAGTGACTTATTAAAGTTTAAACAGTAATTAACAGAACAATAAAAATAAAGGGATGTTTGGGGAGTCATAGCGCACACAGGGTTTTTGGCAGTGCCAGCAGTTTTTCAGTGCCCTATGCTGGCAGCAAACTGCGACTGTGAAGCCAGGGGGGACGGAGGACGGGCAGGGACTGGGCCAGGCGGCTTCAGGCCCAAAGGGTGAGGAAGCACGGGGCGCAGGGGGGACCCCCGGAGATGCGGGGCGGGTGCAGGGCGGCAGGAGGCACCGCCCGGTGGCTGAGGCTCTGTGGGCCTGAGCACTTCCGAGAGCCCAGCCCCAGATGGGGGAGCGCCGTGGGCATCACCAGGCCTGCCGTTTGGGATTCCTGGGCCTGGCCCGCAGTTCCCGCCCCCCCAGCTTCTCCCCCGGATCCTGTGCTGGGGCACCTGGCACCCCTGGCTGCTGCGCCCACCACAGGGACTCGGGGAAGACAGTTCCCTCTGCCCGCTGTGGCGGGGCTACCAGCCAGCCCCAGCATGCCAGGCCCCACCTCAAGGGAGGAAGCAGGGAGCCAGGGAGGGACCCCACTGGTGGGGCTGCTCATCACACGGGGCCTGGGGAGCCAGGCCTGGAGCGCGGGTCCAGGGCCGAGCCGGTCATCCTTCACACCGTCTGGTTCTCCCCGCACAGGCTCAGGCACCTGACTGCAGGGGATGGCGGAGGCCGGGGACAGCGGAGGCCCGGGATGAGCCCGGGAGGAGGACAGGCTCCACCGGCCCCAAGAGCCTGGGGGGCCGAGGAGGAAGGGACAGCATCTTCAGTTCAGGTTCTTCCCACCAGGGCAGGGCAAAGGGCCAACTTGGGGACAGTGAGGGCCGTGAGAGCCACTCCTCCCCTCCACCTCCTGCCACCTCAACCTGCGCAGGCCCTCCTGGGGATGTAAGTTCTCCTGTCACCTCTCTCCACCTCGGTGTCTGGCCTCAGTGGCCTGGACCAGCTTGGAGCCCAGAAACCAGCCCCTGGCCCGGGGAGGGCAGCCCCTCGGGGGCCCCGGCACAGGCTCCCAGGCTGGTTCTCCACATCACAGCTGCAGGGGGTGATGTGAGCAGCTGCAAGCCACACGTGGAGGTGAGGCGCTGGGCCGGGGCCAGACACGCTCTCCAGCCCCGTGTCTCCTGGGATCTGGTTCCTGGGCAGCTGCCAGGCACACAGGGAAGGGACTCTGGCTCTGGTGCCCAGCCATGCCCCTGCCTTTCGCCACACTCCTGCAGGCACAGCCCGGGGAGTACTGGCCCACGCGACCTCAGTGCCGCCTGGCTCTAGGCACGGGACGGCCCTGAAGATGTGGAGCAGAGCTCCCTTCCCCCTCTTTCCTGGGCAGAGTTCTTTGGGGCTCCACCCCCTGCCCCAAGATGAGTGACTCACAGTGCCAAGAGAGTGGAGGGCCAGGCAGATTCAGCTGAACAAGGGGGCAGGTGATGCTTCCTTGGGGAGCCAGACTGGAAGGAGGTCAGGGGCTCAACCCTCCTGCAGCTGGAGGAGGCCCCCTGAGTCACCCAGTGCCAAAGCTGGGGTGGGGGTGCGGAGACACACTCAGGGTTAGGATAAGGACTGACGGGAGGAGGGCAGGTGGGGACAGCAGGCCCCTAACAGGTGTGCTCTAACGTGGGCAAACTGCTGCTCGTCCTAGAACCCTCCACCTTCTCCCCTGTCCCGGGGGCGTGGCAAGGAGCTCTTGCTGGACTAGGAGCTCCCAAGGGTGGCAGCGATCAGGGCACATGTCCTAGATTTGCAAAGAACTTTAGAGCTGGAGGGGAGCTGAGGCCCAGGACGTTGGGAGACTCGAAGCCCAAGTCACTAAGGCATCAGGACCAGACACATCCGGAGCCTCAGCTCCCACCGGGGCCCTCTCGTGACCAGATCAAACTGCCAATTTATGCTTCAAAGGGGAACTTTCTGTAGCCCGTTGGCCCCAAACCCCACAAGGGTTCCCTGCTGGAAAAGCTTCAACCCCACACTGGCCCATCTAGGCAAGGACCCCAAAGGGCTCTAAAGCACGCTTCCAGGGTACAGGGCCTGAAACTGAGGCTCCCACTGCTGGAGGGTCTGTGGCCCAGCTCACCCGCTTGAAAGGGGCAGGACGTGTGGGTGGGTGACTACACGAGGGAGAGGGTGTGGGATGCAGGGCAGGAGTGCGCGTATTGGGAGGGAGGGGACGTTCCTTTTGCAGAGATTGAGACTCCCAGGACTTGTGAGTTGTGCTGCGAAGGGGCAAGCAGGGCAGACCAGCATTCTGGGATTCAGAGGAAGGGTCTGGACAAGAGACAGCCCCAGGAGGGAAGGCGAGGATGGCAGCAGGTGGCAGAGGGATGCCCTGCCGGACGCTGCCACCCCACCCTCCCTACGGCCCATCTCCACAATCCCCTTGCTAAGGCCGCCAACGACACGAGGGGACTAATTTAGGAGTATTTTTGAAACTGTGGCCCTGGTGGAGGGGTTTAGCAGTTGTCAGCCATCTGGAGTAAGGAATTACTGTCACCTCCCTGATCCTATAGCCCTAAACCCAAAGCTGGTTACCCGCTGGAGGGGGAGGCAGCAGGTGGGTGGGGCGGGGCCCCCTCCCAGGGAGGTGCCCACAGGCCCAGAAGCCCCTCCCTTGCCCTAGGAGGGGGCCTGCGGCTGGGGAGGGGGGCCCGGGAGCCCAGGGTCTTCTGTGCTCTGTGCCCACTCGGGCTCCCCCGCCCGCTCACGCACGCTCACTCTCTGGGCCGCGCCGGCTCGCGCAGGGGCCGTCAGGTAAATTAGATCTGAAAGCTGACAATTTCTGACCATATTTCCTTGATTATTTCAAACAAATGCACAGCAGCCGCTGTAAGGAGATTAAAGTGACATAAACGTCCCGAGTGGGAGGGGGGAGGGCAGAGGATTCAGGTCACCCCCATCCGTCCCCCGCCTGACAGACGCTATATCGCTATCCAATCCAATAAAAAATCCCCCCCTTTTGCTTTAATTAATTTTACAGCTAGCTTGCTTAATTACTTTCAATCAAAATCCTCCTGCCATCGCAAAATTAGAGATGGTTGAGCTCCATTAGCCTAAATTCTTCATTTCCATATAGAAAAGAGGCTGTCTGCATCGCCAGCCTGGGCCCCTGGCAGGACAGACGCCCGTCTGCCCGCCCGCTGCCAGCCCGCTCGCTCCTGGCCCACGCTCCGTGGCTGTCTCTGGCCTGTGCATTCCCCCGTCCTGCTCCACCACTGCTCCTGGGGGCACACGCCCCATGACTCACGGGGGCCTGCGGAGCCAGAGCCAGGCTGGACGACCCGGACCAGGACCCGCTGCTCCTGGCTGGAGGAATGGCCCATCCTGGGACCTGGCGTTCTTGCTCAGGGGCCCCTGCTGCTCCCCTGGGGAGCCTGGTCCCCTGGCCGCCCAGGCCCCCCCGAGCCCCGAGCGGACAGTTCTGGTCCTCTGCCTCACCCCTCCTCAGCAAGCGGGGCTCCTAGGGACACGGGAGTCCTTCCAGCCTGGCACTCAGGCCCCGGCCAGTGCAGACCCCCAGAACCCACATCACCCGGGTCCCCTCTCTGCTGTTGCCTGGGCTGAGAGCCTGCGCGCTGAGTGGCTCCAGGGCCAGCTGTCTGGATGGTGCTGACGGGCAACGCGGCAGCCCCCACAGACCCTGGTGTTCTCCAGGGGGCCCCACGTGGGCCCCTCCTCGTCCTCTCATGTCCCTGGTTCCCAGCCTGCAACAGCTGCTCCTCCACCCCCAGCCCGGGGTCGGGTGGGTGGCGGCTCTGGGCTCCGTCCACATCCTGTGCCTGCGCCGGCTCTCTTCTCCTCCTCTCCACCTGCCTCCTCCTCGCAGCCCCCAACCCCAACTCCGGAAGCTCCACTTCACGTTTTCCACGCTACAGCCCCGAGTGTCACCACAGGGTCCGGCCCAACCTGGGCTCCAGCTGATTAAGGATCTGCAACAGGATGTGGGGATTACAGGAAAACCTGGCTCCGGATCTACAGGGGCAGGGGGCCAAGTCCTGGCCCTGGGACTCCCCTCCCCTCCCCTCCCACTGCTGCCTGCCACCTCCTTCTCAGCTGCCAGGGGCCCAGGGAGGCTGAGCCTCAGGGTCCTTACCAGGGTCTTGGCTGGACTCTGACAAGTGAATGACACTGGGTGGCATCGGGGGACCCAGCCCATTCTGGCAGAAGGGCAGGATCAGGGTGCAGCGGGGAAGGGAAGTTATGGCTGAAGTCTACCCTGGACCCTTTAATGGGGACAGGAAGCTAACCTGGTCCTCCCCGGGACTGGACCGGATGGAGGCTGGGCGTCCTGGGGCTGACCTGTGGGCAAAGGCAGAGCCAGGTGGGGCAGGCCTGGAGAGGCCCTCCTAGGCAGCAGGCCTTACCCAAAGGCCCAAAGGCTGTGGGTGTGAGGCCAGCTCGGGTGGGGCAGGGAATGGGAACCTGGACCTCCAGAGCCTGGCTTCCCGGGCGTCAGGGGCCCAGCGCTCTGTCTACTGGTGCCTCACTGGTCTTGCTCTCAGGGTCGGCCCACTTTCTCCTCTTCTGGGGCCCAGGTGAGGTTCTCAAACACATCCCCAGGAGCTATTGGCAGACACTTCCCGGGGTCCCACTGGCCCTAGGGACTCGGGGAGCATGGTTTCAGGTGTCAGACGGCCCAAGTCTACTGGGGAAGACACACCAGCACCACTGAAGGCACAGGAGGGAGGCCAGCTGTGAGTTCCGGGAGGGCCTCCCGGAGGCCAGCAGGTACAGGAGGTAAAGAGGGGTAGCAAGCAGAGGCACAGACGCGCCAGGCCCCAGCCGGGCTCCGCGGCTCCAGCTCCGGCTCCCGCTGCAGCGCGGCCCTCCACGCCAGTCGGCAAGCTCTCTCCTGCCCCCCTCTTGAGTGAGTCATCGGCAGAGGTGCCTCGCAGGAGGAACAGTGGGAGCGGCCCACTCCTCAGTGCCACTTGCTGACTTCCTGGCTGCTCTCCTCCCACAGGGACAGGGCTGAGCCGCGTTCCTGCTCGGCCCCTAAGCACGGTGCCTGGCACAGATGGGCCAACCGTAGAAGGGCGTCCAGAAGAGCAAGTCCTGGGCCAGTTACCCAGACCCTGAAGGGGCACGGCCCTGGGGGACTGGCAGAGCTCACTGCCCATCTCTGGCCTGCCAGCCAGCACCTGTGGAACAGAGACCTGGCCACCCCCCTGGGCCCTCCCCTGCCCCCAGCGTCCTTCAGAGATCCCAGGCAAAATTTCCTTTCCTCCTGGAAGCCCTTTGAGATCACCACACTCTGTAGGGTCCCTTCCTCCTCGTGCTCGGCCGATGCCCTGCCCCATGTGGCAGCACTTCTGTAAGAACTTGTTTAATTACCCTCTATCTCCCTGGACCGCGGGATCTGTAGGACGGGACTACTGCTTTAGCAGAGCGCCTGACCCAAATAAATATTTACTGAATGAATACAGAAAACTAAGTGCTTCTCAAGTTCATTAGGGGAAGAGCTGGGATCGGGGGCGTGGCGGGACTGCCACACCAGGCAAGCCCCACGAGCTCTAGGAATCTCTCCTCCCTGGGCAGCTGAGGCTGAAGCCCCCAGGGCCCCGGCCCTCTCGAGCCTCAGGCTCACCTCCAAATGCCCTTCACAGGGCTCTGCCTGGAGAACAAAAGAGGCCCCAGTTGTTCCAACATTTCTCTGGGAGAGGAACAACTGTTGCCAGCCAGGCCCCCTCGGAACAAATCCAGCAACTGTTTGCACTGCAGGCTGTGCGCTCCCTCCACCTCCTGTCTCTGTCCCGAAAAGGAGAAAAGGAAATTGAGAAAAGTTGGGGCAAAATCCCATCCCGAGCCCTGCGCCGCCCTACGGCCCCTCGAGTCTGGAGAGGTCATGAACACAAGAGGGCACGGGGACAGCCACCTGCCACTGCAAACAACTGGGACAGCCACAGCCAAGGGTGAGGCCGTGACATCAGGACCCAAAAAAAGGAGAAGGGAGTACAGGCTGTGGGGAGAGATCAAAGCCAGGGAGGGGCTGTGTGTGGGGGGGGCAGGAGATCTGGCCCCGAAGTGGAAGGAGAGCGGGGGTGAGGGCCAGGGAGGCCGACTGGAGGCTCCCGGAGGCCAGGCCAAATGGGGGAGGCAGGAGGCTTCTGTGGGGCAGTGGCTACAACGGGGGGCGGAGAGGAGGGAAGGAGAAGTTGACTGGGGAAGAGGGAGAGAGGTCTATTAAAAACCTCTCAGTGCATAACACAAAATGTCAGGGTTTATAGCTTCATTCTTGGCATTGCCGGGACCGAGAACCCAGCACAGAAATGTCACCGCTTGTCATGTTTAATCACCTGCTGTTTGTTAACACCTTCCCTGCAAGGAGCCTGTCTCAATCTGCCCCTGGGCCCCCAAGGGACCCGGAAACAGAAAACATCCCCGTCTCCATCCCTGTGCTCCTGGTGCTGCCCCGGGGTCCCCAGGGAGGAGCCCCATCCACCACCCATCTGCAGGCCTCCCAGGACCCCAGAGCGATCCTTCCCGTCAGAAAGGCCAGGGAAAGGGGCCCATGCGGTGTGAGCAAGAGGCTCACCCTCTGGTTCGGCCGGGTGCTCCCAGGCTGCCTATTTGCCTCCTGCCCCTTCCACCTGCCTTTCTAGGGCCGGCTGGCTGGCTGTCCCTTCTGTCCAACCCGCCTCACTCCCTGACCGGGGGGCCGGGGGTGAGAGGCGGCGAACACAGGCCGGCCCGCCCAGAGCCCCAGTGCCTGGCATTCACCAGTCTGCTTGAACAGCATCCGCCATATAACACGGAACATTCCACTGTCCTCGGAGCTACAGCCCAGGATCACAGCATCTGCGGTGCCGGCTTGGCGCGCTCTTGGGAGCATGCTTTCCTGAGTTGTTCAGGCTAGATAGACTCCGTCCTACTGCCCCATAATTCCTTCCTCTGGGGTGTATGGGGGGTAGGTGTGCGGTCGGAGGGTGGAAGAGGCCACTCAAGCTGCCTCAGTCGGCCCAAGGACACCTGGCTGCTCCCTGCTTGTGAAAGCAGTGAGGTCAACACCTGCGAAGGGAGCTGGGGCCTCTCTGGGATGACACCTGCTACACCCCATACGGCCCCCAGGTTCAAACCCCACACAGGGACAGCTGTCTGTAAAGTAGCAAGTTCATCCTTGACGGTTCCCAAGGGGGGCCCATCACTTCTAGAAGCGATGAAGGCCAGTGGTGATATTCACCCCCTAGCTGGGGCCTCCCGTGACCCCGGGAACCATCCCGACCTTCCCCTCTGGCGCAGTCTCTGCTTGCACGGAAACACATCTGACACACATGTGTCCACCACCCTGACTCCTAGGAGAAAGCCCATTCACTTAGACTTTCTTCCTGAGGGGCCCTGTGTTCTGAAGGGCCCCGCTCATTTCCATTTCACCAAAGAGACAAGTCCGAATGTTTTCCGACTCTCCTTCCACCCTTCCGGCCAACAGAAGGGATTACTCCCATTCTCAGGAGATAGGCAGTAACCAGGGCCTCTAGGGGAGGCTTCCTCCAAAATGCTGCGAATGCAAACTGCATGAACTAGTGCATTTCACTTGGCAGGAAGGCCCGGGATGTGTCCACATGTCACAGGTGGGAGACAGGTGGGACCCAGAGATGTTTGGGGAAGGGGGCCAGACTGCACGGTAAACGTCCTGGGCTGGGCTACCAGGGGAAGGGTCCTCCAGAAAGCCCGTCTTCCCCATGGGAGGCAGCCCTACCCCCTGCACTTGGGAACATACTCATCATTGTCCCCGGGACTCCTGCTTCCCCACCTGTGAAACAGGACAACTCCCTGTCTTTCTCTCAGGGAACTGAGGACGAGAAATGGGATATTAAATGTGGCACGCTCTGCATCTCTCAGAAGGCAGGCAGGTAGTAGGTAAGCTCACAGGTGCAGTGGCATCCTCGCCATAGGGGGAAGGACTCAGCCATAAAGGGGCGGGGTGCGGAGGTGGGTGCACAGGTGCAAGTCCTCTCCTATGTCCAGCAGAGGTTTCCCGGCAGTGCCTTGTCCTGCCTGGGCAGGTGCGTGTCACACCCCCCGGAGTTCACGTGGACCTAGCTGAATGCAGCAGCTCATGAAGCTGGGTGTTTTAGGTGGAGCCAATTGTCACCCACCCATCCTGGACAGAGAATATTCTGGTCCACGGGCTCTCCAGGACCCCAAGGGAGGAACTGTGTCAACCAGCCCATCCACCTGCCTCCAGAACTGAGGTGTTCACGGGACATGGGTCTTTCCAGTCCTGGGCAAATCAGGGCGACTGGTCGCCATGCTGGTGACTATGCAGTGTGATGGCTGGAAAGTGCTCCTGAAGCTCTGTTTTCTTGCCTGTCAAGAGCGCATGTCCTTGACACCCAAGACGTGCTCCTGGGTGAACGACCACACAGGGCCTTCTTATGCATCAGGGACATCAGACGAGCCTCTCCACCTGGGGGGTTTGAAAAGCTGCCCCCATTACGGACAGGGACCTTGAACACACATGGAATGCGTCCCTCAACTCAGCAGGCCATGGTGGAGCCCAAGAGGAGTGGGGACCTGACCTGAGGTTTGGGGGAGCTCCCGGTCTAGACCCATTCTGCCCAAGCCTCTGGGATTTATCAGATGAGCACGGCTTCCCAACAAGGCCCCATGCTACAAGCCTTCCATTAATTTACTACTCGATGGGAAATTACTCCTCACCCAGGAATATAAGTTTTCATCTTTTTTTAAGTTAGATTCTTAAAGCAATTAGCAAGGCATCTGGCGATGACCTCACCGCCGTGGCTGGGCCCTGAGGGGCAGAAGGGCCGCCCTGAAGCTGCACAGACCCCTGGCTCCAGGCCCATGAGGGCAGTTCGGGGAGAGCAGGGAGCCCCTAGACACCGGTCCTGGGTCCTGGGAGGGACGTGGGGGTGGGGGGCACACGGAAGTCTCTGATATTTGCTGTTTGCGGGAGACGGCCTTTCCAGCACCACCTGCCCATGAAGCTCCTGGTGGCAATTGCCGAAAAGCCTCGGCAGCTGGGGCCATGGGCACATTTTCTATTTTTAATTGTTCGATAGGAATATTAACTCATCTAGGACCGCTCCCAAGACACACTTCCCAGCCAGAGGGTTTCCCCCATTTCCCAGACCTTCCTCTCTTTCCCTCTCTCGAGTCAGAAATCAACTTCAAAATTAGTAACTGGAGACATAGACCTCGGTGATTTTGCAAAGATCAGAGTACTGGAGAGAAAATAAAGCAGACACCCCTCACCCCGAGGCCCCGGGACAGACCTCTGCTCCCCTCCCCGAGCTGCTGACCCAAGCACACGTGGGCACCGCCACTGCTGCCACAGCCCCACTTTTCCTGGCTGAGGAAGACTCGCAGCCTCTCTCGTTCCCCTTGGTCAGCCCCACTGACCGTCTGCTCACTCGTCAATCTCGAGGGCCACCCAGAGGGGCTGGGGACACTGAGGAGGCCCCTAGGGAAGGAGGCACGTGTCCCAGGGCCCAGACGGGCCTGGCAAGAGGCTGACTCTCCTTTTCGCTTCCATCTCCGAAAGGAAGGGAGGGCTGGGTCTCTATGGAGCCCAGAGGAGAACCTGCCAGCAGCTCCTCTGTGGGAGCAACACCAAGGGCTCCCGGCCCAGTCCACCAGCAGCACAGTCACACACCCCAGCCCGAGCCAAGTGTCACTTGAGCTTGAGACGGACCACACTGCCGGGAAGAAAGTGTTAGGGACGAACCCAAACCCTTCGGTCCCGTCACCCCATATCCTGGGAGGCCCCCCAACAGCACGGGACCACTTGGTCTCCTCTCCCCTACGTGCCCTTGGCCCCCCTGCCCTGCTCTTCCTTCTCAAGGTCACGGGGCTGTCCACACCAGGAATATTTACTCACCAGACTGGCCCTGTTAGCAGCACTCACCACAAATATGCTTTCTGATAAAGTTGGCAGAAAAAAAGTTCTAGGGCTCAAAACAATGTCAGAAATCATCCCCCACCCCCAGCAAGCGAGGGTGAGGTGAGGCCTGCAACCAGGCTGCACAGCCAGCCGGGAAGAGTCCTGGGGGAGGCTTTTGTCACTCTCACGGTTCTCCTTCCTGTTTTACTTCCCAACATACAGCCTGTTGCCAGGGCACCGGGGGCTGGGATGGTTCTGAGCGGGTACTGGGGCTCGGCCCCCACGAGGCGCAGCCTAGAAGCAAGGGCACGGGCGGGGGGGGGGCAGGCCTCTGCCTCCCCCAGCCAGGAGCCTCCTGGGAGCCTCCGGAGGACAAGGCCGGCGGCCTCTTACCTCTGCTTCTCCCCGGGCCGTCTCACCTCACTGAGCCCCCTTCCCACCCACCCACCCTCCCTCGGTGCACATGGGCTTTAATGTTTTTATTACCTGTTTGACTCGCTGCCTTATTGCTTCTCCCCTTAATGGGGCCGTAACCGTGGAAACGAGGAATAAACGGCCACCAGAAAATGAGATGATTAAACAGGTCACCCTGGCAAAACAAACTCAGCCAAGGAACCTCTGGGGTGGGAGGGGAGGCTCCCCCCTCCCCCAGCAGGACCAAAAGGCTTGGACCAGGCCGCCCTGCATCCCTGTCTTTAGAACTGGGGCAGGTACTCGGGGGGCGCCCCCTGCTGGGCAGTGGGGGCACCTGGCTGACCCCTCCCCAAGGCAGCCTGCCTGGCTTGCTCCAGAGTCTCCGGCTCTGGAGTCTCTGGCTGCTGCCTGCCAACACAGAGGTGACAACAGGGGCCGCAGACAGGCACATGGGGACGGAGACGTGTGAGAGCCCCGGCCTACTCCTCTCCTCTCTCATGCAGCTCCCCCCCACCCCGAGGTCATGGAGAAAGCCCTGAAGAAAAGGCCTACGCTGGCCAAGCTCAACTCAAGAGGGTTTCCTCTGGGAACCCCTGGTCTCCCGAGACACAGAAATGTGCCCATCCCCTGTGTCTCCCTGCTCCCCGGAAGCCAGCAGTGCCCTCCTCTCAGGCCAGGAGGCAGCAGGGACGCAGGGCCCTCTTGGCCTTCAGAGGAGTCTCCGCAGCCTGGAGCCCAGGGCACTGGCTGAGGCTGTAGGGCCAGAAGCAGCCACAGGAGGCAGCCCACGGAAGCTCCAAGGACCCCAGCCAGCTCAGGAACGGCCCAAACACTGTGCTAGGGGACAGAGGCCCAAAGTCTCAGCAACGCGGGGGGCGGGGGGCTCCTCCTGCCACTGGGTCTACCTAGCCGGAGGGACCCTGGGACTCGGAGCAGGACCTGGAGAGGACGGATGGCCAAGCTGCAGAGAGATCTGCTGGCGGGGAGATGGAGACGGGCAGGGGAGGAAGTAGAGTCCCAGACCACCCTGGCCCCCGCCCTCTGGTCCCCCACAGGTCGCAGGGGGCTGCAGGTGCCAAAGACTCTCCCAGGCCCAAGCCATGGTCACAGTCAGCAGCTACTGTGGCCCCATCTAACCACACAACGGCTGTCTTTAGCCCTGGGCCCCCTTCATGTCATCCCTAATCCCAGCCCCACTCCTTCCTGTAAACCAGGCTATAGAGAGCTCTCAAGGAGCTAAAACCCAGGTCCCCAGGGAATCGGCCAGCGTTTCCTGCCTGCTTCCTTCTGCCCCCACTAAGAAGCTGGGAGGCACTTGGCGAAGAGGCACATCAATCAATCAACTGCGCCAGCACTAACAGTGGGAAGGCACGAGACCAGCCCCGTACCCAGTGCCAGGAGGAGCCGTCCACACAGAGCGACTGTAACGGAGCAGGAGGAGCAGCAGAGCAAAGTTCTTTCCTGGCCTTGACCTTCTGGGGGCCTGGGTACAGAAGTCTGAGTGCCACCCCGACACACCACTGCCGTGGGCCCAACCAGATCCTCTGAGATGCAGGCCCCCAGCCAGCCCCTTATCTCCTATCTCTTTCCAGGGCCAACTGGGTAGGAGGCTTTAAAGAGGAGGGGCCAGGTAGGTTGGAGGGCCAGGCTGTAGGGAGCCGGGTGGTCCGGATGGAAAGGGCAGAAAGCTGTGGTTGCAGGATGGGAAGCAGGAGTGCGCCTGGGTGGGGGTGGGGGTGGGGGTGGAGAGGATGATAAGGCAGCAGGGAGAAAGGCCACCTGGAAGTCCACAAGGTGCTGGGGGTGCGGAGAACACCTGGCTGCCTATCTCCTGTCCCATTACTTCCCATCCTTTATCAAGTTCAAAGGCCACTCCTTCAGAGAGCACCCTGAGCTCCCCACCCTGCGCTCCTCGGCCTGGCCCGGCCCGGCCCGTGTGACAGAGGAACACACCTGCCTCCCTCCACCAGGCAGGTCCTGGAGACCAGAGAAGGCCCCAGTGGCTGCGACTTCACCACGGCAGCAACTCCAGCAGGTGCTCCCTCAGGCCTTCTGAATCCCTAGCTTCACCAGCCGCAGGGGGCCTCTTCTGGGACAGGGAACACTATGTCCGGACCAAAGTGGGCTGTGAGGATGTCAGGCTGCCCTGAGGCAGCCAGAGGGGTGAATGCTGGACCACCAAGTGGCCGATTTCCACCACCCCTGGAAGGAAAGACGCCGGCCTTCTCCTTCTCCTCCTCCCCTGCTGTACCGTGGCCCGGTGACCCCAGAACAGCAGCTGCCCGCCTTGGGGACCCACAGGCTGGAATTACTACAGAGCAAACTTCCTTCTTGCCCCCCAAAGATGAGGAGAGGGAGGAGGAGATGTGGCAGACGCCAGGGGGTAAAGGTTTAAAGCCCAACTCAGACAGGAGCAGCCTTGTGGGCCCTGGGGCTGGAGAGAAATGGCCCGACCCCTGTAAGCAGGCGGGCCAGCCAGAGGAGCCTGGTGGTGGGCCAGCCCCACTAACCTGGCGGGGTTGGGGCAGGGGAGCCCGAGCCTGGACTCTTCCCAGCCCCACCCGATCCCCAGCCCAGGGACTTGAGCCAGGGGCAGCAGCTCTAATGAGGAGATGCTGCTGCGTGACTCAGCCCTCCAAAGGTGTCTCCATTTATTTTATTTTTCCATCATAAAAACCCAAGCTGCAAGTCAGCCAGATTCCCTGGCCGTGGGGGCTGGGCGAGCAGTGGCAGGACGGCCAGGCCACACAGGGTCTCGGTGGCCCCGGGGCCCTTCTCGGAGAGGACAGCCAAGATCTCCTGGCCCGGCCCTCCAGGGAGAGAGGGCCTGGGGTGGGCCCTCTAGGAATCCTTCCAGAGCCGCCCTTGCTGCCTCTGGCTCCTGTTGCAAGAGAACGGCTACGCCAGGGCTTTGTACCCTGGATTGCGCTCTAACGTCTCACGACTAGGACCACGGCTGGTTCAAGGGCCGCGTCGCAGCCCAGAGACGCCTGTCTGCAATGCCTTCTTCCAGAGAGGAGGCCCAAGCCGTGTGCTTCTGTCCTCGTCCACTCCCCCGCCCTCAGAGCTGCCTCGCGGAAGCTCCGCGGCACAATGGAGTTGGGAGCCGAGCCGGGGAGCAAGAGGCCTGAGAGGTCCTCTGATGCTCGGGGCCCCACCAACGTCACAGCCAGCCTGTGTGAATGGTACCAGGAAGCCGGCTACTTCCGAGACAGCCCGTCTGTCCTTGGCTCTGACTGCTCCTTCCTGCCAAGATGGCACCTACCCCTCGGCAGACTGGCAAAACCGGTGCCCAACCTGACTGCAGGGACCGGCCCAGCGCAGACTGGTCGAGTGGGTGTATCTGGCCAAGTAAAGGCTTGAGGAAGGAACATCAAGGACAACCTGCTGGGGCTTCCTGCACAGCTGAGGCCAGGGCTGGGGTGCAACAGTGGGGGCGCGGGTGTCCATGTACGATGCCTGGGGCTCCCGGCCCTCCTCCCGCTAACCTCCCCTTGACACCATGGTGACCCAGTGGACAGTGTCACCCCTCTCGGCTCTCTGTCCGTGGCCATCCCCTTGAACTGGCTCACTTGCGCCTTGGCCCCTGACCTGCAGGGGCCTCACTGATGGACAGGTCAGCCCTGGGCAGCCCCTCCTCTCCTCCACATGCTCTCCCTGGGGACAGCGGGGCAGTCACAACCAGACCCTAAGAACCAAGGGCAAGTTCCTTCTCAAAGCTCCACTGCTGCTTCAGGCCTCCAGTCCTGCCAGGGTCCAGCGGGAGCCTAGGGAGGGGTGGGGGCGCGCACCTAATCCTGGGGAGCTTCCCAACTGTGGGATGGATTTACCTGTGTCTGAAAGCTCCCTCCCTCTCCCCTCCCCTGCCCGGCTCCCTCCCCCAGGGAAATCACTCTAAAAGGGCCTAATGGAACTATGTCCTCCTCTCTTCCTCTCTCTCCTCCCTCTCCTCCCTCCCTCCTCTCTTTCCCTTTCCTTTTTTTTTTATTAGCATTTGTGGAATTTATTCCCAAACTCTCCTAATCTTCCGTACACAACCATTTGATTTGCATAACCCAACCCCCTCTCATAAAAACTGGCTGCTAGTTTAATTAAAAAATGTAAATTTGCTGTCATCTCGGGGCCTGGTGAATTAGGACGACATCGGCATTTTTTATTGCTAAAGACGTCCAGATTGATCCAGCCCTTGGCTGAACTATGGAGGGGGAACAAGGGTCCACATGGCCCCTGAGGGTCCTGGGGTCCTGCCGTCCCTCCTGAGAAGCCCAGGTTCTCCAGCACTGAATGGCTTCTGGACGGGGTGCTTCAGGACCCAGACCTGTCCCAGGCGGGAGAGGACGTTGACCCCTGATCCCACGCTTACAGGGCCCCTGGCGCCCAGCAACCTCTATGGGGCTAGTGTCTCCACACTGCGCTGTATTGTGCCAGAGAAGCTCTCGGGGAAGCTGTCCCGGGTCCCCCGAGAACAGAGCCCCTCACAGCACCAGCGAGGAGCCCTGCTAGCCACGAGCCCTTCGGCCGCAGCCGGGGCCAGAAGCACACCCCAGGCACTGAGGGTGCGCCCCAAGATGGGCTCAGAGGGGATCTCAGAGTGCCCACCTGCTTCCCTTTTTTTGTGAAGAGGGAAAAAAGTGCTTTTCTTTGGAAGTTCTGAAATTAAGTGAAACTTCCAAATTCAGAGAAAAGGCTGAGCTGGTAGCAGCAGATGACTCCTCCAGGAAGAGTGTGAGCTAGGACACCTCGAGCTCCGCCCACTGACAGGCCAGAGCTTGGGGCTCGGGGGCTTCGGGGAGAGCCCTGCTCCCTCGGGAAGGGGACCTGTCCACCTCAGTGGCTCCTCCAGAGCCTAACCCTGGGGCACTGGAGCAGTCCGTCTCCCTCAGCCCCAGAGACGCTCTAGAAGGTTCTGCCTCCCACAGGCCCAGGAGCCTCTCTCTGGTCGGGGACATCCTCCAGGAGGTCTCTGGGGTCATGTGCCCCCAGCAGACTGGGAGGGACTGTTGGTGTAAGGCAGGGGGACAGACGCCAGCTCCAGCTGGCACCCAGGTTACAAGGAGGAAGACGAGGAGGGCCCGCCTGCCAGCTGAGTAATGCCTGGGCCCGTGGTGCCCGCCCACAAGCAGAGCCCAGGCTGGGCAGGGGGTGGTGCAGGGCGCCTGGCCCATCTCTAAGGCCTGCTCCCGGGCTGGGTTGGGCGGGGGCCCTTCTTCTGAAGAAAGGGAGTGGGGCCCGGGGGCAGGAGGCGATGAAACACCTGATTACACCTGATTACGGTGGGAGTGGGGGTGGGCGTGCGCGGAGGCCAGGGAGGAGTGGGGGCAGCAGTGGCCTTACAGACCTTCACCGCTTTGCCCAGCAGGGGGTGTCACACCTTTCCTGGGCACACAGGCCCCAAGGACCTCCACATCACAGTACCTGAGATCACACCTGCTGGACACGGACAAAACTCGGAGCCACCGCCCCTGCCCGCACACACGCACCCACTTCCCAAAGCTGACCACCGTGTCACCCACCCTGGGCCCCCCAGTACTGCCTCCCTCCTGCTCTCTCTGCCCACTCCCCTTTGACCTCAGAAGGTCAAATGTCAGCTCATGGGTCCCAAGGGGCAACGCCATGAACTTGGGCCCTTTACAAACAACAACCCTGACAGCCACCTATTCTTCTCTAAATGAGACAGGAGGGTTCAGAGATCAGCGTCAATGAATTATCAGTCTGTTTACTACGGACTTCTTTCAAAAAACATTTAGAAAGAAGGCAGTGGCTTTTGTCAGGCCAGGATCTGAGGGTCCTGGTCAAACTGTGGTTTCAAGAGAGAGGGCTAATTGAAAGCCTGAGGCGCTTATGGTAAACCTCACTCTGGGCTCCGATTGGAACCCCAGATGGGAAGAAAAGAAAAGCACTGAAAAAATTAGATTAAAACCAATGAAAACACCAAAATATCAGGATAAACTGCCCCAAGCCAGCACCGTGCTACCTGGGAGCCTAGTCTCTGTGCCATACTAGGCCCCCCCAAAACCCACAGTTCAAATTCAGTAGTTTGTCTAGTGTACCCCTTGTGTGTGTGGGGAGCTACAAAAGGGGAGGGGAGAGAGTCCTGGGCCCCTCACTTTGAACTGATAACAGCCGCCTCATCCCACGGATTCTCAGGTGAAAAATACTCATTAGCCATAATAAGCAGCTTGATCATCCGACACAGCCTTGTCCCAAATAAATTAAATTCCTTTACCTTGAGACAGTCGCCCCGAAACCAGACTAACCACCTTTCCCAACAGGACGCTGCTTTCAAAAACTAAACCACCCCCCACTAAAAAAATAAAAACACACACCCCAGAGCCTGACACACAGAGATCTTTGCCGGAGAAAAACACACACACACACACACTCACACACACACAAAACACGGAGCCATTCAAAAAACGCGGAGAACAAAAACCCCCACAAAAAACCCCTAAATCCTCTCTCTGGGTGCCCCCCAGCTCCCTCTCCCCTCGGTTCTTTCATAATGACAAGCATCAAATTAGTCACAGTCACTAAGCAAGTAACAAATAATAACAATAATATCATCAGAAGCCTCGCAATCCAGAAACCAGGGCGAGAAGCGCAGCGGGCGCCGGACCCTCTCCAGGCCAGCCCCCACCCCTGCTCAGCTGCTACCTCATTGGGCTAAAAATACTAACTTCCGTAAAAGAACCGAAAGAAAAGTGAAAGAGCCTCCCCTGGTTCCCACCGCCGGTACCTGTACCAAGATCCATGCTCCTCTCTTTGGTCCCAAACTCTTCGAGGAACGCCAAAAACAGAAGGGGAAAGAAAAAAAAAACATCTGTTTAGTGTCTCGTGGGGCCCCCGCCGCCCCCCCGCCCCCCCGCCCCCGCGGCCCGCCGCCCCCCCCCCCCCCCCGCGGGCGCCGGAGCGGTCCCCGGACCCGGCGCGGGGCAGCGGCCCGGGCAGAGCCCAAGTTTCTGCCGCCCGCCCGGCCGCCCGCCCCCGCCGCTCTCGCGCTCCGGCATCGCGCGCTCCGCAGCTCCGCTTCGCTCTCCACTTTACTAAACTAAAAGAGAAACTATTTATAGACGCGGCCCGGGTCGGGGGTCCGGGCGGCCGGGCCGAGGGGCGCCCCCGCCCGCGCCCCGCGCCCCCCGCGCCCCCGCCCGCGCCCCCCGCCCGCGCCCGGCCGAGCCCCGCGGCGGCGCCCCCTGCCCTCCCCCGCCCCAGCGCCGCACTCACCATAGTCGGAGAGTCGAAAGCCGAATTCACTTAAATAATCAACTTTCATAATACTTAATTAATGCCTAATTGCAACTGATTACTCCCCGAATAACAAGTTGTTTTAAAGCCCTGATGTCATTGCTCCTGACGGTAACACTCAGGGTAACAGTTTGGCAGGAGGGAGCGGGCGGGCGGGAGGGCCGGGGGCGCTGCCAGGCGCCGAGGTGATTGGCAGGGCGGCCGCGGCGCCGCCTCCTCCGGGCCCCGCGCGCCGCCCCGGCAGGTGAAAGAGCAGCGCGCGGCCCGCCCGTGCCCGCCCGTGCGCGCCCCCGCCCCGCCCCGCCGCGCCCGCCCCCGCCGCCCGCGCCCGCGCCCCCGCCGCGCCCCCGCCGCCAGAGTGAATGGGCGCGCGCTCGCCCGCCGCCGCGCCCCCGCCCGCGCCCCCGCCGCCCCCACGCGGACGCGCGGCCCCGCCGCCCCCGCCCGGCGGCCCGCCTCATTGGCCCAGCGACGCCCCAAACCTCAGACTTCGGGAGGGGGAGGCGGGGCCTCGGCGCGGGCCGGGCGGCGGGGGGGGGGGCGGGGGGCGGGCGGCGCTCGGGTCCCCGCGCCCACTCCGGCGGCCGCCCGCCACCAGCCGCGCGCTCCCCACCCGCCCTGCCCCGCGCGCTCCCCCCGCGCCCCTGCCCCGCGCACTCCCGCGCTCCCCCGTCCCTGCCCCGCGCCCCCCGCGCGCTCCTGCTCTCCCTCCCGCGCTCCCCCTCCCCCGCGTGCTCCCGCGCCCCTCCCAACCCCCCCGCGCGCTCCCGCGCTCCCCCCTTGCCCCGCGCGCCCCCCGCGCGCTCCCGTGCCCTCCCAACCCCACCCCCCCGCGCGCTCCCGTGCCCTCCCAACCCCACCCCCCGCGCGCTCCCGCTCTCCCCCCTTGCCCCGCGCGCTCCCTCCCGCGCGCCCCCCGCGTGCTCCCGTGCCCTCTCCCAACCCCACCCCCCCCGCGCGCTCCCGCGCGCCCTCCCGCGCTCCCCCACTCCCCTGCCCCGCGCGCTCCCGCGCTCCCCCCACACACCCGCGGGTGGACTCGCTCCCTCTCCGCGCCCCTGCCCCGCGCGCTCCCGCGCTCCGGGTGCTGGCTGGCCCCGGGGCTCCCCGCGCACAGGGCCGGGCAAACTTTTCCGCGAGGGCGGGCGCAGGGGTGAGCGCCGCGGGGCCGTGCCTGCTGGGTCGCGCGCCCTGAGGACTCTGGGCCATCCAGGGGCTCGTGTTTCCCTTCCTCGCTGACTCTGACGGTGGGGGCAGTGGCGAGGCTGCTCGGTGCCCAGGAGTTAAAGCTGCCAGAGATGGGGGGTGGGGTGGGGGGGCTTGGGGGGCAGGCGGGACAGGACACACGCGTGGGCCTCCCAGAGCCCTGCGCCACCCGCTGCAGGCTGCAGGACAGCCAGGACCCCTGGCTTCCACTTTGCCTTGAAAAGCACTCGGGTGTCCTCCCAGACCCCGGCTGCCCCGGGCCAACCCAGACCCCCTTGCACATCCCTGCTCTCCGCTAGGGCTTCTCTCCCCTTCCTCTGCCCCAAAGGTCAGCCCCCTGGCCCCACAGTGGGGTCAGGAGGGGCGTCCAGCACCTCCTTGTTCCCCCACTCCACTGGGCAGCCTTTACTCGGGTCACCCCACACAGACTCAGGCCAGCACCTGCCTTGGCTCCCTCTGCCCTCCTGCCCCTGCAGGCCTCAATAAGGAGCTTGGCCCCAGCGTCCTGCCACCTGCCCCTCCGACAGGGGTCACGGTCTGCCAGTCCCTCTCTGGACCAGAGCTCCTGTGCGCTCTCCTAGGCCCTGCTCTTTCCCCCAGAGAAAGCACTCTGGTGGGTCTCTCTGTCCCCAGATGTCCCGGCTCTGGCCAGATGTGTTGAAATTCCTTTATTTTCATGATCCAAGTTACCCATTGGACTTGGAGGGCCTCCAGGAAGGAGGCGGCCAGGTGAGCAGGAGCGTAGACAGCTCTGCTAGCCCAGTACCTAGGTCTCACTGTCACTAGCTCTCCCTGTGTCCCTTGGGTGCCAGCGCTGGGCTCTGCTCTCCTCCTGGTTCAGGGAAGGCCACACTGCCTCCAGGTAGGGGAGGGGAAGAGACCCTGGGTTTTCTCTGATCTTTGGGCAGGATTCAGCAAAATGGCACTGGCTTATTTTTGCAATATTTCTGTTTTGCAAAGGGAGAGGCCCAAGGAAAACTTGGGACAAAAAAGTCAGAGAATAATCTTAGTCTATTCTTTCTCCCACTTTCACCTTACTTTTGTTCTTCATCTTTTTTTTCTTCTTTTTTGTTGTTGTTCCAAATGGCCCAACAGAGAGGAGATTAGCATCCCTTCCCTATCTGCCCTCCCCGGTGCCTTCTTGGAGAGACCCCTTTGCCTCTCCACAGGCAGCCCTCTGCCAGTCGGTCATGCCCATTCCTATGTAGGAAAAGCAGCTGGAGAGACCCAGACACTTTACTGAAGATTCCCTTGACCCTGAAGCCCTGAGCAGAGCATCAGAGCTTCTGAACCAAGCCATGTGCTACCAGGCGGTGAGGACAAGCAGTGGCGCAGGGCAATCTCTGAAGGCATCTCTGCATCCAGGACTACTCTGCAGTATACGCATGGCTCTGGCTGCCCTCACCTCTGACTCTCCAAAGCAAGGCTTACAGCTTTGGGCTGCAACGTCAGGCAGGCAGTCCCAACCCGATCCTGAGTGTCTGCCTCCCCACCTGGGCAGCTGGGTGTGGAAGGAAGCCTGAAGACCTACGTCACATAGGAGTGGAAGGGTGATTTCTGGGTTTATTTGATGATGCACGTACGGGAGCCCCCTGCATATGTGGCCCACACAGCCTGCTAGCTATCTCCGAAGGTCCTTCTGGGCTTCTGCTGATGGGGCTCAGGGCATGCCTTCCAGTCACCTAGACAAGGCCTGCTGACTTGGCTGCATGGTGACTTTGGGGCCTGCGGGTGGAAGGACGCAGGGCAGACAGGGCCAGCCAGAGGGACCCGTCAAGTACGGTGGTGGAGGGAGGAGTGGGCTGCCTGAAGAGCCTCTGTTGTGCCAAGGCAAGAGCCACAGTCGGCCACTACAGGCTTACGAGGGCTTGCCCAAGAGCAGATAGGCCAGGGAGGCACAGAGAATGAGGCCATCTTGGCGTGTTATGATTTGAGAAAGTCTGAGAAGAAGGCTGAGGCACTGAGGTCATGAGGTGTGAGTCAGAGGCTACATAATGGAGGGGGTCCCCAGATTCCTGTGTCTTTCTCTCCCCTTGGGTGTGTGCTCAGAGGAAGCCTTGGCTTCCTAAGGTTTCTGGCATCTCTAAGGTTATGGCCCATTTTTGCATTGAGGACCCCAATGCGGTGACCCCAAGGCCAGGCCCCAGGGAGGACATCTGTGCCTGGGACTCGGGGCACGGGAAGCCCAATGCCTCAATTCTTCACGGTCTCAAGGCCCTGGGCCCAGAGACACCAGTACCTCCTTACATGCCCCATCCCATCCCCAAGAGAAAATGCAGAGCCGTGCTCAGCAGTCCCGGCCACCAGGCCCCTCGCGGGCCCGGGGAAATCCATCAGCTCTCCCCAGGCCGCGTCCGGGGTTGGCTCCGGGTCCCCTCACACCCCCAGAGTGGGCCCACTCATTCTCTCCCCCTCCCGAGCCCGGGGCCTTCTCACTCACCAGCCTGTTTACACACCAGGTATCTCAGGCTTTATCTGCTCTCATTCTGAATTTGTAACTTTCACATAAACTTGAACAAAGCTCCTTTTGTTCCTGCACCCCACCCCAGGATCCCAATAAACTGGTTCCCTCTGAGGCGACTGGGCCAGGGCACAGGAGCCTTGGCCAAAGGACTGTGTGTACATGTGAACAAGCATGTTCGCACCTGCGAGGGAGTCCGTGTGTTTGCGTGTGAGTGCACTGCTCCAGCTGACAGTGGGAGGGTGTCAGGGAGAGCGTCGAGTGAGCAAAGTGTGGACAGGAAGCACCCCGGCACAGGGATGGGACAGTCTGCCCGGGCACCAGAAGTCGCGGGCCCTGGACAGGTGGGTGTCCGGGCGGGGGGCAAGCAGGGTCGGAGAAGACACAGGGCAGAGAGGAGCGGTGGAGCGGGTGGTGCAGCGAGGGGCCGAGGCCAGGCTCAAGCTGAGTATAAGGCAGATACAGGGATCGCATTATGGCAGTAGAGGGGCTGGCACAGCCGCACGCTCGGCCCCGTAATCCTGTTAGCCAGCAATCTCCATTCCGAAAGAGCTTCATTTCTTTGTGAATATTTGTAAACTAGATATCTAATGGAAAATTATAGGAAAATTATAGTGAAATTCATGACGGAGAAATCCGATTATCCCTAATTCAATTATGCCATCTTAGCCCACACAGCACATTTCCCATTTTTTTCCCATAAATACCGATGCCAGGGGTCCCGGTAATCAAATAAAATTGAAAATCATCTTCCCATTAAATTCAATTAGCCGCAATTTCTAAAGCCTATCAGAGATTTTAATTACTAAATTATAAAATTCTCCAATGCTAAATTGAAACCAAAAAAATTGCACATCCTTATATTTCAGAGAAAAAAAAAAGGGGGGCCAGCAAAATCCTTGGAAAAAATGCCCTCCTTTCTGTACCCAGCTCCGAAGCAGGTTCCCCACCTGGAGGGACCTCACATCACTGCCTACTTGCCCAGTTGGGGATGAATCCGGGGGCACAGAAGACAGGCCTCTGCCAGGGAGGGGTTGAGGCACGGTAATTTAGCAGAGGAGCAAACCACACCCCCAAGCTTCAGCGTGGCTGGCCCCGAGAGAGAACCTGCCTTCCTCACTGGCTGTCCCAGCTCCTGAAATACTCTCAACTCTGTCCCCCACGGACAGGCCTGTAACTGCCACCTTCTTGGCCCGTGGACAGGGCGCAGGCTCAGGTCACAGCTTGGCCTCGGGGCTCTGCATGGTTCTAGGGCAGCAGAGCAGAGGTAGTGCAGGTGCCCCAACCACACGCTGGAGGGGCCCCCAGATGGCCTGCGCTGGGTCAGAGGCGGCAGTGGGACGGAGCCCGGCGTTGAGGGTGGACAGCAATCGTGGGATGGCTCTGTGGCCCCGAGTCTCCTCTAGAGCATTCCCAGGGCTCATGGGTCCTGGCAGTGTACCAGCCTCCTGGTAGAAGAGCTGGGGGTGGGCCTGGCCCAAATCTGGCCTCTCTTCCACTTGCAACTCATTCTCTGTTCTCCTCACCCTCTTCTGGAAGGCGGGCAGCCCTCAACTGGCCAGAGGGCATGCCCTGGCCCCACAGCAGCACTCACTCTTTCACCGCTTCTCCTTTTAGCGCAGTGTTGGCCACAACCCCAACGGTAGCCCTCCTCTCTATCCCCCACAGGCCACTTACCCAGCTCTAAGGGCTGCTCTGGAAGTCAGAAGAGCCTGGGGACGTGGCATCAGTGGTGGCATAAAGTGACCCTAGGCCTGAAACCCAAGGTGGGTGGCTGGGTGGGCGGCCGATGGGCCCGGCAGCTCCAGGGCAGCCAGCAGCAGAGTTGCCGGCAGCCCAGCACCCAGGGAGCAGGGAGCAGGTTTAATTTGCCAGGCAGGCAGGAGTGCCAGCAGGGGAGGCACCCGCAAACAAAACAAAAACAAAAAAGTTAATTATCTTTGGCTTTTTCTTAATAAATATCCAAACTGGCCCGGCCGGATCCTCCGCTTTGGAGGGAGAGAGAAGAAGGAGGAAAAAACCCCAAACCAAATCCAACAGACTCATTCTCTAGTCTACCTTTCCCTTTGTCTCTCTTCCTTGTATTCGTCTCTTATCAGAGGCAGTACAAGTTTCACATTAATTCCCAAATTTTGCAAGTCAGAGTACGGCCACAAAAAAAATTTTGTTTTGAAGTTTTGGGGAGGGAAAGCAGGAGCGTAAAGAAGAAAGCAGCGGGTCAGAAGGCCAGGACAGAAGGCCAGGAGAGCGCGAGAGTAGGACGTTAGGAGAGCGAGCGTGATGTGGGTTCCCTGTGGGCGCCGTGCGACCTAGTCCGTGGCCCAGCCAAGGCGGGACCTGGTCTGGAATGTGGTGTTGGCACTGGATTTCAGCTACAATGATCAGCGACGGCAACATGGAGATAGAGTCTCCTTTTAAAACCCTGAAACCACCTGGGTCTCCCTGGCCACATGGGCTCCCCCGCTGCAGCCCCAGGAGCCCGGCTGGGATGCTGGCTGGGCCCCCGGGCTGCGAGGCTCTTCTGTGTGGAGTCGCAAGTGTACCCAGGGAGCGATGGGATGCGCGGGATGCGCGCTGCCACCGGGGCCTGCCTGAGCCTGGGGCGGCGGGCAGTCCCTCAAGGAGCACTGAGTCTGGAGCCCCTTGCCTGGGTTCAAAGTCCAGCTCCCTCCCTCACTGGCTGTGCCACCTTGACCAAGTCACCCACTGACCCTATCTGAGCCTCCATTTTCTCAGGATCAAAGAGAATAAAGAGTGACTGCCCAGGGCTGGGGGGCGAGGAGGAGTGTAGAGTGATTGCTGATGAGTATGCGATTTCTTTCTGGAGTGATGAAAATATCAGAGGGTGATGGTGATCACACAATATATTGGGAATATACTAAAAAACCACTGAATTGTAAACTTGGCTTGTAAATTAGAGCTCAGTAAAGTGGATTATAAAAAAGTGCGGACAAAACCAGGGGGAGAATGGCAGCGCTCGCTGCACGGAGTGGTCGTAAGGGCATAGCACGTAGCCTGGCACGGAGGGAGCGCTCAGTCAGTACGAGTGAGGAGGGACGGACACGGGCCTGGCCGGAAGGGTTGGCATCGGAGGGCTGGGGCTGGGTCTCCAGCGCTGGGCTGCCCCCACCCGTGGATGGGGTCCTGGCGGCCGTCCCCTGGCAGGGATGGGAGAGGGCACGACCCTCCTCCTGCCTCTCTGCTCGGGTCCCTGGAGAGGAGGCTGCCCACCGTGGCAGGCGGCCTCCGCCGTTCACTCTCCTCGTCTCACGGAGCACTCATATTTTCCATGTGCAGCAGACCGTGAATTCACCTTCATACTAGTTACAGGGTTATTTAGCTTCTCCTGACACTGACAATCACCAAACTTTAATTCGCTGCTTGGCTTCTCCCTGCTGTGCCCTCTGCCCACCCCCAAAATCCCTGGGAGAGGGTGGGAAGGACCTAGTCCGGCCCCCTGTTGCCAAAGCCTGCCCTTCGGAGTGATGGAGTGACGTGACGGCAGGAGGGGGGTGCTCAGGAGGAGAGGCTGGGCAGGAGGGGGGTGCTCAGGAGGAGAGGCTGATGGGCAGAGGGTGGGGGCGGGGCCGGGGAACAGTCGGGAGAGAGGAGGGACCGCAGGGGCAGGGCCGAGGGGGGCTCCCGTCCTGCTCCTCGGGCCTGACACTAATGTATTCAAGCCGACATCCATCCTATTGTGCATGAAGGCTGGGCTGACCGGGCTGTGGATCTGAGGGCTGGCAGTCCCAGCCAGGACCCACGGGGCCAGGGCTCGCTGGGCTCCCAGGATCAGGCCACTGGCACAGACTGGCCTCCTTGCCTGATGCTGGGCAAGGAGGTGTTCATCCAGGCACCCACCTGAGGGAGCCCATCCCTACTGACCTGAGACGCTGGCGCTCATTTTCTCCTGCCTCCCCCTGTGCCAAGTCTCCCGTGAGGCTAAGCCAGCTTGCCTTGCAGAGGCTTCCCTCCAGCTTATTGCTCTGCTGCTGGCATCACATCTCTCCATCACCTCACGTGGTCACCATCATCTTTCCCCAAAGCCTCCTCAGAAGCCAAGGTTTGCTCTGAGAACCATCTAGTTCAACTAGGGGACTCTCTTATGCCCCAAATCCAAGTTGGCCCCGTCAAGAGTCCCAGGAGCAGAAAGCCCAGCCAAGAGGATTCTCCATGACCAGAGGCCTGGAGGAGGACCCGGGCCGGGAGGCATAGAGCAGAGCCAAGAGGAGGGCAGGTGCAGGGAAATCCATCAGGGGGTTCGAGCTGTGTCTGCTTCCACCCAGCCTCATTCCACTGCCCCACTCCTGCTGGCGGAGGAAGTGGCCGTGGTGGCCTGGGCAAGAGAGATGTCACGGGGCCAATGGCACAGAGGGAGAAGGGGCTTGTTGACTGCAACTGTCCATTATGGCTCAGATTATAAGCATATTGCACAGGGCTCTCTGCACGATGCCGAGGAATCCAATACGCTGAAAGGTTAATGCAATCAATTAGGGTGACAAGGAAGTAAAGTAAAGCCTTCGGAGTAGATGAAAAGGAGAGGGGGGGGGAGAGAGAGAGAGAGAGAGCACACGCACCATGGAGCTGGGGGTGGCAGTATGGGTGGTGGAAGGCCAGGAGGAAGAGAAGCTGGCGGGATGCCGGGAGGGGGAAACAGATGCACAATAGGCCAGGAGCCCATGGAAAGAGGCCTAAGAGGGCCGGCAGCAGAAGCAGCAGGAGTGGACGGCCAGTGGATGCGGCGCTTCATCCTCCCTGCCCCGGCCTCCCTCCCTGCCAGGCCAGTCGCTCCTCTAGGGCCCGAAGCCAGGCTCCCAGATCTGTTCACAGCACCAGCAACACATCAGAGCAGCCCTGGGCCCTGCCTGTGAATGGAACAAGTGCCCAGCATGTAACCTCCGGGGCCTTCTCCACTGCCACTGCAGCCTAGTCCCACCTCTCCCAGAAGGGGCCTGGGTTCTAACTCAAATTCTTCCCATGGCCTGCTTCACTCCCAGCAGCACCCCTGAACGCGACCTTCACAGCTCTCCCCGAGCACCTAGTTACTGCCTGCAACAGCCCGGGAGGCACGCAGCATGTGCAGGACAGCCGTTTATGGAGGATGAGAGAGAGGGACCCAGAGAACTTATGGACCTCCCAGAGCCCTGTAGCAGAGAACCCCAATGTCCTCAGCCCGCTACCTGTGGGGCAATTCCTTCCATGGTGCCCACTGGAGTGAGGGCACTCACCTTCCCTATGAAGTGAGACTCTCAGGGCCCTGGGCAGGGGTGGGGAACCCCTTGGAACCTGCCCAGGGACGGCCAGGGCTCTGGGAGGTGAAACGCTGTGAGGGAAGGAGTGAATGTGAGTTCTTCCGACCCATCAGGCCCCAAGCCAGGCACCTCTGACCACACTGACTCACTGGTCTGCAAAAGTAGCTATTCTGGGGGCGCCTGGGAGGCTCAGTCGGTGAGCGTCCGACTCTTGATTTCTGCTGGGTCCTGATCTCAGCGTCCTGAGCTCCAGCCTCGTGCTGCGCTCTGCACTCAGCGGGGAGTCTGCTTGAGATTCTCTCTCCCTCTGCGCTCAGCCCCTCCCCCTGCCCCTTTCCCCAAAGACATGCTCTCTAAATAAATTTTAAAATAAAAAAATAAAAAGAAGAAGAAGAAGCAGCTATTCTGCTCACTTTACCGAAGAGAAAAAGAGCTTAGAAAAGGCTGAAGGCTACGCAGGGTTCCTGGGGTGGGATGCCAAGCTCTCAGGAAATGGTGGCTGTCGAAGACAAGCCTGGACTTCTAGGTGGGTGGGACCTGCAGAGGACAGGGCCCTGAGGAGGGCAGAGAGAGGGCATGGCCCCTCACAGACCCGGTCTGCAAGCCGCCCACGGCCCCCGGGGATTGACTCCCACCCCTGCCGGAGCCCCCAACGCAGCATGACAGGCAATGCTGTGCACCTACTTAGTGCCGGGAAACTCTACACTTAAAATTGGCCACAATGGTAATTTTCATGTTAACGTTTTGCCACTTAAAAAAATAGAGCAGAGGTCAGGAGGCTCTCTTCCTCTAAAGGGTTTGAGAGTAAATATTTAGTCTTTGCGGCCTGCGTCCTCTGTTGTTGCTACTCCGCTCTGCCCCTGTAGAGTAAGAAGTAGTCAGGACCGATATGCAAATGAGCGGGCAGGGTGATGTTCCAATAAAACTTTATTTACAAAAATAGGCAGTGGGCTTCCAGAGAACGGAAGCACCTAGGGCTGACTTTGAATACCCAGGATGCCGTCCTGCCGCCTGGGGACAGAGTGTCCAATCTGGACCTTGCCAAGAAGCGGAGGGAGGGCTGGGCAGAGGCTCTTGTTACCAGCAGAGGATGGATAAAAAAAAGAGAACAAGCGCTGGTACGGGCAGCCCCTGTCCAGGAACTGGCCCAGCACCTAGCCTGCCTGGAAGCCCTTCACTTGGCGTGCAATCCTCATGAGGATACGAAGGGGCCGGCGGGGCTGACCCGGAGCTCTCCGCGTCCTAGGGCTCTCAACGCCACCCAGAGGTGTCCTGCCGCCGACGCCAAGGGGATGGGATGGGCAGCAGTGGGCCAGGCGGGCCAGAAGGGACGCCAGGGGAGAGGAAGGCAAGGACAGAGGCCCGGGGAGCGGAGCTGTAACCAGGGTGGAGCTGGCGGCAAAGGGAGGAATCTACGGGCCCCAGCGAGAGCGCAGGGCGCGGGCCGGGCCTGCCCTACACTGGCCGCCTCTGATCACGTTTTCAGGGCCACTGCCCGCAGGCACAGACAATGCTGGGGGAGCCTTTGAAGTCCCAAAGGGATGCCGCGGTGGGAGCCGCGAATCTCCTCCCTTCCCCCCGTCCTCCCGGGGGAGGGGGCCGGCAGGACAAAACCCGGAGCCGGTCACAGCCAGGCCCGAACCGCGTGAGACAAAGGGAAAACAAACAGGTTTGGAGTCAGGCGCACGGTGCCGTGTCTGTCCCCCGCCCCGCCGAGCTGGGATGATGGATGGCTTCAGCCAGCCAGCTTGCCCGCCGGGCAGGTCCCGCTATTTACATAACACTGGCGTTCCACCGGTCACCTCTGACACCGCGCTGCCTGGGGCCGAGGCCCGGTGGCCCTGAGGTTCCTCAAGCCTTTTGGGGACAGAGACAGCCTGTGAAGGCCCAGCCAGCGTGGGGAAGCCCGGGCTGATCCGGGCGCATGGCCCGAGGCCTCCTCCCTACCAGCCACTCATGGGGGGAGGAGGCCACTGGGGACGGGCAGCTCCAAGGACAGAGGCCAGGCTGCTGTCCTAGGGCTTCCAAGTCCACAAGGCTCCCCAGGAGTGACGAGCAAAGCTTCCAGGGACCGCCAGCAGCGGCTGCCACAGCGGGCGGACAGCGCCACGGAGCGCTGGGGACGGTCTGGAGGGGCGGCGAACCCTGGCACCAGGGGTGCTTCTGCCCACATGCCCTCGGACACATTCCATGCCCACGGTCCACAAGCCATGCGTCCGCACCCCATCCAGCCTAAGAGCCAATGTGAGACATTCCTACTGGCGCCATCTTTTCTGGCTGGGTTCAAATGGGCAGGGTAGCTCCAATGCCTGGGCTCCGTCTTCCCAATCCCCCCCGGGTGCTCTGCATGGCTGGACCCAGCCCAGAGCAACACCTGTACCAGGCCACCAGTGCAGGGAAGACACAGGACCAGGGAGGGCTCTCAGGCCTTACCTCGTCGTGGGTCCTAGAGGCTCCTCTCTCAGAGTAGGGGCGTTACTTCATCCTGGGGAGGGAGAGAGAGGAACCCCGTTAGTCTTTCAAGGCAGGATGCCCACAGCAACACGGTGCCTGCCCTCCACCCTGCTACGTGCCCAGGGCTCCCTGCCACCTATGGGCCAAGGGGCTGATGCTCCAGGACCAAAGGAAGGGGGTCAAGATGGATTTTGGCTCATTGAAGTATATGCCAACCAAAACCTAAAAATATTCAGAAAGCAGGAGGAGCCGACAGGGGGTATACAGGGTCCTCGGGACACCCCTAACCGAAGAGAGAACAGTCAGACCCTACTGCACACATCTCTGCAGAGGCGGAAACAGGAGTCTGTGGGTGGAGGGATGCCGTGGCTAAACCGAGGGGCCTGGGGACCGCAGGATACAGCGGCGCCCGTCCCGCCACTCTCTTCCCCAGCCCCTGGGGCTTTCCCCCCACCCCGTCATAAAAATGACAGATGCCAAGCTGTTCACTACAGTAAGGGGGTGACAGAGGGGCAAGGGTGGACCAGGGGCCACGGCACCGAGAAGCCTCACCTCCCAGGATCAGGCTAGGACAGCACCACGTACCCTGAGGTCCTACCAGTGACACACAAGCCACGCTGGGGGCCCACACAGGGAAAGGGACACGGTCCAACAACACAGAGGGTCTTTAGCCAACATATAACTCAGCCCAGCTCTCTGGGCTCAGACCCTCCTGCCCAAAGCTGGGGTTTGGGGAGCCAGGTTCAAATGAGACAGACTCCTGATGTAGATAGAAAATCCAAGGAGCCCTTGGCCCCCCACCCCTCCTCCACGGCCCCCCAGCCCTCCTCCACGCCCCCACGCCCCCCCACACACACCCCCGCAGGGGCCTCAGAACCCTACCCACATTCGGGGAGGATTTTCTGTTTATTACATTTTTTCCTCCCCACTCCTTCATTTGTGGCTTATCAATGATGCAAGAGGAATAACACCAATTTCCTTAGGCTGTGTAATCCCCAAATCAGATTGGGGGGATTGCAAGAGGTGAGGTGACCTTGTACGGGGCTCCGGGAATGCCACCCAGTCCTGCCGCCCGCCCTCTCTTTCCCAGGACATATTTAGACAGATAATGCTAATTGTACTTGACAAGTCCTCCTAAGGAGGGCTGGGTCTCCTGCCAGCTTTTGCGGCCTTTGCTAGGCTGCCTGGGCAGAGGTGCCTGCCCGAGCAGAGCCCACCCTGCCAGGCACAGGGCTCTGCAGGGGGAGGGCGCTGGGCAGCCGGAGAGGCTGGCCCCCTGGGCCTCCTGCACCCCCCTGACCCAGAGGATGAGAGCAGGGGCCTGCAGACGGCTGGGAGGACAGTGATGGGGGGCAGTAGAGAGGAAGGGGGAGGCTGGTGAGAGCAGAAAGGGGAAGAGGCCAGAGAGGGGAGCGGGGGGACACAGAGGCCAGGCAGGGCGGGGCCGCAGGGCAGGGGCTGGAGAGCCAGGCCTCCGCTGAGAGGCGCTGGGCAGGCCTGGCTGTCAGAACCCGGCTGTGCATCCGTCCCAAGCTCACAGCATGACATCTCTCTGGGCGCTCTGGGCAGCCTCTCTTGAACCCCCAAAGCCCCCCAACCCCATAACTCCAGTATCTCCCTTCCACCACCTTTTTCTCCCCTCCCATCCTCCCCTGCAACTGTGCATTTATTAATTCATGAGGCACTAATTAGTTCTTTGTTTAATTTTGTGTTAAACAGACTGACCGGAATGATAACGACTTGCTGCACGGTGCTGCCGTCCCCAACCGCCCCTGTTTTCTGACAACAAGGGAGCGAGGGAGGCCGGAGCGCTGAACCCAAATCCCTCAGCAGTTGCACTTCATTAAGTCAAAATGTGACAAGAAGCTTAGAGAGCAACTTGCAGATCCGATCGCACACAACAATCGCAGGAAACTTTGCGGGAGTTGGCCCGGGTGGAGGAGGGAGGGGGAGGGGCGGGGATGCTGGCCGTTGGGGGCCTCTCAGGGCAGACAGGAGCAGGGACATCAGCTAGGTGCACTCCGGAGGCCCAGTGGGACCCTGAGAAGTTTAGCTTCACCCCTGCCCCTGCCCCGGGCATCCTCTCTGGTCTCTGCCCTGGCTGTCCCTAACCTCTGGTCTGACCCGTGTGACCTAGTGGCCGGGCACCCCCAGGTCCCCGTGGAGGACCAGAAAAGCTGTGGGGCTTCGGAAGGGATCCTGCAAGGCCAGGGGACAGGTACAGAGCAGGAAAGCACAGAGAGCAGGAGCCCCTACATTTGGCGAAAAAAGAGGAGTAATGTGTCCGGGATCTCAGCCAACACACCGGATTCTCTGCCGGCTGTGCATCCACCGCCCCACTGGCCATGCACCCATCCGACGGTCCTTATCCTAAGCACTCTGACTGGACAAGTGAGGACCAAAAGGCTGAGGTCTGTGCCAAGGCACACGACAAGTCAGACACAGAAGGTGGCCCTCGGGCTTCTGGACCGCAGGCAGGCGGCTGAGCTGACCAGGCCAACGGGCCGCTGACCGGAGGGAGCATGTCCACATGAAAAGCAGCAGCTTGGCCCCAGAGGCATCAAGCTGCTAACCCTGTTGGCCCAGGGCGTGAGTGAGGATGGGCGGGCTCGCGATCAAGCCAGCCCTGCCCCAGTCTGAAGGCCGAGCCCCTGGCCCTAATTTCGATGATGTGGATGATGTCCCATGTGAATGAGAACACAGGGGGTGTGAGGCGGAGGAGAGCAGAAGTGCACGGAGAGCTGCCAACCCTGAGCCTCGTGTACCAAGGTCCTGTTGCCTTCCTCCCATTGGTCGCTGCACCCACCAGGTGCGGCCTGCCCTTGCTGTACGGGCTGTCCTTCTGGAGCACAGCCGCCCGGGGCCCCGCGCAGCCTGGCCCGCCTTCGCCTGGCCATGCTGGAGTGCAGTGGTCTCTCCCCCAGCCTGGCAGCCCTGGGCTGGCTTCTGTTAATTTGCTGTCAGGCTGCCTAAGCAAACCAATTAAAACTAATCATTAATTATAAAAGAGAGTGAGAAGAGTAGAAGAGAGAAGAGAAGGTGAACATTTGAGGTGGGGAGGAGGAAGAGGGGAGACCCCGAGGGCCAGCGGGGAGCTCTGGGTAGGGATGCAGTGGGCTGGGGAGTGGGGTGCTGGAGGCTCCTCCAGGCTCAAGGAGCGCTGGCCTGGTAGGAAGGAGGGAGGGAGGCCAGAGCCAGGGAGGAGGAGGAGGAGGAGGAGGAGGAGGAGGAGCAGCGGGGCTGCCCTGGTGAGGGGGTGCAGGGGCAGAGGGGAGGCTGAAGGAGCTGCTGTGACCCGTGTACCGGGACGGAGAGGCCTCACCCGGCTGCGGTCCCCTCTGGCTGGAGCCACCGACTATCCCCGACTTGGCTTCGCAGTGTCTCCCCCACGGCTCCCCAGCCCCATATTTATGAGGCTCAGCTGATTATGCAGCACCAGGCCAGGCTCCCTGTCCCTGCAGCCCCTACCTGCGCCCCAGCCCTCTCAGGCCACGGAGGCTCAGGGCAGCTGTCGGCCGCCCCTCTACCCCCCCAGCTGCCCTGGCCCCCTCCCCCATCCACACACACACACACACACACACACACACACACACCCTCTCCACGGCCCTTTCACAGGAGCTGAGGCCATGTCAGCGGCAGCTTGAGGAGGAGAGCAGCACAGACAACAAGGGGCAATGTCATGGAAACGGGCACTTTCCCCGAGAAATATTCTGTTTGGCCTCCTTCCTGCATTGAGGAGCTGTCAGGAGCCTGAGTGAGAGCCACACCACCCCGGGACCAGGCGTGACAAAACCTATTTTCTGCCTCAAATTTGATTGATTAAAAAACTTTTTAGGAAAACCATGTTAAAAGAGTGAAAGAGAGAGAGAGAAGGAGGGAGTGAGGGAGGGAGGGAGAGAGAAGGAGGGAGGGAGGGGCAGAGGGGAGAAAAGAAAGAAGGGCCTGCGAGAAGGGACTGAGCAGTTACCTCGGCAAACACGCGGGATGCGCGGGATGCGTGTCAGTGTGACACCCGCAGCGTAACCAGGCCAAACGGAAAGGTCAAAGGAAGCCCGAAACTTTACACAGTGGTGAGTGGGACCAAGAGGGGTCCCAGGGCTCCGCACAGTGCAGCAGGGGCCTGGCCCCTCTTGCGGGACAGGAACCCTGCACCCCAAGGCAGCCAGCGGGCAGGGATTTTGTGGTTGGCTCTGGGATGTTTCCAAACGCAGTCTGGGCTGGAATTTGGCCAGATTCCTGAAAAATCCATACAAGGTCAGCAGGGAGAGAGGGTCCAGCAGTCGGAGGGCGGGAAAGGGGTTTCCCACCTTGTTCTGTCAAGTCTCGGATCAGGAAGTGTTTTTAATCAACATGTGAGTCTAAACGCAGGGATGCAGTCACTGACGCCTGCCCGCTGGGCCTGAGGCACTCCCGCCCAGCCTGTGCCACATGCTGCCCTGCGAGCCCCCCTGCCCAGCTGCCCCCTCCTTTCTCCCGCCTCAGAAACCCAGCCCTGCCGGGCCGGGGCCTGGCCTATGCTGGGCGGCCAGGCCTTGCGCTCAGGCTTCTAGGACAGGAGCCACCCCCACCCCCCACCAAGACCTCACGGGGCAGGGGAAGAAACGCTCCCACTTCCCAGAGGCCCCGCCTGGCCACCCAGCGCAGGTGCCCGACACCGTCCTGCTGGGACCCATCCTCTCCTGGTGGGAGGGACCCGGGCTGGGGCTGGGCTTGCTCTCCTCCACTCCGAGAACCCTGAAGGTCAAGGCCAGGGGCAATTCTGGCCGTCAGCAAGGAGGTTTCTTTGGGGTGCCGGGAGGTGCGCTTGGCAGGCTCCTTCCCGCTTCATCAGCTCGGTGCTCGATGTGGCCAAGGCAGTGCCTCCTTGGGCAGATGGGCACATTCTGCCAAACAGATGCCCCCCACCAGGTAAACCAACCCTAGACCTCTCTCTGTCCCTGCTCCACAGGAGCCGTAGGTCGCCACTGAGCACATGCTGTGCGCCTGGCATGGTGCTGGATGTGAGCGGATGAAGCGTATGGCCCACGGGAGAAGGGCAGGGGCTGCAATCCTGCCTCTGCCACTTATCACCCCGGGATCTGGCAGGCAGACGCTTCACCTTGTCCAGGACTCAGCTTCTCTAATGGGACAGAAGGAGCAGAAGTCCCTGCCCCAAAGGCAGTGGTTCAGTAAGTATTTCTTGAGTATCTACTAAGTGCTGGATACTGTCCTTGGCCTAGAGAACTGTGGGAAACCACAGGCAGTCCCCACGCAGCTTCCGTTCTCACGGCTGTCGGAAAGGTTCGCTGAAAGAATGCACAGGCACTGTGGTCGGCACAGAGTAAGTGCTCAGTATCCATGTCCTGTTGCTAACTTCCAGGCTCCCTGCCTCTAAGAAGCTGGGTGGTGGGAGGCCTGGGGGGCTCAGGGGTGGAGTATCTGCCTTCCGCCCAGGGCGTGACCCCAGGGTCCCGGGATCGAGTCCCGCGTCGGGCTCCCCGCATGGAGCCTGCTTCTCCCTCTGCCTGTGTCTCTGCCTCTCTCTGTGTGTCTCTCAGGAATAAATAAAATCCTTAAAAAAAACAAAAGAAGCTGGGGGAAGATCCAGCTGTCTGCCCAAGAGAATAGAAAATAGACCCAAATAAACACTTGGACACAGGTGTTCATAGGTGCTCTTCATGACAGCTGAAAGGTGACCACAACCCAAATGTCCGTCGGTGGGTGAGGGAGAAGCCGCGTGCAGTGGCAGAGCCGCAGGACAGAACGAAGTTCTCATACACAGTACAGCAGGCACGCACCTGAGAACACGCTAAGTGAGAGAAGCGAGACGCAAGGATCACATGCTGCGTGATTCTGCACACACGGAATGTCCAGGACGGGCGAGTCCAGGGAGAGAGCAGGGTAGGGGCAGGGGGACCGGGTGGTGGCTGCTGGCGGGTACAGAGTTTCCGTCTGCGGTGATGAAACATTTCTGGAACTGGAGTTGGTGATGGCTGCGCAGCACCGAGAAGGGACTCCATGCTGTCGGACTGCGCAGTGTAAGCTGGGGGCGAAGCTAAGTTTTATCTGACGTGCATTTTGCCGCAACAAGGCAGAACGGGACAGCCAGAGAAGCCCGGCAGCTCGAGGCTGGAGGCAGATACTCCCCACGGCACCCAGCGCAGGGTCAGAGACGCCAGGGGCGGCAGGGGACGCACCACAGCCTTACGCGGGCCCGCGCTCCTGGACGGCGACGTGCACACAGCCCAAGAACTCTCAGGCCTCCATGAGGCGCACTCCGTGATGGCCCGGAATGGGGTCCCTTCACACATGCCGCCCCGGAGCCTCAGCCCCTGAATCTCCCGAGGCTACCGTGCCCCTGGCGTGTGGATCCCGTTGTTTGCGCCAGGCTCCCCAGGTACCTTGTGCTGCTGCCCAGCCACTCGGTGCAACAAGCCACCCTCCGGCGGGGGAAAGAGGGCCTGCACCAAGGACGTCCCCCCGCACTGCGGAGTCCCACCTGGCGGGGAAAGCCAGGGGACCGGGAGAGCCAGGCCCTGGGGGCAGCCCCGAGCCCCCTCCCCGGCCTCCTGCCCGCATCCGGAATGCGTGTGCACACAGAAACCCCTGCCTTGGCCCGGGAACTGTCAGGAGATCAACAAACAAAAGCTGCTTCTTGACAGGGAGTCATTTATATTTTAGCTTCGTTCCATTATCCTAACGAATCCTTCATCAGCAGATGCAATATTAACAGCAGAAAATCAGCTCATTACATCCGGGGGGAGTTCATCAAGGCGGCAATCATGTATGCAGCTCCCCAAGCCTGCAAGCGGCCAGTGTGGCTGTTATTTATTTATTTTGTTACTTATTTATTTAATTTTGGGGGTTCTTTCCACATAATTGCGCCGCATCTCAGATCTTTAATAAATAATTTGTAGGTCCTGAACTGCAGACGGCTCTGCTCTCTGCCATGAGAGCCTACATTAGCCAAAATATTTACCAATATTTAGAAGTCATTAGACTCGGGAGGGTAGCGGGGAGGGGTACCGTGTGCTTCCACAAACAGCCTGCTTTGGGGCTAAGGTGCTGGGTCCCCACGCCGGTCCCCTGACCCCAGCTTTAGGTCTGCGCGGGGCCCTTCTGGACCGGATGCTGCTGGAGGGCAGGCCCGCATCCCTCGCTCGGGCCCACTGGGTTTGCGCGGGGCCTTTCCTGGGAGCTGAGGCACGCGGGGCTCAGGCTGGCTGCGGGCTGCCCACAGCTGACGGTGCGGCTGCGGGGCGCCCCGGGTGTGCGGCGGGCTCCTGCAGGGCGCCCCGGGCTGGGCAGCTGGGCGAGGGAAGCCTGACCCCTTCCTCCCCGCTTTCCAGGGTTATGCCACGGACATCAAAGGGCAGGTGAGTTCGGTGGGTCCAGAAGGCAGACCTGCCCCCTCTCACAGGTGAGAAAACAGCTTCAACCAACACAAGCTCTCTTAGCGAGGCGGCGCCGGAGACAGAGGCACTGAGCCAGGCTCCGACTCGGAGGGGCTCTGCACAGCCCGGGCCCCTGAGGCTTGGCTGTAGCCTGCGAGGCTGCAGTGGCCCAGGGCCTGCAGGCACCACCCCCATGCTGGGCACACCCCCACGCCGGGCACACCCCCACAACAGTGGCCCCCCATGTCAGACACTCCCACGCCAGGCAGCCCCATGCCGGCACCCCCATGTCAGCACCCCCCATGCCGGGCACCCCCACGCCGGAGCCCCCCCGACGCCAGGCACCCCACACCGGCACCCCCACATCAGTACCCCACACCGGCACTCCCCCACACTGGCACCCCACACTGGCAGCCGTGCTCCCAGGGTTTCCCAGCGGGGCTGGATCTGTGCCCGGCCAGGAATGTGCTCCCAGGACGTCAATTCTAATCTCCCCAGCGCCCTGACAGAATTAAGCTCCAGTTTGTCCGACAACATCCCAAAGTTCCAGAAATCCAGGGCAGACTCTCTAATCAGGCTGGAGGACAAAGGTCTGGCCTGACCCTGTCACTTCCACTTACTCCTCCTGTCTGTCTGGGCCGCGGCCTCTCCGCAGCCCCCCCCCCCCCGCCCCTCCCGGAGCTCCTGTCCCCCCCCCCCCCAGCCGGGCCGGCCCCTCCGCCCGCCCTGCCCCTCTCCGCCTGGCCTGCCCGTTGGGCTAATCCTGGGGCTCCGCAGCTAAAGCCCAGGAACTCCCAGGACACCGCCCGGCCTGGGCCTGCTGGGCTCCCTCCGGGTCACCGCCTCCAGGGAGCACAGACACTCAGTGCTCCTCGGCTCCAGGGACAGGGTGCTGGGTGCACAGCTGTTCTCCTGACTCTGGGTTCCCTGTAGCTGCCCCTGAGGCATCCTCTGGCCTCGCCCAGCCTCCACCCTGTTTGACGGGTCAGCTCGTGGGCCCTGTAGCCCTGTTTGGGGACCACCGTGTGGGCGGAGACGTCCCTTCTTCAACCAACCCCATGAGATACCGGGGTGGGGGGGACCCTGGGTAGAGCAAAGTAGTGGCAGCAGCTCTGGCCCCGGCCTGTGGTAACCACCCCGAGAAAGGGGTGAGGGGCCCGGGGGCTGGGGAGCTGGGCTAGAGGCAGCCCCGTGTGGCGGGGCGGAGGACAGCCCCAGGAAGCCGCAGGAACAGCCGTGCCTCCTTTTCCACGGCAGTCTCTGGAAGAAGCCGGAAGAGGCTAAGCCTTCACAGCTCATGCACAAAGGCGTTGCGGGGACCTGTGGCTTAAATTCGGTCTGGTCACATCAAAAGGTTCACGGGGAGCAGAAGGCAAAGGAGGAACAGGGTCACTGGGCAGGAACACGGGGTGCTGCTGCTCAGAAAGCCAGATGAGGGGAGGCCCCAAGAGAAAGAGGCGACAACAAACAGACGGGGTGCGGAGACAAGGCCTGAGGAGGAAGCCACAGACGTGGAAGTGCCGTGCGCCCCTCGACGGCTCCTCTAGGAGCTACAGGGTCTAGAGCGGCCAGGACAGGGGCTCCCCCAGAGCCACCAACTGGCAGATAGCTTGGAAAGTCCTGGAACGCGGCCTCCCGCTTCCTCCTGCGCCCCGGGCACAGAGTCACGGGGTCACAGCCCTCCTGTCCCTGCTTCCTCGGCCACGCTATGCTTGGCGGAGGGGATCCCCGTTCTCTGAGTGGCAGCTCCTGTGTCTGACAGCCCGTCTCGCATTCTCCCGTCTCGCATTCCCCCGTCGCGGTGGGCCCTGCCCTCAGCAGCTCAGCCAGCGGACTGGCCTGGAGGATTCGCCCAGACACTGAGGTGGGCTGGGGGCCCGAGGGCCGGGGGCCGCAGATCAAAGCAGCCAAGGAGAACGAAAGGTCTCTTTCACCTGGAAGAATGAAGGTATTTATTGTATTTTTTTGCCGAAAACCAGAAAAATCTACAAAGGCCACCAGTGGAGGATGGGAGACCGCCTGCCCGTCGGCACCTTCAGCAAGGCCCCTGCGGCTCCCGCGCACCGGTCACCACCCTCACCCCCCGCAACTCCACAACCCCCAAAACGTCCCAGTTGGCTTCTCTGCCCTTCCGCTTGCCTCGCCTTCTCTCCTTGCTGTGCTGGGTGTTGGTGAGATGTTGGGTTTTTTCTTTTTTGCAATTTATCAGCAGATTGTGTGGAGCTGAGTGGTGTGAGCCTCACCCTGCTAAATAAAGCTTTGGTATTTCTGATAAAGCCATCAAATTCCTTATCACACTGACACAAAGTGCATTTAAAGAGACAGACACCCTGTCCCTCCCACCCCACCAGCTCCTGCCCCCTCCGCTCAGTTGAGATTTCCAGCCGCTCAGGCTCTTCTGGATGGGACGCCAAACACAGCCCCTGAGGATGTGGAGGGGGCAGCGGAGAGGGGGCAGGGGAGAGGAGACGGGGGAAGCCCAGGGGCCAGCTGCCCTCTCCAACTCCCACCCACCCACCCACGTCAGAGCTGCCGGCTCCCAGACCAGGGACCCCGGGCCACAGGGAGTGGCATGCACTTCCTGCCCCAACTCTGGAAGCAGGAGGAAGCTATCAATAGAAACGTCCCACAACAGGGGATGTCCTCATAAACAGAACAATCCTGTGTTAGGACAACAGCCGGCAGCTGGAGGAAGAGCTCCTGGCGGACTGCTGGACCAGCAAAGTTACTCAGTTGCTGTGGACACGTCCAGTCACCTCGGCCACAGCAGTACCTGAGGGCTGCCCCAGCCATAGCACTGCCAAAGGGGGTAAAAGGAAGACCAAGTGGGGCTGCTGGGGCCCACTCAACACGGGGCTGACGGGCTTTCACATGAGGTTGACTCCTCACACAGCCCCATGAGGTGAGTGGACAGATGAGGAAACCGAGGGTGGCCGGAGGCCACAGAGCCAGGGGCAGGCCCAGCGGGGGCTCCAGCCCAGGCTGGCCAACAGGTCTGCGGAGCGAGAGCCCCTCTTCCCCTAATTGATTTGCCAAGCTCACGTCCACCTCCTCATTTATGATCCCACAAAGACAGGCCTTCCCGTGTCCCGGGGCCCCCTCCCACCTCCCCGGCCCTAGCTCGGCAGCCCAGGCCCTGCGCCCACACACAGCCTGTTGGTTGAGGAATCAAATTTATTATTTTTAATTATTTTGATTTATCAAAGCAGCAGCTACAATCATATTAAACCAACTTGGCTTCTTGGCATTTAACAGATACCGCTGCTGCAGGACTCCCCCAGACTCCATAAAACACCCGGCCTGTCCACAGGCTCCTCAAGGAGGGCACCCAAGGCTCCTTCTCCAAGAACCCCAAATTGGAGGACCACTAGGCACCCCCACCTGGCCTGCCAGGGCACATGCTGACCAAGTGGCTGAGGGCCAGAGAGGAAAATGAACAAGCTGGGCAAAGCTGCCAGGCCCTGTGGGAGCTCATCACTTCCACCGCTCAGCCCTGGAGGCCCTTCCAGGGCCCTGGCCCACTGGGGACCAGGCAATAGACCTGAGCACATGCCCCCCCACCAGCCGGCATTTGTGGGGGCCTCTTGTATTGCAGGCCTGTGACTGGGCGCTCAACGTAGACGAGCCCATGTCCAGGGGAAGAAATCCTGCCCAAGGAGCACAGTTCATCAGTTCATGAGAAAAGCCAGGCCAGAGTCCAAACAGTTTCATTCTGAATGAAAAGCCCTGATTCTTTCTACCATACGTCCCCGCCTTCCCCCTTAGACCCAGGAGCAGAATTCCAGTCCAAGCACTGCCACTAGTGGGTGAAGGTGGCCAAAGGAAAGAACCCTGAAGTTTAAGACAATGGCCCAGGGCCTCACACCCCGAATATTCAGGATCTGGGTGCTTATGGGACGCGGTCCCCGAGAAGCAGCACCATGGGACAGGCAACACTACCCCGACAGGCTTCCACGGGATGCTCGGACCCACTGCGGGGCACAAGGAGAGGCTGGCCCACCTTTCGAGGTGAGGTGAGCTGCACAGGTGCGCGGCTTCACAGCTCAAGCAGGGAGCTGGCCACGCCCCCGGGGCAGCCCGATCCCGGGAGTCCAAGAGCCCAGGGCACCGGCGGCAAGGACCAGCAGGGTGTGCGAAGCGGGCACTTCACAGTTCTAAGCTAAACCACACCCCAGGAGCATGGGTGGGCCTGAAACAGACCCCTCTGGCTCAGGGGCCCACAGAACCCACTGGAGTCAGCTGCCTGCAAAACCTTGTGAACACGGGCAGGGCTTTCTTGGCGGGGTGGGAGGAGGCCACAGTGCTGAGAATCTCAGCCCACGTCCTCTGATTTCGTACACGGAAATTACAGTCGGCTGCCATGAAAGCAGGAGCCAGACCCCACTGGTCCCCACTGCCCAGAGGCCCCACAGCCTTGCGTGAAGAGCACGCGGCTGTGGCTGCAACTTCTGAACCCTGATGGCACCAATGGGTACCTTATCTGGCCTCTCTGAGATCAAGTGTCCTTATCTATCAGATGCACGGGCTAATAGTCCCTATCTCAGAGGGCGGCGGTGAGGATTCAGGAAGACAATGAACGCCAAGCTTTAGCCAAGGGTCTGCACATTTCCCATGTGCAAAAAGTGATGGCAGTCATCCCTGTCGTCGTCATCATCATCATCATCATCATCATCATCACCTAAACACCTAGCCAGGATAAGGCACAAGGGATTGTGGCTTTAGGCCCAGTGAGGGCAGGGAGGCTGGGGAGCAAATAAGATGTTGCTGACCGGCCTCACTGCTGTGCTCCTCGAAGAGCCTGGGGGTGCTCTGAAATGTCTAGAGGAAGCTGTCCCTGGTGCCTGCCCAGCACCCGGCATGAGCGGCCCGCAGGGGCCTAGCCGTGCGGGCAGGAGGGGGGGAAGCACGAGGACTTTCTGCAGCCCCATCTGCCTATCAAAAACTACATTCACTCAGCTTTCTCGGGAACTCATGCCCTAATATGGGGCCAGCAGCTTTCTGGGTTATTTCGAGTACTTGTGATAATGACTCCAGGCTCTGCTCCTACTGCCCCCAGAAAACTTTCCATGTGGGGACAGGGAGGATGGCGGGCGCAGGGAAGCCCAAGGCCAGACAGTATGCAGAAAGGGGGTGCAGGGGGGTGAGCCAAGGAGAAAGGAAGAGCAGGAGGCTGGAGGAGTAGGCTGACTCAGAGGTCAAGGTCGGGGGACAGAGAAGCCCAGAGCCCCAAGACCCAGGTGGGCACCAAACCAGTCCCCGTGCCCACTACTCCCTACCCTGGGAAATGCACCCAGGACAGCAGTCAGGCCTGCACCCTGCCTTCTCGCCCATGTCTCTGGTCGGGGTCCATTCCGCACGGGGGCCAAGCCAGGTCCTGGGCAACCCCTAGATGCTTTGGGGCCCCTGTGCTCCTGGATTTATTTACATATTAATGATCTTCTGCCCAAGCTTGGCCCATGGACTCCAGACTGCATAGGGTTAACTCAGACAGAGGGGCTGGCTTTGCCTTCACTCTACCTCAATTTCTACTGCACCCATCACCTACCTCCCCCACCCCCTGATCTTAGGGAAAAAAAACCCATCAAAATAACTATTTTATGTCTCCAAATATGCAGATCATTTTCTTTAATGAAAGATGCTTGACGTCTCCGATCCAATTAATATGCAAATGCAGGAGAGGATTTATTTGTGACATTCTGTCTGGGTGAGAGAAAACAAAAAAGGCCTGTTAACCAAAACACTAATTGCTGTGACTGATTGTCACATATCATCATTTTCATAGGATCTCCTCCATTCCTAGCTTTCAGGGAGCTCGAAACCAGGACTCATCCATGTAGGCATCCAGGAGAAGCAGGGCAGACTGGCTACCTGTCCGCCCGGCCCCTCCCCACCAGACCTATGTCGGGGGGCCCCCTGAGAGCGAGGCTCTGCTGGCTGCTGGTCCCACAGAGCGGCTGCTGACCTTCCTCAGGACTTTGCCAGTCCTTTGGCCTTCCTAAGGCGCACTTCACTCAGGCACTGGCCCGCAACCAGAGAGGGAGGCTCGGGGTGTGCTGGGTCTGATGGGCTCGGGGCGGCCCCAGGCAGCACACCTTCCTGCCTCACTTCCTCCACCGGCCAGGTGCTCTTTTGCCGTCTGCTCCCACCTGCTAGGAAGTGTCCCGAGGGAGGAGAGGGAACCCCTTTGGGTCCTCTTGGTGCCCACCCCTCACTCTCTTCTCCTGCTTCTCCAGATGTATCTCTCCCAGCACTTGTCGAGAGAGGCCACGGTGCCCTCCCCCGAGATGACACAGGGAGTCTGAAGGTGCCTGGGCACGCACTCTGGCTAGGCGGACGCCTGTACAGCAGCCCCCACGGTGTGACCGCACTGAGGTGGGTGGGTCAGCTGCCACAGCCCAGGCTCCTCAGGGCTGCTTAAACTCATCAGTAGGCCCATGAAGCCCCCTTTTCCTTTAGGGGGAGTCCTTTAGGGACACCCTTTAGGGTGTCGACAGGCATCCTTATTTCCAAAGGCCAGGAGGAAACTGGAAAAGACTGTTTTTTTGGCTCAAGATACCAGGTGAAAGACAAGAGGATTCCAGGTGTTAGGCAGTTCCAAACTCAAGGCCAAGAGGGAGAAGATTCACTTAAGCTCCCTTCTTTCCCACACAGTGGACCAGGGGAGACTGGAGGCTTGGGAGCTTGGAGGGCCGATGTCTTATCATTTGAGCTCAAACATTCTGGAAACTCAGAAGGCCTCTATTACCTTCTTGCCTCCTCCCTAGAACGCCCCTGAGTGTCCCAGGACATTGAAACGGGGGTTGGGGAGCCAGGGTGAGCCAGGCCAAAGAGCCACAAGGGTCCCTGGGCACCTCCATGGGTGCTGGGTACAGCTGAGGGCACAGGGAGGGACTCTGTCTGCATCCTGCAGGGCAAGTCCCACGAGGGTCAGTGAAGCCACGGCCATCTAGTGGGCACCAACATGGACCCGCCCAGGACACTGAGGCTGTCCCTAGTGGAGCCGCGGTGGTGGTGGGAAGGTGGTTCCATCCCAGTTGACTCCCATCTCAGACGTCCCCCTCACCTGCCCCGGCCCAGCTGCTGCCTCTGGCAACTCCAACATAGGCCTCCAGGAAGAGCTGGCGCCAGGGCAGCACGGGGCAGACGCTCTCCCCCCAAAAGGCCTGCCCCCGCACCCCAGGAACAGGCTCAACAGGATGCCATGCGGGGGAGCTTGGAAGCCTTCCGGGAAGAGCACAGCCCTGGCACCAGTCCCGCGGGGAAGAAGGTGAGCTGGGTCTGCCACTCTGTCTGCCGCTCACCTGACTCGCGCCCACGGCAGCTAAGCACCAATAGGGTGTGCGTGGGTGCAGACGGGAGGCGCGCATCATGGCGCCAGGAGCCAAAGGGGGAAGGGCAGGAGGCTGGGGAGTGGCAGCAGGTTGGCCGGTCAGCTGAACAGTGCTCCGACTGTAAGCCCCAGGTGTGAGGGCCCCACCTGTCAGTGCTGAACGAGAGGAGGGGTCCTCCCGGAGCAGGAGGCTGGCTTTGCCCTGGCCGGAAGTGCCCACCTTCCCCTTGGCCTCTTCTCCACCATTGGTTCAGCGAAAGGGGACAGGCCTTGTTCCTACCTTGCATGTGTCCGTCCCGCAGCCCCTCTCAGGCACAGCCTGTGGGGCACTGGTGGGCGGGGAACATCCATGTGGTCCACTGGCACCATGACTTAAGAGTCCCTTCAAAGCCAACCCACCTGCACAGCAGATCTTCTCATAAAGCAAAGGAGGAGCAAGTGGTTGTGGCTCTGAGCAGTGTGCTAAAGCCAGGCACCTACCTGGCCACCCCTCCACCCCCAGCCTCACCCTTGCCCTGGTGTCCAGCCTGGGAGCACGCGCCCAGCTGGACATGGCAGCCTGACCTATGGAAGCTGTGATGATCAAGTTCGGGTAGAGCTAGACCAGCTTCCTGGCACCGGGCAGAGAGGCTCTGCCCTTTGCAGGTACCCTCATCTGGGAGGTCAAGACCCCAGGGCACCAGACTGGGAGCTCCCTCTCTCCCTCAGCCTTCCTTGGCCCTGTCTCCCATTTTTTCCCTCCACGATATGGTTCCAGAACCAGATGCCTAGAGAACATGTCTAATTGATGCATTTTCCCCAAACTGCAACCTGGCTACTCCCACAGTCCACTTTGCACCAGCCATCCCGGGTGGCCACCTGGTTCAGCTTGGCCTCGGTTTCACGCACCTCCTTCCCCAAAGCTCTCTTTCTCCAGGACCTCGAGGTTCTTACCGAGTCCGAACCACGGCAGCATGGGTCAACCCCAAACTCACACCCAAGCCCGGATCTCCTGGGGCCTCCCAGACCATTCAGGTTCTTGGTGGGGAAGAGTCTAGAACTTGTTTCCCAAGTCCAAGACCTAGGAGCTCTTTCTCCATGGGTCACTTTCAGGAGGGTAGAAGCGTTCCTCCATCCTTGCAGAGGGGTGTAAGGTTAACGCCACACTAGCTTTAAAAATACCGCAGCACAATCCACAGGGTTAGAGCAAAGGCCACATGGTCAGAGCCGGACTATAAATAACCAGCAAACCATTTCCCAGAGCCGCGGCCCCCTCCCCAGCACCAAGAACCTTTCCGAGGAAATCAAAGTGAACACAACTGTTACCAAGTCACTACTAAAATATTTACCAGCCTGGCGAAGTGCCGAAGGTGCTTGGCACCGAGTGTTTGCTTATTTACAAGGCTGTTTTAAAGGGTAGAAAGCAAAATAAGGTAACCTGAGCTATTAAATGGAGGGGCCAGGTGGTACGTACCAGCTGTTAGCTGTCCCAGGGACACCAGGAGCTGGAGCAGCACTGGGACAGAGTCCCCCGGAATGGGCCAGGCAAGCAGACAGGCTTGGAGCTCCAGAACAACCCAACCAGCAGGGGGGCTCGGTGTTATAAGTAGGGGGTAGGGGCTGTTTCTCCTTGGCCCCAAACACCAGCTAACCCAAGCCCCCAACCTGCTCCTGGACTGCACCCACACTCAGAGGGGCCACAGGGGTCACCACCTTATCTGGGGGGGCCCAGGTAAAGGGGAGGGACACTGGGGAAGGCAGACAGTGGGGCCCCCAGAGGATGACGTAAGGGGACACACAGACCTGAGGAAGAGAACGGACTCAAGTGTTCTTGTCTCCCTCCTCTTCCTCTTTCTTTGAAGTTCCCTTGTGGTTTGAATTTCATTTTGATTTTTCTCAACTTTGGCAGATTGGAGTTGAAATAACCTACAAATTACTTAATGTGCTGTAAATCTGGGGGAATTCGGGAGTAATGGGGACCACATGTTGGCCAGGAGGAAGCCCACGGAGGGCCGAGGGAAGGCGGCCCTCGCAGATACACAGGTGGCTGTCCCAGGCAGGGACACGGGATGCCCGCGGTCCCTGTAAGGAGGGGGCTCGGGCTCCCTGGGGTGGGGGGAGGATCCCCAAGTGGGCCCGGGAGCTCTGGGTGGACACACACAGCACGGTCAGGCTGCGGCCTGCCCACGTCGCCGCCTGGGGCAGCCCGGTGACCGTGGACGGGGGGCAGCCAAGTAGGCCGCATGCCAGGTGCCTGCCAGGCCCCTCGGCTTCACCAAAGCCGCAGCGCTGGCCCTGCTCCCCTCTGGCCTTCCGCTGCATGTGTGTGGCTGTCAGCTGAGCTCCCACTGCCTCCCCCCTCCCGCCCTCCCTCTTCAGCAGATTTCTCTCAAGTACTAAGCCATATGGTTCCAGTTAAGCTCCATATTTTTCCTTGTCGATTGAAGAGACACACTTTCCTCTTTGCCAGACAGTTTGCAGATTGCTCTGTTGGCTCAATTTCTTATTGGATTTCTCAAAAAACCTGACATTTTAAATTAATTTACAGCCACAACAAAAAGAGTTCAGAATTTTAATGGTGTTGTAAGTAATTTTTAGGTAATCCACTCCAGATTTTGATATTAACCTTTGAAACCTGAGTTCATTCAGCTACTATGTTACAGTCCCAGTCAGACTGGGCCTGGGGGAGGCCAGGCTGGGGCAGGGGCAGGGTTCTGGGGGAGCCCTCTGTGCCAGGAAACCCCAGGAGGGGGGTGCCTGGGGAGCCCTGGACCGGGGGGTGAGAGTGACACAGGGCACGCAGGGCCCGGCAGGAGGCCCGCATGACAGCACGGCAGGTGTCGGGGAGTAAATGTGGGGGTGAGGGGACCTCCTGAACATCCTGGGAGGACCAGCCAGACTCAGCGGGGGGCAGCATCCCCGGAATCCCAGGGGAGGACGAGCAGGGCTCCTGGGAAGTGGCACGCGGCAGGAGACACGCTCCACATCAGTGCACCAGGAAATAATAATGATAATAGTAATAATAATGGTGACAGCTAACATTTGCTGAGCTCACTGTATGTCAGGCGGTGTATTAAGTGCTTCACCGGCTCTAGCTCCTCCACTCTTGCAAACCACCCCGGGGCAGCTACTGCCCCGACCACCACGGCTACTACGGCTACGGACGCCAACGTGCCTTATTAATGGGTATCGAGGGCTCAGCACAGCCCAGGCCGCGCAAAGCCCTCTGTACCCACGACCTCATTAAATGGTAACAGAAACCCGAGACGGGAGGTGGGCCATCCGCATCCTCGTTTACAGGGGAGGAAGTGAGGCTCTGAGAGGTGAGGCCAGGTCTCCACCGCGGGCTGCTGTTGACCAACAGCCAGGGAGCTCCAGGACCCCACCTTCCCTGGCTGACCCCGCACCCCACTTCTCCTTCCCCCAAATGCCACAAAATTGCCGCACCGTGGTCCTTCTGGCTGGGGCTGGGGCTGGGGCTAGGGGGCGCAGAGGTGCGCTCCTCCGGGCAGGCCAGGCCGGGGCCTGCCGGCGCCACCTCTTCCCCGCCTGCCTCCGGCCCAGCTGAAGGCCGCACGCCAATCCGGACAGAGGAAACCCCGGGCATGGAAGAGGAGCCCTAGCCAACGTCTTTACTCGGCTCTGGCACTGAGCGGCCCCGGCCTGGGTACGGTGCCAGCTTACTACACCAGCAGATTGCTCGCATTCCTTCCCTGCAGGAGCTTCCCAGGGCACCCAGGAAAGGAGATGCAAAGACAGAGGCCCGGCCAAGGCTGTTCGGTCCCTGGAGGGTCCTCACGCCGGCAGCAATCCAGAGCTCTGTAGGAGGGCCAAAGGGAGGCTGGACAGGACCTGCCCTGAAACCAGGGTGTCTCCCTTGGCCTCCTCCTCATCTTGGGGAAGATGGAACAGGGCTGGGGGCGGGCAGGGGCATCAGCCCGTGCCAAGCCCGCCGAGATGTCACATAAATAGTGCCGTATGGGGCCTCGGGAGCTTCCCTGTCATCAAAGCTAGGAGAACGGAGAGAGCTGACGGCTGGTGGGGGACAGGAGGGAAAGGTTCTCACTTTACTGGCCCTGCCTGTCAACAGAGGCCCACGCACAGGAGTGTGAGTGCAGTGCAGGGGACCTGGGACTGAAGTGACGGCCGACAGGGAGCGGTGGGAGCCAGCGTCCAGGCCTACAGCCTGTCAGGGAGGGTTGTGGGAGAACTGGGCAGCTCCAGGTCATCATGCAGAGCACAAGCTACGAAGCCAGGAGGCATAGGTACACCCCACAAGGCCAGCCCACAGCCCTCAGCACAGGAAGTGGCTCTGGGACGTCATCTCTGGCCGGGCCATCCATCCGTCCGTCCATCCATCCACAACCACCTGCTGTTTGCTATTCTATTCTGGGTGCCAGGTTTTCACAAGGCCTTGGGAGTCCAGAAGAAAACCTAGCCTCCTAGAAACGCACAGACTCAAGAACCTCAGCCCTTAAAAATCCCCAGGGACCAGGAGATTCAGCATAGCCTAATGCTGCCGAGCAAACGCAGACGCAGAGCCCGCACTCTGACAGGTGCTGACCTCTGGGGTCCCCTCCCCGCTCCCCTCAGACTCCAGGCTGGATTCCTAGACTCCAGGGACGAGGGGAGACCTCCTGAGGAGCTGGGAACCATCGACTTCTGACCTCTCACCACTTCCAAGGAGAAAGGAGGCCTAGGCCCCCAACGGCGGGGTCATTCATCGGCAGCCCTGAGAGATGAAGGCTGGGCCTCGAAGCTGGCCTTTGCCTACGTCCCGATCAGAGTTCTCAGATGGGCCAGGCAGCAGCTGCCAGGCTGCCTGCTGCCCGTGCCCAGACCGTGCCCAGACCTTGGAACCTGTGGAGCCCCTGGCTATCGGCCAGACAGCATGTACGAGTATCAGGGGGTGAGGTGGGGGGGGTGAGAATTCAGGCTTTCCATGCCCCCGGCACCATGCCAACACGTGGAAGGTTGAACTCACCCCTGGCGGGATGCCACGTGCCCAAGGAGTGGGCATCTGCTGGCACGGCATCGTAGGAAGAACTAGGGGTCCTACCACCACCTGTCACTCCGGGCTTCCCCTGACACGTCACAGGGGTAGGTCCGCTCCCCCCTCACGTGGCACACACTTCGGGGGTCCCCCAAATGTCCCTCTGGCACCATGCCCATCACATACCATGGGCCATCCCCACTGGCACCCGGCCGCACATGGAAGATTCAGACGCTCTGCTGGACCCCAGCCAGGCTCGAGTGGTTCTCCCTGCTGGCCTGAGGCCATAAACGGGCATCTCTGGGTCGGGGCCCATGGTACCATCCACTCCCTGCAACGGCCTGCAGGACTGCCCTACCTCCCGCTCTGTCCACAGACAACCATGCTTGGTCACTTTATGGACCACAGGACAATGCCAGACACCTTTGTAAAATTAGTTGCAACATATGCACTAGATGTAAAAATTAAAAGGAATGTCCTTCCCCTCCGGTCACTGGGACAATCCCATCCAACTGATTAAATTTTCATCTGTGTTCCGGCTGAGGGAGCAAACCCCAGAAACTTTCTGAATTGTACCCCCCTCCCCGCCCTCCGAGTTGCCTACTGGCCTCTCGCTCTCTTTCCAAGTCTTTCTTTCTTGGCTTTTTTTTTATTATTTTATTTTTTATTTCCCCCTCTTGGTCAGGTTAAAGCGCTCCTGAGGGGTGATTGACGGGGGTTGCCATGGAGACCCTGGCTTGAAAAAAAGCCTCGTTAGTTGCCAACTCTGTGTGTTGTTGTTTTACAACTGTGACCGACCGTCACATGAGAGGGGGGACAGCTGGGGGCCGGGCAGCACAAAGGGGAATGGCTTTTTAATGGAGTGCCTGGCCAGCGCTTGAAGACTCAATAAAGAGTTGCTGGTGAGTCCCCTCCCTGGGCCCGGCCCGGCACACGGGAGCCGGGGGCCCTTTGTTCCTCGGGAGCCGGGATGGGAAAGTTCAGAAGACCAGCCACAGGGAGGTGAAAACAAGAGGCCTTCCCCCACCGCTCACAGGACAGCTATTTTCTGTCACTCTCAGGGTGCCGGGATCGAGGGGACAAAACCCAGTGTCTCGGCCAGGCCGCCACGCTGGGGGAGGTGGCTGCGAGGCAGCTGGGGGAAGCCCGTGGGGGAGCGGAGGGAGGGCACGGGCCTGCCTCTGGCTCCTGTGTGCGCTCCCCCACCCCAGCGGGAAGGCAGGTGGCCGCTGGGAAACCGGTACTGCAGGGCGGGGGCGGGCGAGGCCTACACAGGCTGTGCCCCCCCGGGGAGCCAGAGGCCGCAGGAGGCCCTTCCGGGGCTGGACGAGCCCGGGGGAGTGACCCTTTCCCTCTCCCCAGGCCACTTGCGAGGACCCCACTACAGGGGTCCTGTCCCCAGACCCAGGCCCGGGCGGGGAATCAGGCCAAGACCTTCGCCTTTTCTCAGGGCGGAGACCAAGTGCCAGAGCGAAGCCCTTCTCTTCAGCCCTGACCAGAGAGGAGACAGAGCGGGCGAGAGAGTGAGTGAGAGAGACAGAGAGACTGGGTGGCTGAGGGCGGTCGGTCCTCAAAGTGTGGCCCGCGGGCCCCTGGGGTGCCGGAGACCTTTTCATAATAATGAAAGGCGCAACCGCTTTTATCACTGCAGTGACCTGGGCATCGATGGCGATGGCGGAAGCCACAGTAGGTCAAACCCACCAGCACCGCCGCTCGAACCAGCGCGCCGGCGACTGCGTGCTCGTCAGCGCCATGCACCTGCAGTGAAAGAAGAGCCATTTTTGCTTTAGAATGTCCTTGAGGAAGCCATAAAAATTGTTAATTTTTATGAAATCTTAGCCCTTGAGGACATGTCTTTAGAATATTCTGAGGGACAAAATGGGAAATAGACCCAGAGCTGCTCTGCCGTGTGCCCTGGCGTCCGGCGCTCAGCCTCGAGGACCGGTGCCCTGCGACCCGCAGGCAGCCGCTCTCCACCGAACACCATCTTAGCCTGACTGACGACTGAGCGCGATTTCTCAGACTCGGGACCTGGGAGACATCTTCACAGAAGTGAACAAAGTAAGACTCACTTCAAAGGGGGAACAAAACTGACCGTATTTGGTGCCAGTGATAAAAATCTGAGCTTTCGTGTGACAATGAGCTTTTGGGAAAGTGGGCCTCCGTGACTTTGCCAGCGCCCCACCAGGTGACCAGTCGCTCATTCCGATGAGACTGGTGATGATACCAAGGAACGTCATTTTCTAAAGTATCATGCGTGTCACAAAACGTGTTGACATCTGGAAGGCCTGCACCCCTGGGCGAACCAGTATTTTCTGAATGACCCACGCATCAGGTTACAAAATCACGCGTTGGGCAACGATTCATTCAAGGTGCCAGGCGGACCAGGGGTTTCAGTGAAGAGTGTGCAGAGTTCACGGCTGTGGTTTCAGATTCCACACTGCGACTGACCTTTGGGAAACCATCACTTGCCGAGTTTTAGTGTAATAGCAAAGGATAACCCCCCACTGCGGGCTGCAATGTCTACTTCGATAATCCTCCTTTTTCCAAATACACATTCGTGAGAAGCTGGATTTTTTCCCATCGACTAATCAAAACAATATATCAGCCAGGATTGAAGACAGAAGCACATGTGAGAGTTTGGCCGCCCTCCCTTAAGTCAGACATTAAAGAAACCTGCAAACAGGTAACGCAGTGCCACTCTTCTCACTAAGGTTTTGCTCCGGAAAATAGTTAACTCTCATGAAAATATGTTCTTACTGCCAACGTGTTATTGCTGCTATCTTTACAGAAATTAATAAATAAGTTTTGGATTTTTGTTCTCAGTTTTAATTTCTCCTACAGTAAATACCAATGGCTATACTCCACATTAAACCAAAGCCCTTTGGGGCCCTCGACTTTTTAAGCGCTTAAAGGGGCGCCAGGACTGACGGTTCGAGAACCACTGGCATGGGGGGGAGCAGACAGGAAGAGGGCAGAGGGCATGCGTTGCTGTGCTTTGTGGGGCAGGGCTACAGGAGGGATAACTCTGCCCCCACAGTTGGCCTTGGACTCAGTAAGAGCCTTTGAGAATTACACATCACATCCTATGGCGAGAGAGGCAACCCTGGGCAGGATGGTGACCTGGGTGAAACAGTACTGGCAAAGAGAGGGAAAGGAGGCGGCCACTTCCGAGTTGACCCAGGAGAGGAGGGGGTGGCGGTGGTGGCAGCTCGGGAACGCAAGCTGCAAGAGAGGTGACAGGCCCTGGGCCCCCTGCCCCATCAGAGTCAGGAGGAGCCAGTGGAGGGGGTGCCCAAGAATTTAGAGCTGAACAGGGAATCCTGCCACCAGCATGCCATTCACAGGATGCCCCGGGCCCTTCCCAGGGACGTGCTAATTACCTTCCCCCACTGGTCCCCACGGGTAACCAGGCTGGAAATGAGCAGAGGCAGGCTCCAGCTCACGTTGCTCCGTGCTGGCTGGGAAAACCAACGATCCCCCGCCCCAGGCTTGGCTCTGGTGCAGAGATGTGGAATTTCCCAGGAAAACATCAAAATCATCACTGAGAGGGGAAGACAGTTGGAAACTATCTTGAAGAAGAGAAAGAACAGAAAAGGCAGGCCCCGGGCTCCCCAGGCACCGCTGTAACGCAGGCACAGGGGACATGAACGCTGCAATGACCTGTTTCGCCTCACACACAAAGACCCCAGGACAGCACCCAAACTTGACCCGGGGCCCCAGGGCATGACCTCCTCCCGGGGTTGGAAGCTCAGGGACCCACAGGCCCTATAGCTTGTGCTGAGAGCAGCATCTGAGAGGGAGCCTCTGGACACCCAAGCAGCCACATGTCTGTGTCCGGAGTTTCTAACACCTGACACCCCACGTGGAGGCTCGGGTGCAGCACTCCAGCAGACACACCTGCAGGCCCATCCATCCCACAGACAGCACTGAGAGCTGCTTTGTACCAGGCACCACATTACAGGCTAGGAGCCCATCAGGGACAATGGCAGAAAGCCCTCCACCCTCACAGGTCTCAGTCTCAGAGAAGCAACCAGGCAACTGGAGCAGGCACCTTGACTGCGAAGCTGTGGGAGCACAGGAAGAGAACCCTAACTGGCCTTGGGTAACCTGGGAAGGCTTTTGGGAGGAGGTGGTATCTGGAAGACCTGCTCAGAAGAGATGGGATAAGTGTAGGTGGTAGGAGTCTTGGGTTTGAATCCTATTTCTTGGCTCAGTGATTCCAAGCCATGGCCTCTCCCCTGTACATCAGAGATATTAGTATCTGCATCATAGGGCTGCTGAAGAATTAAGTAAAATAATGCAGAGAAAGAACATGAGACGAGGACTGCCACATAAATATGAGGTGTTGTATTTATAACCAAGCCAGCTCCTGCTCTTACCCCCGCCAGGTCCAGCCGGGGCAGATCCCCAGACCGGCCCACACCACGTGGGAGCACTGACAGGTCCCCCAGCCCTATTAGCCTCAGCCCTGACCCCCTCCACACACCAGGCCCTGGGCTGGAAGGGGACAACCCCAGGGCCCAGTGCAGCAGATGACAAGCAGGGGTGGCAGCTGCCCACCTCTCCTGGGTCTGTGGAGCGGTGAGCACGATTTAGTGCTGATCTTGAATGAGTGTTATCCTCCAGCAATGGAAACTCCAAGTCACCTGCCTGGGAAGAAGCAGGGAAAAAAATCCCACGGCCATGCCCTCCCCTGGAAAAAAAAAAATTCTAGGAAACAAAATACAACGACATCTTTTTATTTTGTTTTTTTCGGTAATTATACTAAAGATGAAAAACTCATAATAAACATCTCCCAGTCCCCACCTGCTAACAGTAATTATAATAGACTCAACAATAAATGGTAAAGCAGGGCAGAGCTGCATCTCGGGAATTCTCTAGGGCATGTGGATTAGCTCGGAAAGCCTGAATGATTAAAATACACTAATTAAAATTTTGTGTTCCTTGGTAACTCGTCTGCCTGGGCCCCTGGTGTTGGCAAAATGGGAATTAACGTGACAAAAGCAACACAGAGGGTTTTTGTTTTAAATAAAGAAAAAAAGAGAGAGAGAGAGAGAGAGAGAGGGAGAAGGGAAGATCTATATAAACAAGTTAGACACCAGGAGAAAAGAAAGACGAAGTGGTTTTCTCTCTTTTTCTAAGTGGAGCACCAGGATGTTTAGGACAGGGAAGCATAAGAGGCAGGGTCTGGGCCTGGAAGGGAGTCCCTGCGCCTGCTCTGGGGTCCCGTGAGGGGCAGAAGAAGCATGTGTCCAGGGGTCACTGTTTAAAAATAATTACTGGAGGGAGGAGGGAGAGAAGTCGGGGCAGCAGGCGCCCACCCAGTCTGGCTTTCCAACGACATTCCTCTAGGGCGGGCCGCAAACCCCCAACTCCCCGCCCCACGGCCAACGGGACCCTGGGAGGACGCAAGGGAGCTTCTACCCCATTGCAGTTGCACAAAAGAAATTGAACACTTTTGAGTTGCCCTTAGCAACCTAATTGCATCAGTACATTGCACACAGGAGCCAAAGTAACTGAATTTTGATGAAAAGACGGCGGTAATTTACGGCATCACAAAATTAGTTGTCATGGCGACGGGTTAATTACATCTCAAATTAACAATGCAAGTGTGGTGAAATTAAATATAAATCATATTTTCTGCATAAATTATAGGGGTTGATTAGACCGGGGCTCTGGGAGAGGGAAAGGTTGAGCCGCCACGGGCCCCAAGCTGCATTCTGAGCTGCCGAGAGAGGCGCCTGCAAATGCGGGCGCGGATGGGGAGCTCTTGGAGGGGACGGGGGACCAGTGGAGTCAGGCGCCAGGGCTGCCGAGGCTGCCTCCCTCTGCTCCCGCCGCCACTCCACTCGCAGGCTCAGCTGGCTCCACGCAGCGCAGGGGCTGTTCCCAAAGTTTGCTTGTGTTTGGATCAAACTTTGGCTGGGGGAGGGGGCGGCAGGCGGGCAAGAAGGAGCACTGGGGACAGAGGTTCCACCCTCAACCATCCCAGATGACTCTCCCGCATTCTGTGCCCTGAGCCCCTAGAGCACCCTCCACAGATGGCCGGCTTAACCTCGCTCTCTTCAGTTAAATGGGGTCAAATGGTTTCTGAGTCACAGGCATCTGCCTACCAGGGGACAGGCCCCATGCCACCCGCCAGGCAAACAGCACAGGCCAAGTGGGCAGCATTCGTGGTAGCAGCCTGGGGTGTCCAGAGACAGGCTGTGGATGGCAACAAGCACATCTGGCTGGTCAGGCACCCATGCTATTGATGCCGCTCCCCCCACCAGGGGCAGGGCAGCCTGACCCTGCCTTCCTTGAACTGCAGACAGTAAAAAGCAGAAGAGACCCCAAAGAGCACTGCGCCCACGCCCTCTGGGGGCTCTGCTGGCCATACGCAGCCCAGGCGCCCAGGCCCCGGTGCCACCCACCTGTTGCTGAGGGCAGCCCTGCCACTGAGCACGACTGGACCAAGTCTGGCTGGGTCTCTGGGAACCCCCAGGCCAGGTGTTTCCCAGAACGCCCGGTTGACAGATGCTCTAAAACCATGCCTCTCTCCTCCTGCTCCTGGCCTTGTTTCTCGACTTCTGGAGAACAAAGTAGAACTCTGGTTCACAGATGAAAGCCCCACCTGCTACCTGGACAGAGGTGTCAGGAGGCAATAAAGCCAGTTCCAAACTTTAGTGAGCAGCGAACTGCTGTAGAACTTCCTTAAACCTGCAGAGCCGTCAGGCCCACAGCTTCGGAGACCCTGTTCCCCACCTGGAGGGACCAGAATCCACATTTTTAACCTGCTCCCTGAGAGGGTTGCTACAGGCGGTCCCAGGCCCACACTTAAAGGGCACTGGCAACACAGTGTGTGATCCCAGTTTGCAGAGGAGGAATGGGAGGCCCAGCGGGGTTAAGTCACTTTTGAAGACAGGGCAGAACTGAGATTCAGAGCCACGTCCCAGCAGTCACCGACCACGTGCAGTGCCCCCCCACCAAGGCCGCTGTCACGTACCATGTGGGGCCACGTGGGAAACACAGGGACCAGGGGAACCACAAGCTTGTCCTTGAGGAGGGCACAGCCCAGGGTGGACATGGAGGGTCAGGCACACAGACATGGCCCAACGTGTCCAACCAATCATTAGGGCACAGGGACAGGGGAGCAATGGTGGGAACCAAGGGAAGGCAGGGGTCACCACACAGTGAGTCAGCCAGCCCTGGGCTGGAGGCACCCCCTGGGGTACCTGGCTGCGGCAGCGGGCTGTGCCATACGTCACCTGGCCCAGGTGGGAGGAATTTCCTGAAAGGCCCCTGCAGAGAGATGAGGTGGAGGAAGGAAGAGAAGGCCCGTGGCGGTCCCCCTGACCACGGATGTGCATGTGCAGCTCATGAATATTTCAGTGGCCATTTATTTATCCCTGCACCATCCAGCTGCTGGGGCCACAGGCCCAAGGTGGATAAATATAGCCACTGGGCGATCAATGAGGCATCCGCTCCCCCCAGCCACATCCATTAGGCCCCTCGTTCCCACAACCTGCTGGCTGGGCACCTTGTCCTGCTCAATTGGTTTCCGATTTTCATTAGCGGTGGAGGCACAGCCCCACCCCGAGCCTGGGCGTCCCCTCCCCCTGCGGGCCCTCCCCCCTCGGGCCAGGCCTGCCATCAGCCTGGAGGGGTCTTTCCGAGAGCCCAGCCCACCCGAGTGGTGAGGCAGAGAGGTGCAGACTCGGTGGCCCCTGTGCCGCGCAGAAGGTGCTGGGTTTCCCTAGGACTCTTCACCCACCTCGAGGCCAGCTGCTGAGTACCATCTGGTCATAGAAACCTGAGGTTCCCGTTTGCTGGTCCTGAAGTTTCTAAAGAGGGGAACCTCCACTTTCCACACCTGAGGTGAAGGAGCTCGAGGGAGAGTCTGCGGGTTGGGCTGCCACAAGGGGATCCCAGCTCCGTTGGCCACTACTGCTCCCCTAGGCCGGAAGTTGCGCATGGGTCACCCTGGGCTCCTGGCCTCCAGGGTCAGGCCTGCCTCTAACCTACTGCCCCAAGGAGGAAGAGCAGGCTAGCACGCTCTCATTGAGGCCTTGAATCAGACTGGAAAGTGCTAACCAATCCCCAGTCCCGCTCCTCTACCAGGAGGGGCACCTCTCACGTGGGCTGAGTGCCGCACTCAGCCGGGTTGAGACCCCGGGAGCAGTCTCAGCTCTGCCCAGGGCCCTGGTGCCCACCGCTTCATCCCACAGACATCCCTCAGCACCCCGACGTGCTAGACACTGTCCTGGGGGCTACAGCTGGGAACGGGACAGACCCAAGCCCCTGCCTTCCTGGGGCTTGGCCTCTGTGGGGCTGGGCGGGAACAGATAACAAAGACAAGAAACGCCAGAGTTCTAGAGGACAGTAGGACACGGAGCAGGATACAGAGATCAGAGGACAGAGGGAGGGTGATGTGAGCTGCCTCTGAGGAGGTAACACCAGAGACCAGATTGATAAAAGGGAACGTGGCACCCTGGGCCTTCCAGTCTGGGTCCCAAGGGGCTGACGCAGAAGAGGCCAGAGGGGCACCCACCCACGCCCTCCTCGGGTGCCAGGTGCCCACAGACCTCGGCCAGTGGCTGGCAGGATGGGTGCCCCGGGGCAGGAGCAGAGCATCCCCCTGGCCTGGGGAAGGGCAGGACGAGTGAAGGGAGACGGGGAGACAATGGCTGGCAGAGGCCCAGGGGCATGAGGCCACCTGCCCAGCGCTGTGAGCACAGGCCCCTCCTCCAGAGCTGCCGTAGGACAGAAGGGAGCCAGGGCGGCCTGGTGGGTCCTGCCTGCACCGGGAGCTGCGAGGCCACGGGTGACGAGGGCCCCACACAGAGGGTCTTGACCCACCCTGGCCGCCCACCTGCTGGCATCCAGGACACCAGGGGGCTGGGAGGTGAGAGGCAGAGTGAGCACAAATTCCAGAGGGAGCAGGAGAGGGAGGCAGGCCTGTGCCTTTAAAAGAATTTTCATTTAAAGGCTCTTCTCTCTTCCACCATTTCAGTGATCTATATGCAAATATGCTAATGCATGCAAATTAAGACACCACTTTTAGTCCCAATTTAATAGAAAGCATTAAAATACCATTTTTTTTTCCAAAAAACTCCATATGCATGAAGGAAGGATTTTTTTCTTTCTTTTTTTTTTTTTTTTTTTTTTTTTTCACTTTTCACTAAAGTCACATTCCGGCAGCAATTTTATGCTGTCAAAATGTTCTCAACGAGGGGAGATTTGACTGGCTTCTCTGAGAGCCAGTCATAGGAAGCTTGGGCTCTGCTTCTCATGGAGTTTTATCTTTTTTTTTTAATGGGGGGGGTGGCAGGGGGAAAAAAAGAAAGTAAAGAAAGAAAGGAAGGAAGGAAGAATGGAAGGAAGGGAGGGAGGGAGGAAAACAAGACACCCAAGAATTTTCTGAAGGGTGGTTTCTAATTCCAGGCCAGGGTCCAATCCACTCTGCGTAAAGTGTGTCATTAAACCACAGCCACCAAAGATGTGCAGGGCAGCCCGGGCCTGCGTGTGCTCAGGTCCTGCTCCCTGGTCCGGGCGCATGCAAAGCTCGCGGGTGCCGCTCTTCACGTGCCACTTGGGGGACAGGCTCCCAGGGGCCCGGAACAGCCAACCACAAATGCCTGGGGAGGGCAGCACCCGGGAGAGGAGGGGCTGGAGGAGGGCACCAGGGCTGGGGGAGGCACGAGTGGGGGTGCATGCCAAGGGCTGTGGATCTCCACTCCACCCGCTGCTCTGTATTGAAACTCAGTGGCTCCGGCTTGGCTAAGAGACCTCTCCCGGAGCGCCCCAGCCCCTCCTCGGGACTCACGGCCCTCTGCAGCCTTGCTGGCTTTCCCTTGCTGGTCTTCCCGCGGACCCTTCAAGACACTTCACATTCTTGATCTGAAAGGCCTCTGTCAAAAGCCCGGCCCCAGCTCCCTGGCCACCACGGCTGCGGGCCATCCTCCCGTTGGCCGGCCCCCTCCCCGGGCTGCGGCTCCTGATGCGGGCTCCAGGGCTCCGACTCCGGCACATCCTCCGCCATCGTTCCCGCCTCTCCTTCCCGGTGAAGTTACCTGAGCTCAGGAAGCAGCCAGGGGCTCCGATCACAGCCCCCAGCCCCTCCATGGGCGATGCCCAGACATTCAGGGGGAATGGATAACGGCCAGCCCCCTGCGTGGGTGGCACCCTCGGTGGACAGGGTGTCAGCCCCGCGTCACACCGGGTCCTCGTTTTATAGTCAGGGCACCGCGGAAGCCACCGCCTTCTGTGGAAGGGCATCCCCAGGCCGGGCGCCCACGTGGGGGCTTGTCCCGTGCTCGCACGTTTACTCTCCTCGGGACCTTACAGCTTAGGGATGACCAGCTCCAAGTCACAAACACACAACAGCAAGGCCCAGAGCCGGGAGGCCGCTTGCCCAGTCTCACAGGAAGTCCAGCCAAGGGCCAGTGGGGCCTGTGGGTCCCTCCCACTCCCAGAGCCGGCTGGCGGGCAAGGGTGGCGCTGCCCAGCACGGCCCTGCCCCTCCTGGCAGGGCCTCCGCCCGTCCCACGCGGGGCTTCAGCTCTCCGTCTGTATAATGGGAGAGGGAGGCTGTACTCAGCCCGGCCCGGTGGGCCCCATCTGTTCACAACTGTGTAACAGATGGAAGGAAATCGAGGGGGGGCAGTGGGTGCTGTTCTCCCCAAGCCGGGGCAGTGAGGCAGCCTGGCTCCCCCGGGCCTCCCCACACTGAGGAACAGCCCTGAAAGCAACGGGCCGGGAGGTTGAGCAGGGTTTAGGAACATGCAGGAGAGAAGGGTCTAGAAGCTGAGACAGAGGAAGGGAAACTGCAGGTTGGGGTTATAAGAGGAGCTTCACGAAATTAGAAAAGTGCTTAGACTGGGCCTGGAGGGACAGTGAGGCCGAAGCCCCGCTCCAGAGACCACTGCGTGGGAAAAAAGAGCAATGGACAGACAGCACCCAGGGGTGGTGGCCGTGGGCTGGGCGAGGGCCGAGGATGGGGGCGCAAAGCACATAGGAGGTGCGCAGGGTCTGCAGGGGCCCAGGGTTGGGGTGCTGGCGGGCCAGGGGGTCGGGGGGTTGGGGTTGGGGGGTTGGGAGGTCAGGGGGGCCGGGGGTTTGGGGGGTCAGAGGTCGGGGGGCTGGAGTTGGGGGTTTGGGGGCTGGGGTGTTGGGAGGTTTGGGGGTCGGGAGGTTGGGAGGCTGGGGGGTCAGGGACCAGGGGTCAGGGGGCCAGGGGTTTAGGAGGTCAGGGGGCCGGGGTTGGGGGGCCCAGGGATTGGGGGGTTGGGGGTCAGGGGGCCAGGGGGTTGGGAAGTAGGGGGGCTGGGGTTGGGGGGCCAGGGGGTCAGGGGGTTGGGAGGTCGGGGGGCTGGGGGCCAGGAGGTCAGGGGGCTGGGGTTGGGGGCCTGGGGGTCAGGGGGCCGGGGGTTCAGGTGGGCCAGGGGCTGGGGGGTTGGGGGGTAGAGGGGTTGGGAGGTTGGGGGGCCAGGGGTTCTGGGGTTGGGGGGCCTGGGCATCAGGGGGCCGGGGGTTCAGGTGGGCCAGGGGCTGGGGGGTCAGGGGGTTGGGAGGTCGGGGAGCTGGGCGGTCAGGAGGTCAGGGGGCCAGGGTTGGGGGCTTGGGTGTTGGGGGACCGGGGGTTCAGGGGGAACAGGGGGCAGGGGGTTGGGAGGTCGGGGGTCCGGGCTCCACACGCACTCTCGTCCAGCGCACGTGGCAAGGCAGGAGGGCACAGCGGCGCGGGGCTGACGCGGCAGGCCACCCAGCAGAAGCCGTGGTGTGGTGCAAAGAGATGTAGACATTTACCCGATGGACACCGCTTGATGCCAAACCCCTGGTTTTATTGTCAAGGGAGAAAACAAAGCCAACCACCGAAACTCCTCAACTGAGAATCCACACAGAGGGAAATGATTTCCCCATCAAACCAGTTTTATTGGATATAAATATCTAATTATTTGTACCAGGCCCTGGAATGCCAGACATTTTGCAGCTTTTATAACACATGTAGGAGTCTTTACAAACGATGTATATAGCGACACGCACTCGTCGCTGCCCACCTCGCCGTGTGCATGGTTATACGCACAGATACGGCTGTGTAGTAACCACCCTGATTTGAATTTCATCTGAATTTTCTGCTTAGCGAGCAGTTGTGTGTGTGACGCACCCAGAAAAAAAGCTACAACACATTGGTGCTCCTCAGACCCTCTTTCTGGGGGGACATTTCTGCCCCAGAAAGCTTAGGAGCAAGGGACACGGTGCCACTCTGCAGTGACACACGTGCCCTCGCCTCCCACAGCCCCTCGGCGGCTCCGAGACGCACTCCAGCTCGCAGCGCTTTAGACCACAGGACCCACGGCTGCAAGTCAGCACCTCACACATGGTGCAGACGCGATGTCCCAAACACACAGAAGTACTGACTTTTCAAACACAAAGCACACGATCGCGCTTCATAGCAACCCCCGTGTCAGCCTGGAAGAGACCGTGGAGGGTGACAAAGAACCGGGCAGGGGGCGGGGGGGGGGTGTCTTGTGGGGAATAATGTGGCTCAGCCTGTCATCTGGAGACCCATCCTCATCTAGAATTAATGCACTAAAGTTCTTTTGTTTTTCCCCTAAATGGTTTTAAAGAGACAGCGAATTCTCCGTCCGGACCCAGGGCCGCAGTGTGCAGCTGGCCGGGCTCTGTGGAGAACAGGCGGCCAACTGCAGCCAGGCCGGGACCAGTGTCCATCCACCCCTGCCCCCCCACCCATCCTGCTGCCACGGGGGCTTCTCCCAACTTGGAGAAAGTTACAGAGTTTCTGGCCTGCTGGTCGCCTCCCTGCAGCTCAGGGCCCACATAGGGGTGCGGCGGGCCGGGCTGGGGCAGGGTGGCGGGGGTTGGCTGGCAGCAGGGGGGCCGCCGGGGTCAGTGCCTAGAGAGCTGCAGGGGGGCCGCGAAGGCCAGTTCCCCAAACAGGAGTCCCCAGGAGCTCCCCAGGGGTCCCTGAGGACAGAAGGGCTGAGGCTGGGGACAGGAGGAGCCTGGGCACGGACCATAGCACTCTGGGCGCCCCGAGGGGAATCACGGTCGGGAGAGCCGCCCCTCGAGGCCGGAGGCACGAAGGAACCACTTCAGTTTGAGCGCTACCTGGGCAGATGGGCCAGAGGCTGGCTGTGCACTCGGGTGCTAGGAAGGGGCCCAGGCACATGTCCGGGCGCCGCTGGCTCAGACCGACGGGCTCACGGGGAGAGCGGGCTCTGCGTCTCCAGTGACAACCTTCTGAGAGTGCCCGCACCCCCTGTGCCTAGAGACCTGTACTCAGGGGGCCGGGGGCCGGGGGCGGGGGGCCGGGGAGCCGAGAACAAACAGCAGCAACAGGAACAGAGTTGAGCCATTTCAATTATTCATATGCCAGATGGATTCTTTTCCTGCCTTTTTTTTCTATAAAAATAAGGAGGGTGGGGGGGAGTAGGTCTTACGACAGTCTCCAAAATGGGGGGAGGAAGGGGAAAGGGAGAAAACACGGAAATCAAGCCCCTCTTTTGTGCCCATCCCCTTCAACAGAGACCCCGGTCTCCCGACAGGGGGCAGGGACAGGAGGAGCGGAATGCCCCATCGGGCAGAGATCAGAGGTGTCCTTAGGTTCTCTAGGAGCGAGAGCAAGAAACGAGGAAATGGTTGAGGGGAGGGAGAGAGAGAGAGAGAAAGAGAGAGAGAGAGAGGAGCACCGAGCATGGGGGGGAGGCAGGCAGAAGAGGGTTCCGACCTTCTGTGAAGGATATAAAAAATCCAGCCGCCTCGGGGGACACCCAACTATCTAGCATATTGCTGTTAAAATGTCTGCAAAATTTAATACACTTGGCATGCCATCTAATCAGTCCTTGGAAACTCGGGCACTCTCTCCCTCCCATAGTCACACCACCTCAGACCTCACATCTGTGGGGTTCCCACCCCGACCCTGTGCCCCAATTTTAGATAAAGTTCCCCCCCTCTATAAAACCAGCTGGTGTGGCTTTCAGGACACGTTTCATCCTGAAGTTCATCCAAGGTCCAGAATCTAGAAGGTTTTGTAGGAAGCAGGTGGTGCCGCAGAGAGAGCCAGGGGTGGGGTCCTGCGGCCAGGGCTTTGGTTCCCAGACGTGCGGTGGGGAGTGGGCTGCATCAGTAGGAGAGAGGAAGAATGTGAGGGGCGAGGGAATGTGGTCCCCGATGGCCAGGCAAAGGCAGCTCCATCCAGCGAAGCCAGCGAGAGTCTTTAAGTGGCTGCCTGGCTGGCACACAGCGAGCAGCAATCTCACCAGAACACACACATGCGCCGCGGCACACGTGGAATATGCCCGACCGGGTGCTCTATCAATCCATCCACTACTGGGAAACTTCAGTGAGCCCCAGAGGATCCTCCAGCTACTCCAAGTCCCCAACAACCAACCAGGAAGTTTCCAGATCAGCCCCAGGAATGGCTGCCCGACCTTCTACCCCAAGCATGGCAATCAGAGCCCAGCATGATTTGGATGGATATTTTGGCAGGTCACCACCTGCTTCAAAGTGACAAAGAGAGACCTATAGAGCTCCTGAATGGGCCTGGAGGATCCATTCCCAAGACCATCACCTTCCACCCTATGGAAATGGAGTTCTTACCAAATCTTCTTTTGTATTTCCTCACCTCCAACTGACTCAAAGTCTCAGAAGGCCTTAAGTAGGCTGTAAGAGAGTCAGGGAGCCCCAGAAAGCCTGCACCATGCTAAGGCAGTGGCTCTTCACGGGACAGCAGTCACGTGGGACAGGCCAAGGGTCAGGGGAACCCAGAGTCCCCTCCACCTGCTGGAGAAAACCACGGGGGCCTGGGACGCAGAGCACAAGCGACCCCTACTGAACTTCCCTTCGCCTCACCAGGCAGGTAGGAGTGTCGGCAAATAGGGGAACGGAATAGGGGGTGGAGACCGGGGGTGCTACCCAGGTGGGCAACCCACCTAGCTACCCAGGGCCCCACACTCAGAAGGGCACGTGCTGTGCTGTCACTGTTGTGAAACTTTTTTTTTAAGATTTATTTGAGGAGGGGAAGGGACAGAGGGAGCGGGAGAGAGAGAGAGACTCCCGAGCAGACTCCCCGCTGAGCATGGAACCTGACCTGGGGCTCGATCCCAGGACCCTGAGTTCACAACCTGAGCCCAGACCAAGAGCTGCACATCTAAGTGAATGAGCCACACAGGTGCCATGTCATGAAATTCTTTGAAAAAAAAAAAAAAAAAGATACTCTGATCTCCCCTATTTTCATTTTGCATTGGGCCCTGCAAATTATGTGGTTGGTCCTGGGTGTGGGTTTTGGGAGATCAGAGGATCTGAATGTGAATCCCAAGGCTCTGCCCCTATAAGCCAAGTGACATCAGAAAAGCCACTTATTATCTCTGGCTGCAGGGAGCCTCGCCTATCAAGTGGGGTGATCACACCTGCTTTCCCGGGGGGCCGGGGGGACTTAGGGGCAAAGTGGGCAAAGAGCTTTGGGAACATGGTTGCACGCTCTTTAAATACAGAGTGCACTGACCAAGAGGAAAGAGTGAGGCCAGTTCGTGTTGTGGTGGCTTCCTCCCACCCCAAGGATGACTTGCCCCTTGTAGCAACATGTCTGCTTTCAAAGCACTGTGGAAGGGAAGCCTCTGGCATACCCAACCCGCTGGCCCCATTCTCATTGAAGAAACTGGGACAGAGTCAACAGATGACCTGTCTGTTGTCACAGAGCCGCCTCCAGGCAGGGCAAGGCTAAGGACATACTGTTCCTGCTGTCCAGGCTCTGCTGTGGCCACAGGACACTTGAGATGGGGGCAGTGAGAAGGAGAAGGAGGCAGGATTTGGAATGGGGGGACGGAAAGGCTTCATTCCATTCCATTCCATCACACACACACAACTTGTGTATGCATGTGAGCGCGTACGCACAGAAAACTAAAGCTGAGAACTTGACCAAAAAAAAGATCCTACCCCAAAAAAAAAAAAAAAAAAAAAAAAAGATCCTACCCCTGTTCCATCGAAACTTATTTTAGGGCAGGAGGTAATTGCCAAAGACCCAAATAAAAACCCAACCACAAGCTGTAAAGGGCTCCAAGTCTTTAATTAGACCCCAGGAAAAAACTGGCAAAACGAAAATGAACGTAGGAGAAGGCTCCCCGAGGAGGGAATATGCATGTGGCCCCTTTCCGCTTCCCCAGGCCAGGAGCTTTGGGTGAAGGCACTCCTTCCTGCGCTGGACCCCGGAGTGTCGGCTCGGCCCTCCGTCAGCGCGGGCACCACGCCAAGCACTGCACACCCCAGGCGAGGGACAGGCTTGGTCCTGGCTCCTTCTCCCAGGGCCTTCCTAGGCCCTGGCCCCGGAGGCTGGCCCAACATTGGGGTGCCTTGAGGCTGAGGGGAGGCTGATCTCTTCCTACCTGGAGGTGAGGGAGCAAGGAAAGGGGAAAGCTTTGGTTCTGGAATGGCCTTTGACTCACTGAAAAATGTGCCCATCAAGTCACAAGACCTGGCTCCTTGGCCACTGCCCAATCCTACCCACATGATACTGCTCCCATTGCCTGGAGCTGTCCTCCAAGCTGTGACTCTAGACCCTTGTCCTGGGTCCCTGTGGAGTTGGGTGGCCCTGAGTCATGTAGGCAAAGCAGATGCCTCAAGGCCTTTCCTCACACAGTCCCTCCAGGTGAAGGTGTGCTCTCAGGAACCCTCGGGGTGACGACACACTGTCCCACCCGGGCAAGGGAAGCGTGCAGAGCCCTGGGCTCCAGGCAGCGCTGGCCACCCCATGATCCATTCTGGAGCCCCTGCCTGGCCCGGGTCCTTGGAGGACACAGGGGACCCTGGACTGGGGGGAAAGCTGGGAAGAAAAAGGAAGGTGGGGGTGTGCAGAGGAGGATGTCCATATTCCCACCCGTCATATAAACAGATGACCCAGAAGATTGACCAAATCCCACGGTGGGCGGATCTTGCGAAGCGCCAAGACCAGCATGAACCCTAGCGCTGCAGAGGCAAAGGCCTGCATCCACGTGAGAACGACAGCTGGCCCCAGTGGCAGAAGACAGGCATTCCACCCCAAAGCCGGGGAAGAACCCGGGAGGAATGGGCCCAGCCACAGGCAGTATAGGGCAGCCTGCCCCCCTCCCCCCGCCCGCGGCATGGCAGGCTGCTGAGATAGCTGTACGAATGGGACCCCGCCTCCCTGGGGCCATCAACGGCAGCGGGGCAACCATGCTGAAGACCCCGGTCCTGGGACACCTGGGGGGGCTCAGTGGTTGAGAGTCTGGCTCTGGCTCAGGGCGTGACCCCGGGGTCCTGAGATTGAGTCCCACGTCAGGCCCCCCACATGGAGCCTGCATCTCCCTCTGCCTGTGTCTCTGCCTCTCTCCGTGTCTCTCATGAATAAATAAAATCTTTAAAAAAAAAAAAAAAAAAAGGCCCCGGTCCTGCTGTCATGCATCACCACAGCTGCCTGAACTGGAGCTGCCACCCTCACACCTGGCTCCCCTACCGCAAGGGGCCCTCACTGAGCGGGCTGCACGGTGCTCCCCTGGCCCTCCTCTGCCCCTGCCTCTTCTAAGCGTCGCCTAGGAGGACGTGCTCTAGAACCCCGCCGAATGGATGGGCCAGCCCTTACCTGCTGCCAAGACCACCGCCTGCTGGAGTGGTGGGCCGTGCCCTGCCGGATATGCTGTATTCTTTACCAACTTCCTTTCCCAGCTCTCAAACAGAAGGTCAGCGGCCACAGATTAGCAGCAGGCCAAACAGCAACAGGGGCAGTAGCACCTATGGGGCCCGGACCCTGCTGCGAGCACCATAGAGGCCACATCCCTGCAAAGACGTTACTGTTGTGTCCATTTTACAGAGGAGGACGTGGAGGTGAAGCGCAGTGAAGTGATGGCCACACATGGACGGGGGCGGGCGGGACGGCAGCCCAGGTGCCGCTCTCCATCAGCCCCTTCCCCCACCCAGTTCTAGTGTCCGGCCACTCGTTCTAGGCCTGCCTGACCTCTCCCTGCTGGAGGCTGGATTCTCTGGTTACTGGTTTCACGCAGGTCCCTTGTACAGAGTGTAAAGCAGGTGATAAGCACGACTCCATTCCTAGCTCCCCACCACGCCCTGTGGTGAAGGTCAAGGGCTGCATGGCCACAGCAAGCTGGAAGGTCTTCCCAGGAGGAGAAGCAGGCGTGAACCGGCCTCCCAAGGCAGTCCCCCTCAGCATGCCCCCACGCCTCCCACGGGTCCCTTGCTGCTTGCCTTGGCCTCACAGGCTTCCATCCATTAGGGGGAGTGGAATCCCTCCTGGATGAGCCCAATGGCCACTGCTTCCCAACTTCCTTCCTAGCTTGGGAACGGGATGGGAGAAGCAGTCCAAGCTCCTGGCAGAGGCAGCAGGAGTCCTGCTAATTAATTAGCTTTGCGTCTTCCCCGAGTGCTCACCAGACACAACCAGATGGTCCCAGAGACGTGCCCTCTACGCCCGTCCTCCCCTTAAGATGACGTGACACCCTCACCTCACACGTCGCCTCCAACTTCCCTTCCTATATTGCAACCCCCGCCCCCCCGCAGATCCCCTTCTCTCCCCCAGCCAGGCCTGGGCCCAGAGAGCCCCAGAGGGACAGGAAGGAGAACGAGAACGCTGGTTCAGGTTTGCAATGGAGACAGTTCTAAGCGGAGGCAAAGTTTAGACAAGACTCCACTTTCTTCCTGCCTTCAAACAACTCGGCTGGGGGTAGGGGGAAGGGGACCCAGGGCTGAGCCTGCCCCTATTTCTTGGAAGTGTTAAGCGATGACTCTGTGTTCAAAACACACTAACTTAAACCCCAAACAATCAAGGGTCGGCCACCCTGCCCCAAGAAGCTGCTCTAGTTAGAAGCAAAAAGCTCACTGGGGCCTCGGCAGGACCACGACTCCTCCACTGGCTCTCTGTTGACCCCTCGGGGTCCTTGGTGGGGTGATGCCTGTCAGGGGCATGACTGTGCCCGCCAGGTGGCCAGCCCGTACAAGCACACTCAGCCGGGCATCGAGCAAGGGAACAGCAGGGGCCCAAGGGCAAGCGAGGCTGGAGGCACAGCTGAGCAGCCCTGGTGGGGACAGCAACGGGCCCTGTGTCCGGAGGCCAGCACCCGGGAGATGTGGGCTCCAGCTGGGGAACCTGTCTTCGGAGCCTTGGTTTTCCCACTTATAAAAGGAACCTGAGCGGGATGACCCCTGGGGCCGCAGGGAGCAGGCCGGAGGTGCTGCACGGCCATGGCCAGCACCAGGTCTGCTAGCGGTCGGCACCCAGGAGATGCCAGTTGCGATTTTTACTGTTGTTATTCTTATTATCATCATCGTTTTCAGGAGCATCGTTCCTTTTGATTCCAAACACTCCGTGGGCCTCTTTTCAAACCGAGCTACAGAGTCATGGGGCACATCTGAGCTCACCACCTAGAAAAGCCACATTTCCCAAAATGTTTAGCCCAGAATCAAAACCGGCGAGGAGAGGGTAATGAAGATTTGATTAGAGACTGTGAGGGCTCTGGCCGTGTCACGAGCCTGCGTGACCCCAAACTGGCCCACCTGGGCTCCACGAGGCACCCACCTCGGAGCACATGACTGGCCCTTCTAGGCCCATGGGGTGGGGGGTGATCTTTGGGACAAAACACCATCACCTAGGGCAGCAAGGGTTAATGCTGGGGCTGGGAGAGGCCGGCAGCACGGAGTACTCCCTGTTTATTAATAAGCTATTTATCACCAGCTTTGCTTTTAATGCCATTTGGGCTTAATGTCGTTAATGAAATATAAATGCCCATGCTAACGATGTGGGTCAGAGGCAGCACGGGCAGCAGACGGTTCGCGAAACAGGGCCAAACCGCCGGGCACGCTGGGGAAGTGGCTGAGAGCTCGCAAGCGGAAGAGGTTCCCACCGGCTCGGAACCCCCAGCCCCCACTGCCTGGCTGGCTGTGCCGGGAAGGCTGGGAGGGGGCCAGCAGGGCTGGAGAGAGGAGGCCCCGGGGGCACAGGACCCGTTAACTCCTAGAGAATGGCTCCCACCTCTCCCGGCCCCAGGGCCCTGAGCACTGCCAACGGAGGAGCCGGGCGAGAAGGGTCCCGAGGGCACAGTGGGAGCACAGTGGGATCCCGTACTAAGGACGGACTCCAATAAAGCCCACCCAGAGTGCAGCCCAGGCAGCCCGACCCCACTGCTGGTGTACCCTGGAAACCTGGCCCGGGCTATTCGGCCACCTTGGGGTGGGCGCAGAATGGTCAGCAGATGGGTGTGCCTGTTCGGGGCCCCGAGGCCTTGAACCTGGAGGTGGCCCTACGTGGGGGTCAGGCAGGCTATTGTCCCTGACCTACCTGACCTGGTCTGCCCCCCCCAGGGGGCCCTTCCTGCTGATCTCTCCCTAGGCTCAGAGAGATGATGACCACCTAACCCAGATTACCCTGGCAACGGCCCGCCTTCCCCTCGGGAGAGGCCCAGACTATTCCCAGACGGGAGGTGGTCCTGGGACATCCTTCCCAGGCTGGAGGCCACTGATCCCTCAGAGGAGACTTGGACTCTACTCATCCAAGGGCCACCTGGGCCCAGATAGAGCTGACCTTTGCTCCACCCTCCTCATCCCGCAGCAGCAGGCCAGTGGAGGCCACTGGGCCCTGGCCCCGCCTTGCTCCCCCCAAGGGCTGCCTCTTCCAGAGGGAGCTCCAGGCTATGGCTGGGAGGGAGCCCAGCACCCTCTGCCCCTCCCTGCTCAGGACTGTCGAGAAAATGCAAGACGACTGGCGAAATCTGAATTTCACATAAACCTGGCAGGCATACTTTTTTAGTGTACATCCCCGATATTACATAGAACAC